>NC_086327.1:57422380-57758504 GCF_036172605.1 Pelobates fuscus
GCAGTCTGTGTGTGTGTGTGTGTATGGACTCAGCAATCTGTGTGTGTGGGTGTGGACTCAGCAGTCTGTGTGTGTGTGTGTGTGTGAGTATGGACTCAGGAGTCTGTGTGTGTGTGTGTGTGTGTATGAACTCAGCAGTCTGTGTGTGTGTGTGGGCTTCGCAGTCTCTGTGTGTGTGTGTATGGACTCAGCAGTCTGTGTGTCTGTGGGTGTATGGACGTGTATGGACTCAGTGTGTATGTGTGTGTGTGTGTGTGTGTATGGACTCAGCAGTGTGTATGTGTGTGTGGACTCAGCAGTCTATGTTTGTGTGTGTATGGACTCAGCAGTCTGTGTATGGACTCAGCAGTATGTGTGTGTGTGTGTGTGTGTGTGTATGGGCTCAGTAGTCTGTGTGTTTGTGTATGGACTCAGTCAGCATTCTGTGTGTGTGTAAGGACTCAGCAGTCTGTGTGTGTGGCTGTGTGTGTGTGTGTATGTACTCAGCAGTCTGTCTGTGTTTGTGTGTGTGTGTGTGTGTGTGTATGGACTCAGCAGTCCGTGTGTGTGTGTGTGTGTATGAACTCATCAGTCTGTGTGTGTATGGACTCCGCAGTCTGTGTGTTTGTGTGTTTGTGTGTGTGTGTGTGTATGGACTCAGCAGTCTGTGTGTGTGTGAGTATGAACTCAGCTGTCTGTGTGTGTGTATGGACTCCGCAGTCTCTGTGTGTGTATGGACTCAGCAGTCTGTGTGTCTGTGGGTGTATGGACGTGTATGGACTCAGCAGTCTGTGTGTATGTGTGTGTGTGTATGGACTCAGCAGTGTGTATTTGTGTGTGGACTCAGCAGTCTTATGTGTGTGTGTGTATGGACTCAGCAGTCTGTGTGTGTATGGACTCAGCAGTCTGTGTGTCTGTGTGTGTGTGTGTGTATGGGCTCAGGAGTCTGTGTGTGTGTGTGTGTGTGTATGAACTCAGCAGTCTGTGTGTGTGTGTGGGCTCCGCAGTCTCTGTGTGTGTGTGTGTATGGACTCAGCAGTCTGTGTGTGTGTGTGTGTGAGTATGGACTCAGGAGTCTGTGTGTGTGTGTGTGTGTGTGTATGAACTCAGCAGTCTGTGTGTGTGTGTGGGCTCCGCAGTCTCTGTGTGTGTATGGACTCAGCAGTCTGTGTGTCTGTGGGTGTATGGACGTGTATGGACTCAGTGTGTATGTGTGTGTTTGTGTGTGTGTATGGACTCAGCAGTGTGTATGTGTGTGTGGACTCAGCAGTCTATGTTTGTGTGTGTATGGACTCAGCAGTCTGTGTATGGACTCAGCAGTATGTGTGTGTGTGTGTGTGTGTGTATGGGCTCAGTAGTCTGTGTGTTTGTGTATGGACTCAGTCAGCATTCTGTGTGTGTGTAAGGACTCAGCAGTCTGTGTGTGTGGCTGTGTGTGTGTGTGTATGTACTCAGCAGTCTGTATGTGTTTGTGTGTGTGTGTGTGTGTGTGTATGGACTCAGCAGTCCGTGTGTGTGTGTGTGTGTATGAACTCATCAGTCTGTGTGTGTATGGACTCCGCAGTCTGTGTGTTTGTGTGTTTGTGTGTGTGTGTGTGTATGGACTCAGCAGTCTGTGTGTGTGTGAGTATGAACTCAGCTGTCTGTGTGTGTGTATGGACTCCGCAGTCTCTGTGTGTGTATGGACTCAGCAGTCTGTGTGTCTGTGGGTGTATGGACGTGTATGGACTCAGCAGTCTGTGTGTATGTGTGTGTGTGTATGTCTGTGTGTATGTGTGTGTGTGTGTATGGACTCAGCAGTGTGTATTTGTGTGTGGACTCAGCAGTCTTATGTGTATTTGTGTATGGACTCAGCAGTCTGTGTGTGTATGGACTCAGCAGTCTGTGTGTCTGTGTGTGTGTGTGTGTATGGGCTCAGTAATCTGTGTGTGTGTCTGTGTGTGTATGGATTCAGCAGTCTGTGTGTGTGTATGGATTGAGCAGTCTGCATGTGTGTATGGACTCAGCAGTCTGTGTGTGTGTGTGTGTCTGTGTGTGTATGGACTCAGCAGTTTGTGTGTGTATATGGACTCAGCAGTATGTGTGTGTGTGTGTGTGTGTGTATGGACTCCGCATAGGATAAATTTGGAGGAATTTATGTATTTGCACGCCTTGCAAGAACCACATTTGTGGGTGCCCTTCGTCTGTGATAACCAACATGGCAGAGTGGTGGGAGATTCCAGATGGCTATGGACAAGGGCATCTCTTAGGTTTTTGGGTCTTCGTGCCGTAAGGCTGGAGTAGGGAGTAATATTATATTGTAGTTCCTTATCATGTACCAGAATTGGCCAGTGGCTGGTGAGAATTTCTCTCACGGGTTCCCAATACTGGTCAAAAGTGCCGATGCATCTTATAGTCTGTTTAGGTGGTTTGGGTCTAGAGGAACAAAGGCAGGTGGATCTATCCATATTGCTAACCTTTTGGTAGGCACTTTTTAGAATTCTATTAGGGTAACCCTATTCTTTGAATCTTGATTTAATGTCTTTCGCTTCTTTCTGGAAGGCAATTTCACTGGAACAATTTCTCCGGGCCCTTAAGTATTGGCCATAGGGTATGCCAGCCTTGAGTTTAAAAGGATGGTGACTCTGCCAGTGCAGCAGGCTGTTGGTAGCCGTGGCCTTTCTATGTAGTTCAGTGGATATTATACCGTCGATATCAAGTATAATTTTAAGGTCCAGGAATTCTAATGTCTTCTCATTAATGACCGATGTAAATTGTAAGCCAATGTCATTGTCGTTTAGGATATTGACCAGTTGTTGAAATTTCGGGATGGATTCTGTCCAAAAGAGAAGCACATCATTGATGTATCTGTGCCAATTCAGTATGAATTGGCTGTGCTCATATCCAATTTTAGACAATATTGTTTCCTCCCACCAGCCTAGATACAAGTTGGCATAGCTGGGGGCACAAGCCGTCCCCATAGCAGTGCCCATCATTTGTAAGTAATATGTTCCGTTAAATATAAAGTAATTAAGTGTCAGTACAAAAGTTAGTAGATCCAGTAGAAATTGTTGATGTTGTGCAGAGAATTTGTTGGACTTCTCTAAAAAGTCAGATGTGGCTTTGATGCGTATATTGTGGGGAATGTTGTTGTATAGTGATACCACATCTAGACTGGCGAGAAGTGTGTAGGGCGGGACTGTGAGGTTTTCTAATGTAAGTAAAGTCTGTTTAGTGTTGTGGCAAACCTAGCCACTAGTGGACTAATATATAAGAAAGGTTGTCTGTAGGCTGCACTGTGGGTTTACATGCATTTTTACTGTGTATTTAGGCTATGGTAATTCGCATGCTGGCAGCCGTAAGCTACCAGCATGCAAGTACTTCGTTCGACGAACAGCGGCTATCCGGGCCGTTCGTGGAACGAATGCGGGCTCCCCTGATAGACCACACACTTAGAGGCGTGTGGCACTTGTTAACCGATTGCAACAATGTTGCAATCGGTAATTAGAAGCACTCCTAGGTGGCCGTCGTTCGGCTACCGACCATGCGGCGGTCGGCCATCTTGGATTCGCTATTCTTCAGCGGTGTTTGGTCATCGAGCGCCTGGAACTGAAAACAGCTACTCGACGACATGAACACTGCTGGACTTCCAGACTGTTCGGTAGGATCGTTCCCCTAAGTGTAATCGACAGTTTGAGGGGAACTTCAATGTAAACTGTATTTGTTGCGGCGTTCGGTCATTTCAGCTGGGATCTGAGCGGTATTCGCACAAAAGATGCGCTCAGACCCCAGCTATCTACCGAACGTTCAGTTATGTCAATGTACCGTACAAAACTTATAAAAAGGATTTTAAGGTGAATTGTCGGTTTTGCTACACGAGGGGATAATCCACTTAATCGTCCATTTTGGTGGGAGTATCCCTCTCGTGTAGCAATGCACCCTGGGAGAATTACACTGCATTATGGGAGAAATCCCCTGAAACTTCTGTCAGGAAACCCCTTGCATGGGGAACTGTATAAATTTACAAGCCTGTGAATAAAGCCAGTTAGTTGACTCCCAAACTGTGTTTCATCCGGTTATTGGGAGGATTTGGGGATATTGCCTTACTTTTCAGCGCTGACTGTGGATTTACCTGTAAGACCAGCGGAGATCGTGGATTCTAATATTGCACTCCGCTACAAGTGTCTTGTAGAAAGGAAGCTAAGTTGGTGACGAATGGATGTAATAGATTTTCAAGAAACCTGCTGGCATTTTCTGTTAGACATTGATTCCCAGAAATGATGGGTCTGCCTGGTGGATGGGTAAGGTTTTTGTGCACCTTAGGCAGACAATAGAAGGTCGCAATGGTAGGTGAGTTCTTAGGCAGAATGTATCTTAATTCGTCTATAGTTATAATGTTATTGGTCAAAGCATTATCTAGTAGAGTACGAAGGGAATTGAAGTAGAAAGGGGTGGGATCCCCCTCAAGTTTGCTATAACACAAGGAATTATTTAAGTGTGACAAACACATGGCAATGTAGTTGTCCCTTTCCATTAGGACCACATTGCCTCCCTTATCGGATGGTTTAATAATGATGTTCTTATTTTGGCTCAATTCTTTGAGTGCATTTTGTTCCCCCCTAGAGAGATTATTCTGTTGAATTGTGGGTATGGGCAGGGATTCGATTATATCGGTGGTCATTTTGACAAATAGGTCCACATTTATATCATCCCTCAAATTTGGAGTAAACCAACTCAATGGTTTAAAGTTGGTAAGTGGGGGTGTGGTCTCTTGTTCAGTAAGGAGCTGCACTAGAGTTTGAAGATGTGTGAAATCTTTGTTTGCAAGCCCCAGTTCCTTGGCTTCATTATTATTTTTTTTATTATGTAGTGAACATAGAGCCAATTTACGGCCAAATAAATTGACATCCTTCAGCCATTCAAACTTGTCCGCACTAGGTGTGGGTACAAATAAGAGCCCTTTGTTTAATATGTGGTCAGATTGAAGTTTAAAATTAGAGAGATTAATGACTTTCATGTTGGTTGTGTCAAACTGATCTAGTTTCTGGAGTTACTGCAATTGGATTTGTAACCCCATCTCTGTCGGTCTCTGTGGCAGAACCAACCTCACCACTGTGGACTGGAGAATCCTGGTTGCTAGCCTCTTGCCCAGGGATTATGGTCCCTGGGAGATATTGCCCTTTAAGGGACTGAATTGGGGCTCATGGACTGCTACCATAATGTACTGACCCTTTAAGAATGTCAGGATTCACACCGTGATCTCCAGACTGCCAGAAGGGGTCGCCCCTTTATTGCCCGAAGAGGGATTTGAACCTGTGTACTCTGCAGTTCTGGACATGCTCTCTAACCGCTGAGCCATTTCAGGACTTTGGATAACTCCCGTCTATACTTTAATTGCCTGCAGCACTAGGGGGCTGGACTTCACCTGGCTCAGACCTGTCAGTAACTCTCCAGCTGTATCTAATACCTAATTAACAAGGTATAAGACACTGCTCCTCCCTAAGGGCAGTGTCAGTTCAATGACTCTGGTTAGAGAATTGCTATTCCAGTATTGTCCTGACCTTGGATTGCTACTCGTTTGTACCCTGACCTCTGGCATCCCTTGACCTCGGCTATTTACTCGTATCTCCTGATTTTTGGCATCCTCTGACCATTGGCTTACCTACGACTATTCTCCTGGATTTCCTTTTCTGTACTGCGACTTCAAGCATTCACCTGCACAGCCCCCGTGCACAGATTCACAGGCCAGGTGAGTTCTACCTTGACCACCTTGGCCTGTGTCTAATTGCAAGGGTGAGCATTTATCTCTGCATATTGGACTCCCAGCAAGGTAAGCCTGACAAAGAACTACTTTTGGGCATGTGAATTGTATAATACTGTTCCTAGCCCTTTAAATACTTTGGGGAAAGATTGGTACTTTAAATGGGCACTTCGGACCCAGTCGAAGCAGTCGAAGCTGTCGAAGCAGTCGAAGCTGTCGAAGCTGTCGAAGTGCCGAAGTTACCGAAGTTGTCGAAGTGGGCGGTATCGGACAAAGGACCACGTGGCGGCGGCCATTTTAACGTCGAACACCGCCGACCCTTACCATCGACTCCACTTCGACACTTCGACTAAAGTCGAAGTACCGGTGGCACTTCGAACGGGACTTAGCCGTTTTTATGCCAGAAATTGACCGACCGCACAGCCCAAATCCATGGAACTGTTTTGGGCAGGAAAATGTGCTTGCGGTCGGTCATAAAGGGACCTCCAGCTAACTATTGATCTACTGGAGGGATTTGAACAATTTTTGAGAGTGTTCCTAATTGAAGTATGCTGAGTAAGAAAATGTATGTTTATTTGTGACATGTATATTTTAGAAGTTACAAATATTGTGTAAAAAGTATATTTTAAACTGTATGAATAATGGGATTATGTGTTACACTAAGGGGAGGGGATGTGTGGGTTGCACCCGTGATACTATTGCTTATTTTATGCTTCCCCCTGGGTGTGGCCTGTATGTGTACACTTGTAATAAAAGCCAGGCTGGATGTGCCAGTCCAGAGTTCCTGCTTAACCCTCAAAGTGAAGTGTCGTCTCATTATTGGGGGAGGATTCATTGTATGCTGTTCCAGTTTGACTGCTAGGAGTGCAAACCTTATCGTATGGTTCCTATTCAACTGTTTACAGCATTCAGAGGCTTGAGAGGATTCATATGCTTCTCAGATCCGGTGATTGTGCTTGGAGTCCTCAGGAAACACTAGGAGCATCCTTTAACGGAGGAACCCAGTCGGGGTGCCAGGCGATCCGTTACAGTCTCGGAGGCGTCCCCTCTGTGGTAGGGGCCAAGCTTGATCTAAAAATTAAGTGGAGCCCGATGAGGATGCTGTAGTAGATAGGGGAGGAGTATCCAGAAAAGCAACAGTTTTGTTTAAATCTTTTAGTAGTCCCCTTTTTGAAGGGTGGGGATTTCTTGAGGGGCCTGAGGATGAGTTTTTGCTTGAGCCTGAATCTGTATCTGACCATTCTGTATCTAATTGCTACTTTTTCTATTAAACCGTGTGTTAGGTCTTCTGGTTTGTCTGAATATTTTGCCTTCCTTGAAATCGTTGAAATCTCTTTGAAATTGAAAGTGTTTCTTTTCTTTTATATGTACTGTAAAGTGGTCTATATTGCTTTGAAGTTTATTTTCCATTAAGGTGTACTCTGAGTTTGTCTGAAATTCTTTGACCTTGGTAATTTAGTTTTGCAATTCTTTATTTACCTTTTCAAAATTCTCCTCCTCTAGTTTAACGAGGAACTGCATTAATCTGTAAGAGCAGTTGATAAGTATATCGTTCCACTCTTTAAGTTTATCCTCCGTATTAACTTTATCGGGTGTGGAAATCTCCGGTCTAAGGCCTCTTGGTACCAACTTTTGGTCCAAATAGTGGCGTAGACTGGTCACTTCCCAATACCCTTTTATTTGTAGCTTGTATAGTTGCTGAATGGAAAAGAAAGTATTATTGATATCATTGGGATTACTTAATCCCAAGGGTTCCAAAGAAAAGACATTATTTATGTCATTGGGTAGTGCTGTTTGTAACGGATCGCCTGGCACCCCGACCGGGTACCTCCGTTAATGGATGCTCCTAGTGCTTCCTGAGGACTCCAAGCCCTCTGGCAGACACCACAATCACCGTATCGGAGAAGCATATGAATCTTCTCAAGCCTCTGAATGCTGTAGACAGTTGAATAGGAACCATACGAATAGGTTTTCAATCCTAGCAGTCAAACTGGAACAGCATACAATAAATCCTCCCCACATAATGAGACGACACTTCACTTTTTAGGGTTAAGCAGGAACTCAGGTCTGGAACACCCAGCCTGGTTTTTATTACGGTTGTGCACATACAGGACACACCCAGGGGGAGGCATAAAACAACCAATCAAGTAACAGTACAACCCACACATCCCCTCCCCTCAGATAAGCAATTAACATAATTACTACATACAGTAAAAATACAGTTTCCACACATACTCTGTAACTTTAAAACCATACATCACATTCACATAAAAATGCATATCCACAATCAATCCATTCAGGGGAACAACATATTAAAAAATGGCATGAATCAGACCAGGGGTTCAAAAGTTAGTAAAAGTATCTTTTGTTCCCCCTGGCTTGCAGTATTTTAATCAAACAGTAAAACAGCAAACAGTAAAAGTAAAAACATCCCCACAATGCACCCTGGCTTCCTCCCTTCTGCCCTGGAGATAATTGGAGAAGTAATCCAATTATCTCCCAGGTCAAAGACAAAACTCCATTACACATGTGGGGACCTAAATACAGGATTATGTTTTAAAATATATAAAGTCACTTTTATACATTAAACACAGACATGTAACATATCCCCAGATAGCTCAGGTCTGCGTGCACATTATTAGGTGAATGGCACGCAGACCACACAAATACAGTTTAATTGCCATGGAGCCAAAGTCTTTCCCATAGTCTTTCATTATATGAATAGGCTCTATGGCATAGCTATCTGGGGGTATCACCGCTCACACAGGGCAAGTACCGAATGGCCCCACTGTGTTTAAAGGGCCAAAATGAGTGACATACGTTTTGTAAAAGGGCCCAATCTCCCAGGGCCATAGTCCAAAGGCAAGAGGCGGGCAAGCAGCCCCCTCCAAGGACACGTGGCGAGGTCGGCTTCACCACACTTCTCCCCTTTACCCCCCAGACTAACAGGGTATCTGACCTCCTGCCGGTCAGTGCCCTGGTTAGTCCAGCAACCCACCCACAAAACAGAAACAGCAGTACAGCCCACCCACAATAACTGGTTACTACACCTGGGTAGAGGAGAACTTTGTCCAGGTCCAGGTGTCTCACCACGGCTGTGTGGGGGACTGGTAGTCTGCCTTGGTGGGTTGCTGAGTGGGCAGAGACCAGCAGTACTCTGCCCTGGTGCCAGCACTACCACTGAAGTAGCCTGATTGGAGCCTGGTTGTGGGAGGGGGAGACCGACCGTCTCACCTCTGGGTACACAGCTCTGGGGCTGGGGGACAGGACCGACCGTCCCTACCCCTTGGGCTGTAAGTGCAGAGACTACGGTCCCATCTGCACAGTTGCAGGGCTCAACATCTCCCCTTGGTGGGTTAGGCTGCCGCTGGAGAGAGGGTGTAACAAGCTCCTCTCTCTGGACTGTCAACTGCCGCTGGGGAGAGGGGTTAACAGGCTCCTCTCCGTGACACTCTCTCTGCTGGTGGAGAGGGGGACCAGCTGTCTCCCCTTTCATTATTTTGTCCTGCTGCTGGGGTGTGAGACTGACGGTCTCTGCTCCCTGCAGGACACACTGCCGCTGGGGAGGAAGGACGACACCTTCAGCTCCCTGGGGTACACACTGTCGCTGGGGAGGAAGGATTGCACCCTCAGCTCCCTCGGGTACATACTGCTGCCGGGGAGGAAGGATTGCACCCTCAGCTCCCTGGGGTACACACTGCCGCTGGGGAGGAAGGACGACACCTTCGGCTCCCTGGGTTACACACTGCCGCTGGGGAGGACGGACGACACCATCAGCTCCCTGGGGTACACACTGCCGCTGGTGAGGAAGGATTGCACCTTCAGCTCCCTGGGATACACACTGCCGCTGGGGAGAAAGGATTGCACCTTCAGCTCCCTGGGGTACACACTGCCGCTGGGGAGGAAGGACGGCACCTTCAGCTCCCTGGGGTACACACTGCCGCTGGGGAGGAAGGACGGCACCTTCAGCTCCCTGGGATACACACTGCCGCTGGGGAGGAAGGATTGCACCTTCAGCTCCCTGGGGTACACACTGCCGCTGGGGAGGAAGGACGACACCTTCAGCTCCCTGGGGTACACACTGCCGCTGGGGAGGAAGGACGACACCTTCAGCTCCCTGGGGTACACACTGCCGCTGGGGAGGAAGGATTGCACCTTCAGCTCCCTGGGATACACACTGCCGCTGGGGAGGAAGGACGGCACCATCAGCTCCCTGGGATACACACTGCCGCTGGGGAGGAAGGATTGCACCTTCAGCTCCCTGGGGTACACACTGCCGCTGGGGAGGAAGGACGACACCTTCAGCTCCCTGGGACACACACTGCCGCTGGGGAGGAAGGCTTGCACCTTCAGCTCCCTGGGACACACATGCTGCTGGGGAGGAAGGACGGCACCTTCAGCTCCCTGTGATACAATCTGCTGCTGGGGAGGAAGGACGGCACCTTTTGCTCCCTGGGACTTACTCTGCCGCTGGGGAGGAAGGACGGCACCTTTAGCTCCCTGGGACTTACTCTGCCGCTGGGGAGGAAGGACGGCACCTTTAGCTCCCTGGGTTAAACACTGCCGCCTCAGGGGAAGGCGGCTAACCTCCTCGGATGCAGCCTCTACTCTGCTGCTGTAACACTCTTTCCGCTGAGTATACTCTCCGTCCATCCTTGATTTTCGCTTAGCCATGACTTGGTTCCAGATCCCCTGGAATATCTCCATGGATACATAACCCCCATACTGGGCCACTCGCTGCCTCACCTCGGCCAGCCCATAATCCTCAGTGTCAGAGCCTTCCATACTTGTCTGCTCCAAGTCGCTGGATACCTCTGCTGCCAGGGGCGCTGCACGAGTGCTAATGTTGCCCTCAATTTGTAACTCCAAGGAATTGGTGTTGTCTGTAGCTGTCCTTCTGGCAGTAGGAACGATCCCGCCGCTTGCCACCAATTGTAACGGACCGTTTCACTTACAAGAGGATAAAACCCAGTTTAGGCGATATCCCCCTTTTCCATAGACCAGCAGCTACTGCAAGCACCAATCTTCCGAACTGCAAACTGTACAAATCTTCCAACTCCCGAACTGGAAACACACGAACCCTGGAATAGCTGAACAGGAAAAGCATATAATCCGCTTACACTCCTGGCAGTCAGCATACAATCCAATTCCCCCAAAAACGAGACGACACATCGGTTTGAGGGTCAAGCAGAATCTCTGGTCTGGAACACCCAGCCTGGTTTTTATTACGGTTGTGCACATACAGGACACACCCAGGGGGAGGCATAAAACAACCAATCAAGTAACAGTACAACCCACACATCCCCTCCCCTCAAATAAGCAATTAACATAATTACTACATACAGTAAAAATACAGTTTCCACACATACTCTGTAACTTTAAAACCATACATCACATTCACATAAAAATACATATCCACAATCAATCCATTCAGGGGAACAACATATTAAAAAATGGCATGAATCAGACCAGGGGTTCAAAAGTTAGTAAAAGTATCTTTTGTCCCCCCTGGCTTGCAGTATTTTAATCAAACAGTAAAACAGCAAACAGTAAAAGTAAAAACATCCCCACAATGCACCCTGGCTTCCTCCCTTCTGCCCTGGAGATAATTGGAGAAGTAATCCAATTATCTCCCAGGTCAAAGACAAAACTCCATTACACATGTGGGGACCTAAAATATATAAAGTCACTTTTATACATTAAACACAGACATGTAACATATCCCCAGATAGCTCAGGTCTGCGTGCACATTATTAGGTGAATGGCACGCAGACCACACAAATACAGTTTAATTGCCATGGAGCCAAAGTCTTTCCCATAGTCTTTCATGATATGAATAGGCTCCATGGCATAGCTATCTGGGGGTATCACCGCTCACACAGGGCAAGTACCGAATGGCCCCACTGTGTTTAAAGGGCCAAAATGAGTGACATACGTTTTGTAAAAGGGCCCAATCTCCTAGGGCCATAGTTCAAAGGCAAGAGGCGGGCAAGCAGCCCCCTCCAAGGACACGTGGCGAGGTCGGTTTCGCCACACTGTTGGATCAGCAACCCCAGCTAGTAATGTTGTCATTAGGATTGGGAGGATAAGGAGAATAGGAATGGGTACTAAAACCCTGGGTTTAAATGTCAAAAAAGGGGGGGGAGGGGGGGATATATAAGTGGATTTCTCCTACTTGGGGGTTAACCCCTAGTGAAATAAATTCACCAAAAACACAAAATAATAGAAGGAACGTAGAGAGAAAGGACAGGAAAAATAAGTAGAAATAATCCTGATAGAGTGGGTTTCCCTCAATCTGGAGGGAAACTAAAGTGGGAAAAAGCAGGTAGCTAATTCCTAACAATAAAACTTAGCTTTTAATTATAACTAAAAATAAAAGTAGCGGTTGGTATAGTGACCCACCAAAACACAAATATAAATATATATATATAAAAATGTGGCAACACCAGGAGACAGTGGAGCAAAACAGTGAGCCACTGTGACTTACTAAGTCGAAAGGGTTATACTGTTAATGATACAAAGCCACCAAAGTGTATACAGCGGTGTAAGCTGCTAACTAAATTCCTGCTACTGAGTATATATAGCCGAGCGTCTGTTCAAGCGGTATGATCATTAGATAGATGAGCTTGCCGTTTTTAAAACACTATTTAGAGACATTATAGCGGTAAAGTAGCTGTATGGGTATAATTGACAGATTTACAAAACACTTATGTCAGATATTTTGTAGAGCGTGGTGCAAGCGGTCTGTAATGAAATAAGCTTGCCGTTTTTAATGCACATATATACAGACGTTTAGGTAGTAAGTAGCTGAGTCGGTATATTAGCCAAATTGACCAAACAACTTTTGGCAGATTCTCAGACTGCTAAACCAAGGTTCTGAGAGAAACCGGTAAATTTGCAGTATTTAAATCGCTAATACTGGTAAAGCGTGAAAGGATGACTGAGCTCCTGAAAAGCTCAAATGCAAAACTGATAATCAAAAGGGGAGGGGGAGAAACTGCAGATAATATGGTGTATAGTAAAGGAGACTATCTGCCTGTCACTAGTGACCCTAGCAACTCGTGCCTTCGAGGGCACCCCTTAGCGCAAAGCCTGATTTCTCCTGATCACTAGTGCAGTGATATAAAGTCCCAAACTCCCAGCAGAAAGCCATGACAGGTGTATAGTCGCCATTTGGGCAGTCGGAATCCAGGACAAACCACCCCCATATCCTAACCCAATAACACACAGACACTAAGTAATATGGGGAAATTTGTCCACAGCTTTATTAACCAATAATTAATAATAATATTAATAATAATAATAATAATAATAATAATAATAATAACGATAATAAATTAACAGATAAACATGGGTCATTGCCCCCCATACTCCGCCCCCTCGCATCCTGTTCCTTCGGCTACCATACAAAAGGCAATGACCCCCATATAATAACACATATACATATTTATAACATACACCAACATTCCAAGTGCCAACCATCCATTAACCACGGCAGGGGTATACCCGGATACCCCTGCCCCACCAGGTTCTGAGCCACCTCCAGGACTCGAAACCTCTCAACCACCGATGACCACAATCTGTTTATTCCACCTCACGTTCATCCAGGGAAGCCTATTTCCTCTCCTTCAGCTCCCCGTCCCACCACAAGCTCAGACCTTGACCCCTTAAGCTGTCTGAGCTCCGCCACCCCGAAGAAACAGAGCCATCCGTATACCATCCTGCCAACCCAAGTTGAGCAGGTCCAAACACACATCCGAGAGGTGAACACCATCCGAGCGGTAGTATCCCGGCAACCCTTCCTCCAGCTCAAGGTGCCTTACCACCACACCCCCTACCTTCTGGACAAAGCTTGCCATCAAGCTATTCACTTTATTTCTGCACCTATCCATAGCCACCGGATCCCAAGCGTGCCGCCACCGGCGCCTCGGGACAATCTCCGACCAGACCAACATGACCCCCGGAAGCAGGCCCCTCAACTTATTGATGTCCTGCTTCATCCACTTCACCAGCCGGCGTTGCGGCGTAAGGCCCAGGTCATTACCCCCAATATGTAGGACCAGTAAGTCTGGCGTGCATCCCGTCGCCAGCATCCCAAACAGTGTACCACAAACATCCCCCCAGCAAAAACCCCGATACCCAAACCAGCGAACTGCCAACTGGCCTCTCGGAAAACCCAGCTGCTGGCCTTGCGCTCGAGCTGCGGCCCTCCTCTCGGCCCAGAAGACAAACGAATGGCCCACGATCCATGCTTCACGCCCTGGGGGGGAAAAAACAAATGATGAGGGAAGTCCGACAGAGACCCCCACCCCAGCCCAAACAACACAGTGAACCATTTCAGTACAGCCAGTTACAAGTCTATTATTCCCTTTTTTTTTTTTTTGCATAAAACGGTCCCCAAGTCCATTACTCCAACAGACCCAACCGGACATAGGAACGGAATCTTACCGATTCCCACCTCCCGATCCGCTTCACCACCTCGTCCCCCAATCCCAACCGAGCCGCCTCCGTGGCCGCCCCAATACTGAACGAGTGCGTTCCAAATCGTTCAGCACGAAGCCCTAACTTGCCCAAGCCCAACCGAAAAACTTTAGTGAACTGGAACCGAGAGAGGGACGATCCGTCGGCATGTACCAACAAGGAACCCCCCATCGCTGGCCTCCGCGCCAGGTACTCTGCCGTAGCAGCCAACGGGCACAAAGCCGAGCCCGGCAAGGCCCCCAGTGCCACGTCCCGGCCCACGCCGCGGACGTCCGTTTTGGATCTGCCAAGGTGCACCACCACCTTCCCATCCAAGACACGAACCCCCGAAAATTGCAGGCCCCCCTGCACCATCTTATTAGCGCTCACCAATTCCCCAATTCGGAATGCCCCAAAAAACGCCAAAAGAAACGCCACCTTGAACAGCGAAGCCTCGAACCCATCGAAACAGATCTCAGGCAATAAACCCACCAAATCCCCCAGTAGCTGAACCGACACCGGGCGCCTGGTATCCGGCGACCTGCGTCCCTCGCGATAACCCTTCAGGGCTTGCCTGATGACGAAGGTCTTGGTAAAGTCCTCCTTCCCATGCCACCTAAACCAAAATGCCATCGCCGCCATGGACCTGTCTACCATGGCAGGCGACGCCCCTTTTGCCAGCAACTGACAGGTGTACCACAGGAAAGCATCCCGCAGGGCATCCCCGTCGTCCATGGCCAACCCGTCCAGCGACCGCTCCCACAAGCCCCAAACCTTACTGTACGAGGCCCAAGTGGCCGGTGCCAGAGAAGCCTTCACAAGTCCTCCAAGCAGGATGCTCCCAGCTGCCAAATCGCGTCCGGGCAAGCCTGCCCTTCCTCCGATGCCCCGGCGCCACCAGCCAGAATCGGGACCACTGAAAACGAGACAGAGCATCAGCCACCTCATTCAAATAGCCGGGAACATGGCGCGAGCGAAAAACAACATTCCGAGACATACACAGCAATACCAGTCGCCTAAGCAGCTTCACCACCGGCCTCGAGGCCGCAGACTGACGATTCATCGCGTGAACCACTGCCATGTTATCCGAGAAAAAGACTACTTTCCGATCGCGCAGCCTGTCGCCCCACAGTGCCATCGCAACAACCAACGAGAACAACTCAAGGAAATCCAAGTTGCGCATAAGAGGGCTCGAACCCCAAGAGTCCGGCCACCTCTCCGCACACCAGCAGCCACCAAAATATGCCCCAAAGCCCACACTGCACGATGCATCCGTGAAAAGCTCAAGCTCGGCCGACGACTGGCCCTCCTGTCGGAACAACACCGTCCCATTAAAGTCCCGCAAGAAGGCATCCCAGATGCCCAAGTCCGCTCTCATGGCCGCCGACACCCGGATGAAATGGTGCGGGGACCGAACCCCCGCGGTAGCGGCCGACAAACTGCGACTGAAGACCCTTCCCATTGGAATGACCCGACACGCAAAATTGAGCAGCCCAATCAAAGACTGGAGCTGCCGCAGAGTAACCTTGCGCGCCCCGGCCACAGCAGCCACCGCCCCTCGAAGCCTGTCCAGCTTATCCCGGGGCAGCCGACATTCGCCCAACCCAGAGTCAATCTCCAGACCCAGGAAACTCAGACACGTGGTCGGGCCTTCAGTTTTATCCGCCGCGAGCGGAACCCCGAAGTGGCCCGCCACCCACTCAACCGTCCGCAGCAGGCGCAGGCAATCCAAGGAATCAGCCGGCCCCACACACAGAAAATCATCCAGATAATGCACAATAAAACGATTCCCCGCTTCCACCCGTACCACCCATTCGAGAAAAGTGCTACATTTCTCAAAATAGGAGCACGAAATGGAACAACCCATGGGCAGGCACAAGTCAACGAAGTAGGCCCCTTCGAAGAAACACCCCAGTAGGTGATGACAGTCCCGGTGGACCGGCAGCAGCCGAAACGCGGCCTCAATGTCCACTTTCGCCATCAGAGCCCCACGCCCGGCCCGCCGGACCAGATCGACCGCCCGGTCGAAAGATGCATATGACACCGAGCACAAGTCCTTATGAATACCGTCATTCACCGACTAACGGGTGAGGGACTGCCGCTACTACTCCCAGAACCCGGGCCCCCCCGCTGCCCAACCACTACGGAGGATCCCAGTCCCCGGCCTCCCCTATTCCTCTGCCTAACTGCCTCCGGAACCCCCTTTCCCGCACCCACCGCCACTGCCCCCTTACCTTTTCCCCCATGCTTACCAGACCCCGTCGGCCCAGACCTACCCACCACCCCTTCGGGGGACCCGCTCTCTGACCTGGCCGCATCCCGAGAACCCCCACCGCCCTTGGAACTCACTCCTTTCGAACCACATTTACGCTTAGGGGCCCCAGGACCCTCCCCCCTTGCGACTATGGCCTGGGCGCCCCCCACCGGCCTACTCCCGCCCCCCTCCATGGCAGAGCTCCCCCTAGCGACCTTCCCGCCAAGAGGGCCCCGGCCGGAGCCCTCTGCACTTGCCTGTTGCCTCCTAGGCCGGCCATGCGGTCTCCCGGATCCAGCCTCATCATCATCGTCACTCTCCGATGGGGGGAAGCCCTCCTAGACCTCCCCTCCGTGGGTCCCGCACCACCAGGGGGCCGCCCGGCCACCTCGGACCCGAAAGCAGCAGCACCCCCGTCCACGACATCCTTCTGCCGCCGAGTGCTCATCCGAGGCTCCGGCCGCACGCGGGGAGGCAAGGCCTCGACCACGCGGCTACCGGGCCTGCTGCCGGCCGCAACCGAAACTCCACTGCTTCCGGGGACAATTTCACCGGGCCCCGCGCCCGGGCTTAGCCTCCTCGGGGGCCTCCGGGCCCGGACCGGTCTCCCGCCATCACCGTCCCGATCCGCCGCCTCCGCCAGGGCAGGGCCTAGCTGTGCCCGTAGCCAGTCCACACCCTGATGTCGTGCTGCCAACCTGATCCCCTCCAGCAAACGCTCCACATCGTCCATTGGCCCTGCAGAGGAGACAAAAGAAATCCAACCAAGCAAGTCCGCGCACACCGAGGTGAACACAAACTCAACCAGGTAGAAAGTTAGAATGACACCTAAAATGGCTGCTCATTTAAATAGCCAATCCTACTTACCCATAATTCCAACCCTTGCTTACTTCCTCCTAAGCCCACCTCCTAACCCCTGTCAAGGCCTTTTTCCGCTTAGCTGCGCTCTAGCTACATGGGGCTACAAAACAGGCTAGAGAGAAATTTAGCTGAACTTGCTTCTAGATAGAGCAGATGAGTCAGTGTTGCCGTGTGTCTAGTCCTGTTAGAAAATCTTGACAGGGACAGAATGTGACACTGATGATGCAGTGTGCTGGATAACGCCAGGTGAGAGCCCCTGATGTACGTTTCGCCACTCTGGCTCTTCAGAGGGGAACTGAGCTCCTGTTCAAGTTCAGTTTAAATAGGAGGAAGGGTTGGATCTCATTGGTCCAGTAAAAAATTAGTGGGTCAATGAGAAGTCCCAAATGATTAAGGTGGGAGGGGTAAAGGATTTAACCCTTTGAGTGCTGTTTTTGGATTTAACCCTTTGAGTGCTATTTTTGGTAAAATTCAACCAATGTCTTTTAAAAATTAGAAATAGAGAGACTTAGAGATTGCTAAATGACTAGCGTTATCCATACATGGAGGAGAAGTGGAGATTGGTAAATTGCCAAGTGAATTTAAATACCAAGATTGCTTAGATACATTAGAATATGGAGAGCATTGACAATTTTGCTTAGAGTGTACTAAACAGTGTATGGACTCAGCAGTCTGTGTGTCTGTGCGTGTGTATGGACTCAGCAGTCTGTGTGTCTGTGGGTGTATGGACGTGTATGGACTCCGCAGTCTGTGTGTATGCGTGTAGTGTGTATGTGTGTATGGACTCAGCAGTCTGTGTGTGTATGGACTCAGCAGTCTGTGTGTCTGTGTGTGTGTGTGTATGGAATCAGCAGTGTGTGTGTGTGTGTGTGTGTGTGTGTGGGGGCTCAGTAGTCTGTGTGTGTGTCTGTGTGTGTGTATGGACTCAGCAGTCTGTATGTGTGTATGGACTCAGCAGTGTGTGTGTGTGTGTATGGATTCAGCAGTCTGCATGTGTGTATGGACTCAACAGTCTGTGTGTGTGTGTGTATGGACTCAGCAGTCTGTGTGTGTGTGTGTATGGACTCAGCAGTCTGTGTGTGTGTGTGTGTGTATGGACTCAGCAGTCTGTGTGTGTGTGTGTGTGTGTGTGTGTGTGTATGGACTCAGCAGTCTGTGTGTGTCTGTGTGTGTATGGACTCAGCAGTTTGTGTGTATGGATTCAGCAGTGTGTGTGTGTGTGTGTGTGTATGGACTCAGCAGTCTCTGTGTGTGTGTGGACTCAGCAGTTTCTGTGTGTGTGTGTGTGTGTATATGGACTCAGCAGTTTGTGTGTGTGTATGGATTCAGCAGTGTGTGTGTGTGTGTATGGATTCAGCAGTGTGTGTGTGTGTATGGACTCAGCAGTCTGTGTGTGTGTGTGTGTATGGACTCAGCAGTCTGTGTGTGTGTATGGATTCAGCAGTCTGTGTGTGTGTGTGTGTGTATGGACTCAGCAGTCTCTGTGTGTGTGTGTGTATATGGACTTAGCAGTCTGTGTGTGTATATGGACTTAGCAGTCGGTGTGTGTGTATGGGCTCAGCAGTCTGTGTGTGTGTGTGTGTATGGACTCCGCAGTCTCTGCGTGTGTATGGACTCAGCAGTCTGTGTATCTGTGCATGTGTATGGACTCAGCAGTCTGTTTGTCTGTGGGTGTATGTGTGTGTATGGACTCAGCAGTGTATATGTGTGTGTGGACTCAGCAGTCTATGTGTGTGTGTGTGTATGGACTCAGCAGTCTGTGTGTCTGTGTGTGTGTATGGAATCAGTAGTATGTGTGTGTGTGTGTGTGTGTGTGTATGGGCTCAGTAGTCTGTGTGTGTGTCTGTGTGTGTATGGACTCACCAGTCTGTATGTGTGTATGGACTCACCAGTATGTATGTGTGTATGGACTCAGCAGTCTGTGTGTGTGTATGGATTCAGCAGTCTGTGTGTGTGTGTGTGTGTATGGACTCAGCAGTCTCTCTGTGTGTGTGTGTGTGTATATATATGGACTTAGCAGTCTGTGTGTGTGTATGGACTCAGCAGTCTGTATGTCTGTGTGTGTGTATGGACTCAGCAGTCTGTGTGTGTCTGTGTGTATGGACTCAGCAGTTTGTGTGTGTATGTGTGTGTAAGGACTCAGCAGTCTGTTTGTCTGTGGATGTATGGACGTGTATGGACTCAGCAGTTTGTGTGTGTGTATATGGACTCAGCAGTCTGTGTGTATGTGTGTGTGTGTGTTTGTGTATGGACTCAGCAGTGTGTATGTGTGTGTGGACTAAGCAGTCTATGTGTGTGTGTATGGACTCAGCAGTCTGTGTGTGTATGGACTCAGCAGTCTGTGTGTCTGTGTCTGTGTGTATGGAATCAGTAGTATGTGTGTGTGTGTGTGTGTGTGTGTGTATGGGCTCAGTAGTGATGTCGCGAACACAACATTTTCGGTTCGCGAACGGCGAACGGGAACTTCCGCAAACGTTCGCGATCCGGGCGAACCGCCATTGACTTCAATGGGCAGGCGAATGTTAAAACCCACAGGGACTGTTTCTGGCCACAAAAGTGATGGAAAAGTTGTTTCAAGGGGACTAACACCTGGACTGTGGCATGCCGGAGGGGGATCCATGGCAAAACTCCCATGGAAAATTACACAGTTGATGCAGAGTCTGGTTTTAATCCATAAAGGGCATAAATCACCTAACATTCCTAAATTGTTTGGAATTGTGGTGGAATCTCGGTAAAAATAAATTTAGTAGGCCGAGATTACCACGTGGCATGTGTACGTGCATATGCTGACGTATCGATCAGTTAGTTGCACGTGGCAAGATACGATCAGTAGTGTACGGAGCATGTGCAAGAATACAGGATATAGTATTCCCCCTCCTCCATTGTGCTGGACAAGCCATGCGGTCAAACAGGAAGTTAATTCTTATTTGGGTTGATTGGTTAAGAGAATGTGCGGGTGGAGCTTAATATGGGAGGAGTTATATGCCTATATAAGGAGCCTGCACTATTGTCCGGGGCTCAGAACTTGCTGTATTTTGGTGACATTAGTCCCTCTGAGTCCCGATCGGTGATCCAATAAAGAATCTCTTCCTTCCTGAAGAAACCTGTGTCCATCTCTCTGTGCTTGGCTTCCGTCAGTTTCTCCGGTATCATTTGGTGCATTGGCCGGGAAGCTCATCGTTCAACGGTAGCTGAGAGGCAGAGGCGTGAGACGGTCTATCTTTGCCCACGTTCTCTACGGCTGCACCCCTGAACTTCTGCGTGGACCTCCCTTCGTCTCGGCGCCACTGGTCTGTTGTCCAGGAGATCATCGGCCTCTACGTGAGAAGTGCTGGGGTGTCCCCGTCGATGAGTGTGAACTCAGGTTCAGGAACGAGGAGGTAAGACAACTGCTGTTTTAGACGGCAGGACCCGCTAGGGGTATACCGATTGTAACGGATCACCTGGCACCCCGACTTGGTACCTCCGTTAATGGATGCTCCTAGTGCTTCCTGAGGACTCCAAGCACTCTGGCAGACACCATAATCACCGAACCGATGCAGCATATGAACCTCCTCAAGCGTATGAATGCTGTATACAGCCGAATAGGACAAACCATGCAAATAGGTCTCCACTCCTAGCAGTCAAACTGGAACAGCATACAATAAATCCTTCCCCCAATAATGAGACGACACATCACTTTGAGGTTAAAACAGGAACTCTGGACTGGCTCATCCAGCCTGGCTTTTATTACAATACTGCACAAACAGTCCCCACCCAGGGGGAGGCATAAAACACCCAATCACACACATGGTTCAGCCCACACATCTCCTCCCCTTAGATAATACTTAACCCAATTATATAGTACACACTTTTCCCCAATTCCTGGATGTACCCCAAATACATATGATACAACCCTAAAACAGGTATCCCCTGATAGCCCTGATCTGGGTGGGCAACATACTCAAAAATCACCCAGATCGGACCAGGGGTTCGGGAGTTATGAGCAGGCAAAGTTTTGACCGACCGCATGGGTAAAGTATCCGAAAACAGTTCCATGCATTTTGGCCCTGCGGTCGGTCACAAACAGGTGAATGAAACACACGAATTACTGGTGTTATAGAGACTAAGGGGGATTCGTATGAATCCCCTAGTTCGTACGTTTCTTTCTACCGAACGGCGGGTCATTCGGTAGTTTCCCCACGAAATCCTGGAAGTCTGGAGGTCTCAGCGGTGTTTGCCTAGTCGAGTGTCCGATTTCAGTTCCAGACACTCGACGGCAAAACACCGCTGTTCGGCAGTTAAAGATGGCCGCCGCCACGTGGTGGTTTTCCTGAATGGCGGCCACCCAGAGGACACAGCACACATTACATGATTGCCAATTACCCGTTTGCAACATTGTTGCAAACGGTAATTGGAGGCACACTTATTCCTGGGTGGTCTGGTTGTTCGGTAGTTTCCTCAATACAATGAATGGAGTGATTCTACCGAACAATCAGATGAATGCTGCATACAAATCACCCAGGTTAAACTTAACACATATATAAATACATATATAATATTACAGGCTGTACACTAGGATATGCTTCACAGTCTTAAAGGGACAGTAGTCCCAAAAGTCCCAATGTGTCCATAGATGCTGTTAAAAGGGCCAGTAGCAGCAATATACAGTATAACAAGCCCAAATATAAATCTTTAAATGTACCAGTTTTCCAGGGGCCATAGTCAGCGGGTAAGAGGCAGGCAGCCAGGCCCCTCCAATGTCCAGTGGCGAGGTGGGTTCCGCCACATTTCTCCCCTTTCCCATTTAGACTATCCAGACTCCAGACCTCCAGTCGGTCTGGGGCTCTGATAGTCGGCTGGCTGTCCTTACAGGGGGTAGTTGTCCAGATGGCCCCCTGCCACTCGTGTCCAGTTGTAAGTCCAAGGCTTGGGGAAAAAGTAACCAGGGTGTCCTCTCTCCTGGTTGAACACAGCTGTGGTTGGGGAAAAACGACTGTCTCCCCTTCCGATATTTTGTCTGGCTGTTGTGGACTAGGACCGACTGTCCCTATCCCCAGTGGTGTAGGTGCAGAGACTACGGTCCCATCTGCACGGTTGTGGGGTTTACTGTCTCCCCTTGGTGTGCTAAGCTGCCGCTGGGGAGAAGGGGTAACAGGCTCCTCTCCCTGTGATGACCTCTCTTGTAGTAGGGGAAAACAACCTGCCTTCTCTTCCAATACATTGTCCTGTTGTTGGGGGCCAGGACAGACTGTCCATATCTCCAGTGGTGCAGGTGCAGAGACTACTGTCCCATCTGCGCTGTTGTGGGGTTTACTGTCTCCCCTTGGTGGGCCAGGCTGCCGCTGGGGAGAGGGGGTAATAAACTCCTCTCCCTTACCCACTTCCAGCCGCTGGGGAGAGGAAACAACAAACCCCTCTCCCTGAACCGTAGACGGCCGCTGGGGAGCAAGAACATCTCCTTCAGCTCCCGGTAGCTTGGGCACAGAGACCACGGTCCCATCTGTGCTGGTGTGGGGCTTACTGTCTCCCCTTGGTGTGTTAGGCTGCCGCTGGGGAGCAAGGATGGCACCTTCAGCCCCCTGTAATACACACTGCCGCTGGGGATCTGGGCCAACTGCCCAGCCTCCCTGTAGGGCCGGCAGAGAGACCACGGTCCCATCTCCACCTGCCATCTGTGGGTCTTCCCAGGACCAGTCGATAAGGTCCCCCATTTCTGGGGCTGGTTGGGCAGTAGGAGGTACTAAATGCAGGTCTCCTACTGGCGGGCTTAGTTGTTGGGGAGGGGGAACAAAACTCACCGCTCCCAATGGTGTACAGTCCAGAAGCCCCATCAGGTTAGAGACAGGCGGTGTCACTGGATCATATAAGTCCGCATAATTCTGTTCGATCTCCCACTGCTCTGGTGGTACTTGTGGGGTATATGGTAACTGACTGGCGCTGAACAGGTGTTGGTAATCCTGCTCCAGCTCCCATTCCTGGACAGCCAGTTCAGTCAAGTCTGGCCTTAGGTCCTCGGCCATAGGGAGATCCAGCACGGCTTCTCTGTAGTCAAATATGTCCCAAAGCCGTGACTCTGCCGCACTCCCAAATTCTGGTTCTGCAAATGTCCCCCATAATAAGCCAGGGCCATTATAATCCTCGCCCTCGGGTTTGCCAAATTTGGCCATTCCAGGCACCCGCTGAACCGCGTACCAACGTAGCGCTTGGTATGCGTCCTCGAGACCCAGTTCTCTCCATGCCAGTGAATCAAGTTGCATCACCCATTCCTCCTGAGCCTGTTCTCCCAGCATAGGTATCCGTAGGGCCACTCTATCTTGTAACCGCTGCTCCTTGCTGGGAAGACGCTCCCCTCGCCAACGCTGGACACCCTCTAGGGTTTCTTCCCACATCTCTTGTCGTGCGCTGTCACTGCAGTCCAACCTGGTTGCCTCTACTATTGGCTTTACCAGTGGTGCTAAGAGGTTCTGTAACCTCCGGTTAAACTCCTCTTCCACCTGGAGCACTGTCCAGGGACTCGCTGGTTCTATGCCACTCCATAATAATTCCTGTGTCTCCAGGGTGTTGTTCCTCTCACACCAGGACGCCATCCCACCGCTTGCCACCAATGTAACGGATCACCTGGCACCCCGACTTGGTACCTCCGTTAATGGATGCTCCTAGTGCTTCCTGAGGACTCCAAGCACTCTGGCAGACACCATAATCACCAAACCGATGCAGCATATGAACCTCCTCAAGCGTATGAATGCTGTATACAGCCGAATAGGACAAACCATGCAAATAGGTCTCCACTCCTAGCAGTCAAACTGGAACAGCATACAATAAATCCTTCCCCCAATAATGAGACGACACATCACTTTGAGGTTAAAACAGGAACTCTGGACTGGCTCATCCAGCCTGGCTTTTATTACAATACTGCACAAACAGTCCCCACCCAGGGGGAGGCATAAAACACCCAATCACACACATGGTTCAGCCCACACATCTCCTCCCCTTAGATAATACTTAACCCAATTATATAGTACACACTTTTCCCCAATTCCTGGATGTACCCCAAATACATATGATACAACCCTAAAACAGGTATCCCCTGATAGCCCTGATCTGGGTGGGCAACATACTCAAAAATCACCCAGATCGGACCAGGGGTTCGGGAGTTATGAGCAGGCAAAGTTTTGACCGACCGCATGGGTAAAGTATCCGAAAACAGTTCCATGCATTTTGGCCCTGCGGTCGGTCACAAACAGGTGAATGAAACACACGAATTACTGGTGTTATAGAGACTAAGGGGGATTCGTATGAATCCCCTAGTTCGTACGTTTCTTTCTACCGAACGGCGGGTCATTCGGTAGTTTCCCCACGAAATCCTGGAAGTCTGGAGGTCTCAGCGGTGTTTGCCTAGTCGAGTGTCCGATTTCAGTTCCAGACACTCGACGGCAAAACACCGCTGTTCGGCAGTTAAAGATGGCCGCCGCCACGTGGTGGTTTTCCTGAATGGCGGCCACCCAGAGGACACAGCACACATTACATGATTGCCAATTACCCGTTTGCAACATTGTTGCAAACGGTAATTGGAGGCACACTTATTCCTGGGTGGTCTGGTTGTTCGGTAGTTTCCTCAATACAATGAATGGAGTGATTCTACCGAACAATCAGATGAATGCTGCATACAAATCACCCAGGTTAAACTTAACACATATATAAATACATATATAATATTACAGGCTGTACACTAGGATATGCTTCACAGTCTTAAAGGGACAGTAGTCCCAAAAGTCCCAATGTGTCCATAGATGCTGTTAAAAGGGCCAGTAGCAGCAATATACAGTATAACAAGCCCAAATATAAATCTTTAAATGTACCAGTTTTCCAGGGGCCATAGTCAGCGGGTAAGAGGCAGGCAGCCAGGCCCCTCCAATGTCCAGTGGCGAGGTGGGTTCCGCCACACCGATTGTGCGGTAGGCCCAAAGGGGTTTTTGAATCTGTATCTGCCCCCTCTGTCGGAGGGAAGGAGCGAAGGCGCACCGCTCGATCGAACGCTCTTTAGTCAGACCGTTTGATTTGGTTAGTCAGGCGGGGTCCTGGTGTAAATAGCCCTAGCCGGACACCGGTGTCTTGTCTAGACTAGCGTTCTAGGGTGTATATTTTGTTCGCTAGGTCGGAGGGACCGGGAGACTAAGCGGCGTCTGTGTAAATCCGGTTCGCTAGTTCTCATCCTATCTGGGCTAAGTGGGAAGGCGTGTAAATTTGGAACCCACTAGACTTTTGATAGTACGACTAAGAGGCGTCTGTGTAAATTCGGTCCTCTAGCTCGTTGTATAGTGCGACTAAGAGGCGTCTGTGTAAATTCGGTTCTCTAGCTCGCTATATATGTGGTGATTGGGCAGTGTGGCTAACCAAAACGTATGTAGATTGTTTTTAGGTAGTCCATTCAAGGTACTGGCCAATAGTTTAGTTGGGAATTGTAAATGTGTTAGCGATTGTTTAGTAAGGTGTATATCTTGTTAGATAGCGCGAGCTCAGCCGTCTAGCGAGAGTGTTAATAGTGTGTTGCTGTATTATAGTGCACGGTACCATAACCCTGTATATTTACTGACATTGTATAATAAGTACTAATCATTGTCGTCCATTGCATGTTTAACACCATAACCACTAATAATTGTATTGTGACCTTAACTTGTGCTTTGACCTATGCTAACCGTACTGTAACCGCTATTTGTAAAAGACGATGTTACTGGGGTGTGTTATAGACGGGTAATTCGTATATAGAGAATTATAGCGTGGGTGACTGTATAGTTACGCCAAAGGGCATAATATTGATTATATAGTGACTGGTGTAACAGCTGTGTGTGTACGGGAATTCCCTGAGTGTTTATTGTTATTGTGTACGTTTCACTTGGTAACCGTACCACGTGGTGCTGTTGCCAGAGGAAACGGGTGTGACTGTTGAATAGTACGCGTGTATAGTATTCGTTGTCGACGACGTTCCATTGTTTAATATGGGTGCGTCGCAGTCAACAATTCCGGATCCCTTAGGATGTATGGTTAAGAATTTTAAAAAGGGATTCAAAGTTTGTGATTTTGGGGTAAAGATGTCTCCTGTACGTTTGGTCACTTTGTGTACTAGGGAGTGGCCTACTTTGGTTGCGGCATGGCCGCCACGTGGCAGTTTGGATCCAACTCTGGTACAGCGCTTACACGTGGCTGTATCAGGTAGGCCTGAACTTTACGGCCAGTTTCCTTATATTGACTGTTGGAGACAGGCCGTAAATGACTCGCCAAAATGGCTCCAGACATGCCACGAGGAGCAGTGTCGCCTCATGGTAGCTAGGACTTGTTCGTCCACTAGGACTGGTGTTAGGCCCATTTTGGACACGCCCCCTGAGTCCGAGATCCCTTTGCCGCCCCCTTACTTTCCGTTAAGAAGAAGTGACGCAAACGCAGGAAGTCCTGCACCCCTCCCCTCATTACCCTCATCCACTTCCGCTTCCTCCTCCAGTACAGGATCCACCCCCCCTCGTACTAAATCTCCCCTTCCGGAACCAGAACCCACCCCCATTAAAAACGAATATCCTGATTTGGCGCCACTTCAGACTTCCGGTCAAGCTTCATCTAGCTCGGCTCGAAGTGTTTTATTTACGACCTTTTCACAAAACCAACCTCCCACATCCCCATACCCTATCTCTCCCCGACCGGAACCCATGACTGACGCCTCTCTACGTAGCCCTATCCAAACCCGACAGTTGACTGGTGCCCAACAATTAAAGCACTATCAGATGCCTCTTCGCCTAAACCCCGGGTCAGCTTATATCGATGCCGCAGGTCAAATGGCACACGCTGACCCAGTCTTCGTATATGTCCCATTTACCACTACCGACCTTTTAAACTGGAAGACCCATAATTCCTCGTATACTGAGAAACCACAAGCCATGACTGATCTGTTCACCTCAATAGTACAGACGCATAATCCGACATGGGCTGATTGCCAGCAGTTACTAATGACTTTATTTAACAATGAGGAAAGGACAAGAATAAATCAAGCAGCCATTAAAGCATTAGAAGATAGAGCCCGTGCTTTGAACCAAGCTAATCCAGCAGCATGGGCCGCAACACACTATCCCAACACTGATCCCGATTGGAACGTAAATGGTGCTGATATGGTTCAACTCAGAGCCTATAGAGACGCTATAATTGCTGGCATGAAAGCAGGAGGAAAGAAAGCCATTAACATGTCGAAGACAGTTGAGGTGATTCAGAAAAGCGATGAAGCGCCCAGTGTCTTTTATGACCGATTATTGGAGGCGTACCGCTTGTACACCCCCTTTAATCCGGAAGACGCAGACAATTCCCGAATGGTTAACTCCGCCTTTGTCAGCCAAGCATACGGAGATATTAAGCGCAAGTTACAAAAGTTAGAAGGGTTTGCAGGTATGTCCATCACCCAACTAATGGAGGTAGCAAATAAGGTTTACATGAACAGGGATACAGAAAGCAAGAAAGAGGAAGAGCGCAAGATGCGTAAAAAGGCTGATATGCTAGCGGTAGCGATCGCAGGCGTAGATAGACGGGGCCCGGATAGAGGCGATAGTAAGTGGAATGAGGAACCTCTAAGTAGAAATCAGTGCGCTTACTGTAGGGAGGAAGGGCATTGGAGAAATGAGTGTCCGCGAAGAGAACAGTCTGAGAGAGACAGACCTAGGTCAGGTTACGGAAACTTTAGAGGCAGAGCGAGAGGTAGAGGAGGCCCCGGAGGGAGTAATGGTTATAGAGGGAGTAATGGGAACAGAGGAAGTGTTAGGGAAGACAGGTATATTCCAGCAGCGCAAAGGTCCCGCGATAGAGAAGGTAGGGACTTCGTAGGATTGGCTGACACGGTCATGGAGGACTATTGATACCGACCGGGCTCCATCCCCCTTGGTCGAGCGGAGCCTATGGTTGATGTATCAATAGGGGGGAAAAGGAGTGCGTTCATGATCGACACTGGTGCTGAACATTCAGTGGTGACTAATCTAGTTGCTCCTCCATCTGGAAGGACTATTACTGTGATAGGAGCAACTGGAAGAAGTGCTGAAAGACCGGTTCTTAAAAGTCGACTCTGTACATTGGGAGGCCACGTAGTAAAACACCAATTCCTTTATATGCCTGAATGTCCAGTCCAATTGCTGGGACGTGATATGCTATCCAAATTACAAGCGCAGATTACGTTCCTACCAAATGGAACAACATCTTTAAAGTTTAATGGACCTTCAGGTATTATGACTTTATCCGTACCAAAGGAAGAAGAGTGGCGACTTTATACAGTGTTGACTAGCCAAAACCCTAGGAGTGATGAGACATTGTTTAACATACCAGGAGTTTGGGCAGAGAACAACCCACCAGGACTGGCCCGCAATATTCCACCTATAAAAATTGAACTGAAACTTGGGGTTTATCCAGTAAGCCTAAGACAATACCACATCCCGCAGAAGGCTAAGAAGAACATCCAATCTTATCTGGATAAGTTCATACGGTATGGTATCCTAAAATTCTGTACTTCCCCCTGGAACACCCCATTGCTGCCTGTTCAAAAGCCCGGTACAGATGAGTATCGACCTGTGCAGGACTTAAGAGCAGTCAATGATGCGGTTGTTAGTATACATCCAGTTGTACCCAATCCATATAACCTGCTTGCTTTAATTCCGGGCGGGGCTACTTACTTCACAGTCTTAGATCTCAAAGATGCCTTCTTTTGCCTCCGAATTGCCGCAGAAAGTCAATGTATTTTCGCTTTCCAATGGGAGAATGCTGTAACGGGCTCAAAACGCCAAATGACTTGGACAAGACTGCCCCAAGGGTTTAAAAATTCACCTACCCTATTTGGTTCAGCCCTAAGTCAAGATCTACTGGATTTCGAGTCTATCCCAGGAGAGTGTGTATTGTTACAGTATGTAGATGACTTGTTGATAGCAGCAGTTACAAAAGAAATCTGTCAGCAAGCAACGCACGATCTACTACATATTCTCTGGAAGGCAGGATACAAGGTGTCTAGAAAGAAGGCTCAGTTGTGTTTGCCAACTGTCAAGTATCTGGGATTCCATATCTCTGAAGGTCAAAGAATTATGGGGCCAGAGAGAAAAGAAGCTGTCTGCCAAATACCAATACCCAAGAATAGAAGACAAGTGCGAGAATTCTTGGGGGCAGCAGGCTTCTGTAGGATATGGATTCCCAGCTATGCGATACTGGCAAAACCTCTGTACGCAGCTATCAAAGGTACAGAGCACGAACCCTTCCTATGGACCCAAGAACAGCAAACGGCATTTGAAGATGTGAAGAAGGCTTTGATGAGTGCCCCAGCATTAGGTCTACCTGATCACACACGACCATTCTACTTATATGTACACGAGCAAAGAAGAATGGCTGTGGGAGTATTGACACAGTACTTGGGATCATGGCAAAGACCTGTTGCCTACATGTCTAAGCAACTGGATGCAGTGGCCAGCGGACTTCCACCTTGTCTAAGAGCCGTAGCTGCAGCCGCCCTGCTAGTAGCTGAAGCCGATAAACTCACTCTGGGTCAAGAACTTTATGTACGAGTCCCACATGCAGTACAGACGTTGTTGGATTACAAAGGAAATCATTGGTTTAGTAACAGCCGTATGACCAAGTATCAAGCAATGTTGTGTGAAAACCCAAGAGTGCATTTAGAGACTGTAAACACCTTAAATCCAGCTACCCTTTTGCCACAACCTACTGAAAGTCAACATGATTGTTTGGAAGTAATGGATGAAGTATTTTCAAGTAGACCAGATCTTCGTGATTTTCCCATCCAGAACCCCGATGTTCAATATTACACCGACGGCAGTAGTTATGTGAAAGAAGGGATCCGCTATGCAGGATATGCAGTAACAACAATAGACAAGGTGATAGAAGCTCGGCCACTGGCGAAAGGAACATCAGCACAAAAGGCAGAATTAATAGCACTAACACGAGCGTTACAATTGGCTGAAGGTTTAAGAGTGAATATCTATACGGACTCTAAGTATGCGTTTTTAACCACTCATGCCCACGGAGCTTTGTATAAAGAAAGAGGACTACTGAATTCAGAAGGCAAAGAAATCAAATACGCAGCCGAAATCCTACAACTATTGGAAGCAGTGTGGGAGCCGAAAGAAGTCGGTATCATACATTGTCGAGCGCATCTGAGAGGAGATGGTGATGTAACCAAGGGAAATCGGATGGCAGACAGTGCAGCTAAGCGTGCTGCTGAATCAGGAAGACAGGAGTATGTGGGGCATATAGCTGCTCTAATACCAACCCCACTGTCCCAATGGACTCCAGTTTATACAGCTCAAGAAGAGGAGTGGTTAAAGACTGAACCGGGAAAGTATCTGGAGAACAAGTGGTATCAGCTAGAAGATGGAAGAATAGTTATACCAGCATCGCTAGCGGTAGAAATTGTCCAAAATTATCACAACGGGACACATTCTGGGAGAGACAGTACTGAAGAATCTCTCAGGAAACATTTCTACATACCAAGATTGTCCAACTTGACTCAGGCCATTGTACGCAGATGTGTAACGTGTGCTAAGAATAATGCAAGACAAGGACCAGTAAAACCACCAGGAGTCCAGTTTATGGGGGGACTCCCCATGTCCGATCTACAAATAGACTTTACAGTGATGCCTAAATCGGGTGGACATCGTTACCTGCTGGTAATTGTGTGCACCTATTCAGGCTGGGTAGAAGCATGTCCTACTCGTACAGAGAAAGCAGGAGAAGTTGTAAGATTCCTGCTACGAGAAATAATACCCCGATATGGACTACCCTGTTCTATAGGATCGGACAATGGTCCAGCTTTTGTTCACCAGTGCCTACAACAACTGACTCATATGCTTGGTATAAAGTGGAGGCTTCATACTGCATATAGACCCCAGAGTTCTGGTAAGGTAGAGAGAATGAATAGAACTATAAAGAACCAGTTGGCTAAAATGTGTCAGGAAACCCAACTTAAGTGGAACGTTCTCTTACCTATAGCTCTATTGCGAATCCGCAGTACCCCTACCAGAAGGATGGGCCTCTCTCCTTTTGAAATTATGTATGGGCGACCACCTCCCGTACTTGGTAACTTAAGGGGGGATTTGAGTCAGTTGGGAGAAGGAATTACCCGGAAGCAGGTTGTAGAGTTGGGTAAGACTATGGAGGAGGTACAGAAATGGGTACAAGATAGATTACCTGTGAATATTTATCCCCCTGTTCATAGTTATCATCCAGGAAACCAAGTGTGGATTAAAGAGTGGAATAATGTACCGTTAGGGCCCAAGTGGAGAGGTCCTTATGTTGTTCTTTTGTCTACCCCTACAGCGATAAAAGTAGCAGAAGTGACTCCGTGGATACATCACTCCAGGGTTAAACCAGCAGCAGTCGATTCTTGGCAAGCTACAGCAGATCCAGAGAATCCCTGCAAGATCCGGTTAAAACGCACTACTCAGTCGGAGTAACGAGGAATTATTGTGGATTACAAATTTTATTGTTACAGGTGTGAGTGAGAAGGCCATAATAAAGCCTGTCCGCTTACCATCACATAGTGTATAAGCCAGGAAAGTCTCGAAGGGACACCTGTGAAGACGAGCAGAACTCCATTCCCTGCAGCCCTCACATCCTGGAAGCTGAGGTTCCATCGCACGGACGAAGACTGAGGATGACGGCGAAAGATGTGCTTTTGATTGTGTTTATTTACATGTGTTTTTATATTCAGGAAGGTAGAGGTACCGACACTCCTAGCTGTGAGGTATGCATTAAGACTACGAGAACAGGTAACCATATTTCCCAAACCCTAATCTGGCATTCACAATACGAGTGTAAAGGAGATGTATCGAGATGTAGATACTTAAATATAGATTATAGTGTGTGCCATTTAGGAGTAGGAGAACCTAAGTGCTTCAGTCCGGAGTATCAACCTCGTACAATTTGGTTGACTCTCAGGAATGGAGATCCTCAGGGGACCCTAATTAATAAGACGGTGTTAGAATCCGTACATTCTTCGGGTGTTCTGCTATTTGATGCGTGTAAAGCGATATCGAGTGGTAGAAAGCCGTGGAATGTATGTGGGGATCTTAGATGGGAGAGGACGTATGGGTCTAATGATAAATATATTTGTCCCAGTAGTAAAAATAAATATGTAAGTCCTAGATGCCCAAATAAAGACTATAACTTTTGTCCATATTGGTCTTGTGTGGGGTGGGCGACTTGGGGACAGACAGTAGACAAAGACATGATAGTGACTAAGTTGCCGACTAGCCCATATTGTAAGTCTATGGAATGTAACCCAGTCCATATACTTATTAATAACCCCGACAAGTTCTTAGATAAGTATGGCAATTTATTTGGGTTTCAGATATACGGGACGGGTTTAGATCCTGGGACATTATTGTTTATAGGAATAGAGACTGATACGGTATCCTCCCAGACTCATCAAGTATACCATTCCTTTTACGAAGAGATGAGTATAGATAATAAGATCCCCCATAACGCTAAGAACCTGTTCATTGACCTAGCTGAAAGTATTGCCGGTAGTCTTAATGTTACCAACTGCTATGTGTGTGGAGGTACTAACATGGGAGACCAATGGCCTTGGGAAGCAAAGGAGGTAATGTCCGGTTCTGAGGCAGTTGACCAACTAATATCTACACAAGCCGATTATCATATGAGTGTTAGAGGTAAATCTGAGTGGAGATTAAAGACCTCCATCATAGGTTATGTTTGCATAGCAAGGAAAGGAATAATGTATAATACTTCTGTAGGAGAATTAACTTGTCTAGGGCAAAAAGCTTATGATGATGATACAAAGAATACAACTTGGTGGTCGGCTTAAAATGTCTCAGAACCATCTAACCCGTTTGCTAGATATGCCAATTTAAAGGATGTGTGGTTTGATCTATCCATCACATCAACCTGGAGAGCCCCAGCAAATTTGTACTGGATCTGTGGTAAGAAAGCCTATTCGGAGTTGCCACAGGACTGGGAAGGGGCATGTGTGTTGGGTATGCTCAAACCATCCTTCTTCTTGTTACCGATTGAAACAGGTGAGACTTTAGGTGTTAAAGTGTATGATGTGAATCATAGGAAGAAAAGGGGACCCATAGAGATAGGTACCTGGGAAGATAATGAATGGCCTCCCCAGCGTATCATAGACTATTATGGGCCAGCCACGTGGGCTGAGGATGGTACTTTTGGTTATAGAACCCCTATTTATATGCTCAACCGCATTATAAGATTACAGGCGGTGGTTGAGATTATCACAAATGAGACATCACAGGCGCTCAATCTTCTAGCGAAGCATAACACCAGGATGAGGACAGCAGTCTACCAAAATAGATTAGCCTTGGATTACCTTTTGGCAGTAGAGGGAGGTGTATGTGGGAAGTTTAACCTAAGCAATTGCTGTCTTCAAATAGACGACGAAGGGCAAGCAATAGCTGAGCTTACTAGCCATATGGTTAAACTAGCGCATGTGCCTACTCAGGTATGGAAAGGGTACAATCCAAGTAGTTGGTTTGGTAGCTGGTATGAGTGGTTTGGAGGGCTTAAGGCAGTGGTAGGTGGAGTCCTACTGATTTTACTGTTGTGTCTACTCCTACCGTGTCTTATACCCTTAGTAGTTAGGTCTGTGCAAAGCCTGATAGGAAGTATAGCAGAGAGGAAGGCTGCTGCACAGATAATGGCGATATATAAGTATAAGGCTCTAGATCAAGGAGAACCAATGCAGGAAGACGAGTGTTAAAAGATTCACATCATAAGATAAGTCTGGTCTGGTTCAAGGTAACTTGCGGTGTAAGCAAACCAAGGTTAAGTGATGCCTCAAGTAATTGTAAAATATCAAGAGGCATCAAAGGGGGGAATGTGGTGGAATCTCGGTAAAAATAAATTTAATAGGCCGAGATTACCACGTGGCATGTGTACGTGCATATGCTGACGTATCGATCAGTTAGTTGCACGTGGCAAGATACGATCAGTAGTGTACGGAGCATGTGCAAGAATACAGGATATAGTATTCCCCCTCCTCCATTGTGCTGGACAAGCCATGCGGTCAAACAGGAAGTTAATTCTTATTTGGGTTGATTGGTTAAGAGAATGTGCGGGTGGAGCTTAATATGGGAGGAGTTATATGCCTATATAAGGAGCCTGCACTATTGTCCGGGGCTCAGAACTTGCTGTATTTTGGTGACATTAGTCCCTCTGAGTCCCGATCGGTGATCCAATAAAGAATCTCTTCCTTCCTGAAGAAACCTGTGTCCATCTCTCTGTGCTTGGCTTCCGTCAGTTTCTCCGGTATCAGAATAACGTGCTTTAAAACATCAGGTATGATGTTGTATCGATCAGGTAGTGTAAGGGTTAGGCCCGCTTCACAGTGACAGACCAAACTCCCCGTTTAACGCACCGCAAACAACCGCAAACAGTCCATTTACACAACCGCAAACTGCCCATTTGCACATGTTTTAGTGCAAACTAGTCTAACTACTAATATAGTTGAAACATGCTACTTTTATTCATGCCAGACAACCATGCAGGCCAGACTAACAAACATGCCAGGGCCAATCATAGTTAACCACCTCAGATAGTAACATGGCTCCCTCTATATACCGTGTAAACATGGCTCCCTCTATATACAGAATAACATGGCTCCCTCTATATACAGAGTAACATGGCTTCCCTCTATATAACGTGTAAACATGGCTCCCTCTACATACAGAATAACATGGCTCCCTCTATATACAGAGTAACATGGCTTCCCTCTATATAACGTGTAAACATGGCTCCCTCTACATACAGAATAACATGGCTCCCTCTATATACAGAGTAACATGGCTTCCCTCTATATACAGTGTAAACATGGCTCCTCTCTATATACAGAGTAACATGGCTTCCCTCTATATACCGTGTAAACATAGCTCACTCTATATACAGAATAACATGGCTCCCTCTATATACAGAGTAACATGGCTTCCCTCTATATACCGTGTAAACATGGCTCCTCTCTATATACAGTGTTAACATGGCTCCTCTCTATATACAGAGTAACATGGCTTCCCTCTATATACAGTGTAAACATGGATCCTCTCTATATACAGTGTAAACATGGCTTCCCTCTATATACAGTGTAAACATGGCTCCTCTCTATATACAGAGTAACATGGCTCCTCTCTATATAAAGAGTAACATGCAGGGGTCAAGTCCTGGGGGAAAAAGTGTGGGAACTCACCCAAGATTCCGCCTCCTCCCCCCTTAAAAAAAATTACACTCCTATGCATATAGTGCAGTGCAGGGTGTGTATAATGAATGTAGTGTGTTTGTAGTGAATGCAGAGTATGGATAATGAATGTAGTGTGTTTGTAGTGAGTGCAGTGTGTATTATGAATGTAGTGTGTTTGTAGTGAGTGCAGTGTGTATAATAAATTTAGTGTGTTTGTAGTGAGTGCAGAGTGTGTATAATGAAGGTAGTGTGTTTGTTGTGAGTGCAGTGTGTGTATAATGAATATAGTGTGTTTGTAGTAAGTGTAGAGTGTGTATAATGAATGTAGTGTGTTTGTAGTAAGTGTAGAGTGTGTATAATGAATGCAGTGTGTTTGTAGTGAGTGCGGATTGTGTATAATAAATGTAGTGTGTTTGTGGTGAGAGCAGAGTGTGTATAATGAAGTGTTTGTAGTGATTGCAGTGTGTATAATAAATGTAGTGTGTTTGTAGTGAGTGCAGAATGTGTATAATGAATGTAGTGTGTGTGTAGTGAGTGCAGTGTGTATAATGAATATAGTGTGTAGTGAGTGCAAAGTGTGTATAGTGAATGTAGTGTGTTTGTAGTGAGTGCAGAGTGTGTATAATGAATGTAGTGTGTTTGTAGTGAGTGAAGAGTGTGTATAATGAATGTAGTGTGTGTAGTGAATGCAGTGTGTATAATGAATGTAGTGTGTTTGTAGTGAGTGCAGAGTGTGTATAATGAATGTAGTGTGTGTAGTGAATGCAGTGTGTATAATGAATGTAGTGTGTAGTGAGTGCAAAGTGTGTTTAGTGAATGTAGTGTGTTTGTAGTGAGTGCAGAGTTTGTATAATGAATGTAGTGTGTTTGTAGTGAGTGCAGAGTGTGTATAATGAATGTAGTGTGTTTGTAGTGAGTGCAGAGTGTGTATAATGAATGTAGTGTGTTTGTAGTGAGTGCAGAGTGTGTATAATGAATGTAGTGTGTTTGTAGTGAGTGCATAGTGTGTTTAATGAATGCAGTGTGTTTCTAGTGAGTACGGAGTATGTATAATGAATGCAGTGTGTTTCTAGTGAGTGTAGTGTTTTTTAGTGAGTGCAGTGTGAATAATAAATGTAGTGTGTTTGTAGTGAGTGCAGAGTGTGTATAATGAATGTAGTGTGTTTGTAGTGAGTGCAAAGTGTGTATAATGAATGCAGTGTGTTTGTAGTGAGTGCAGAGTGTGTATAATGAATGCAGTGTATGTAGTGTGTTTGTAGTGAATGCAGAGTGTGTATAGTGAATGTAGTGTGTAGTGAATGCAGAGTGTGTATAATGAATGCAGTGTGTGTAGTGTGTTTGTAGTGAATGTAGTGTGTATAGTGAATGTAGTGTGTATAATGAATGTAGTGTGTATAATGAATGCAGAGTGTGTATAGTGAATGTAGTGTGTTTGTAGTGAGTGCAGAGTGTGTATAATGAATGCAGTGTATGTAGTGTGTGTGTAGTGAATGCAGAGTGTGTATAATGAATGCAGAGTGTGTATAGTGAATGTAGTGTGTGTAGTGAGTGCAGTGTGTACAGTGAATTTAGTGTGTTTGTAGTGAGTGCAGAGTGTGTGTAGTGAATGTAGTGTGTTTGTAGTGAGTGCAGAGTGTGTATAATGAATGCAGTGTGTGTAGTGAAAGTAGTGTGTTTGTAATAAGTGCAGAGTGTGTATAATGAATGTAGTGTGTGTGTGCTGGATTATGTGTGTGATTGTGTGTGTGTGCTGGATGATTGTGTGTGTGTGTGTGTGCTGGATGAAGTGTGTGTGTGTGTGCTTAATGAAGTGTGTGTGTGTGTGCTGGATGATGTGTGTGTGTGTGAGCTGGATGAAGTGTGTGTATGTGTGTGTGCATTGGATGATGTGTGTGTGTGTGTGTGTGCGTGCTGGATGATGTGTGTGTGTGTGTGTGTGTGTGTGTGTGCTGGATGAAGTGTATGTGTGTGCTGGATGAAGTGTATGTGTGTGCTGGATGAAGTGTGTGTGTGTGTGCTGGATGAAGTGTGTGTGTTTGTTTGCTGGATGATATGTGTGTGTGTGCTGGATGATGTATGTGTGTGTGTGGGCTATGATGTGTGTGTGTGCTGGATGAAGTGTGTGTGTGTGCTGGATGAAGTGTGTGTGTGTGTGCTGGATGAAGTGTGTGTGTTTGTTTGCTGGATGATGTGTGTGTGTGGGCTATGATGTGTGTGTGTGTGTGTGTGTGTGCTGAATGATGTGTGTGTGTGCGCTGGATGATGTGTGTGTGTGTGCGCGCTGGATGATGTGTGTGTGTGTGTGTGCTGGATGATGTGTGTGTGTGTGTGCTGGATGATGTGTGTGTCAGTGTGTGTGTGTGTGTGTGTTTGTGTGCTGCATGGTGTGTGTGTGTGTGTGTGTTGGATGAAGTGTGTGTGTTTTTTTGCTGGATGATGTGTGTGTGTGCTGGATGAAGTGTGTGTGTTTGTTTGCTGGATGATGTGTGTGTGTGTGCTGGATGATGTATGTGTGTGTGGGGGCTATGATGTGTGTGTGTGTGTGTGTGTGTGTGCTGGATGATTGTGTGTGTGTGTGTGCTGAATGATGTGTGTGTGTGCGCCGGATGATGTGTGTGTGTGTGTGCTGGATGATGTGTGTGTCAGTGTGTGTGTGTGTGCTGGATGATGTGTGTGTGTGTGTGCTGGATGATGTGTGTGTGTGTGTGTTGGATGATGTGTGTGTGTTGGATGATGTATGTGTGTGTGTGTGTATGTGTGTGTGCTGGATGATGTGTGTGTGTGTGTGTGCTGGATGATGTGTGTGTGTGTGTGTGCTGGATGATGTGTGTGTGTGCTGGATGATGTGTGTGTGTGTGTGTGTGTGTGTGCGCTGGATGATGTGTGTGTGTGTGCGCTGGATGATGTGCGTGTGTGTGTGTGCTGGATGATGTGTGTGTGTGTGTGTGTGCTGGATGATGATGTGTGTGTGTGTGTGCGTGTGCTGGATGATGTGTGTGTGTGTGTGTGTGCTGGATGATGTGTGTGTGTGTGCTTAATGATGTGTGTGTGTGTGTGCGCTGGATGATGTGTGTGTGTGTGTGTGCGCTGGATGATGTGCGTGTGTGTGTGCTGGATGATGTGCGTGTGTGTGTGTGTGCTGGATTATGTGTGTGTGTGTGTGTGCTGGATTATGTGTGTGTGTGTGCTGGGTGATGTGTGTGTGTGCTGGATGATGTGTGTGTGTGTGCTGGATGATGTGTGTGTGTGTGCTGGATGATGTGTGTGTGTGTGCTGGATGATGTGTGTGTGTGCTGGATTATGTGTGTGTGTGTGTGTGTGCTGGATTATGTGTGTGTGCGCTGGATTTTGTGTGTGTGCGCTGGATTATGTGTGTGTGCGCTGGATTATGTGTGTGTGTGCTGGATGATGTGTGTGCTGGATTATGTGTGTGTGTGTGTGTGCTGGATTATGTGTGTGTGCGCTGGATTATGTGTGTGTGCGCTGGATTATGTGTGTGTGTGCAGGATGATGGGGGGGGAAGCATTTGTTTTTTAAACTTTATGTGTTTATGTTTTTCTTACATTATTCCCCCCTCCCTGCTTCTTACCTTGTCAGGGAGGGGGGAGATCGCCTGGTTGTCCAATGGAGGGAGGCAGCCGCTGCACACAGGGGCCATCACACGCTGTGTTCTTCTCCAGCTCTAACTCTCGCGAGAGCATTGCCATGGTAACCCGTGGCAACTCTTTTACAGCTGCGGGTCTCGCTGGAGAAGAACACAGCGTGTGATGGGCCCCTGTGTGCAGGTAGCAGGGCAGGTCCTGCAGGACTGGGAACGGGAACGGCGTTCCTGCTTTGGAAAAAGTGCAGGAAATCCGTTCCTATGCGTTCCTGCAGGACTCGAGCCCTGGTAACATGGCTTCTCTCTATATACAGAGTAACATGGCTTCCCTCTATATACCGTGTAAACATGGCTCCCTCTATATATACAGTGTAAACATGGCTCCTCTCTATATACAGAGTAACATGGCTTCCCTCTATATACAGTGTAAATATGGCTCCTCTCTATATACAGTGTAAATATGGCTCCTCTCTATATACAGTGTAAACATGGCTCCTCTCTATATACAGAGTAACATGGCTTCCCTCTATATACCGTGTAAACATGGCTCCCTCTATATACAGAATAACATGGCTCCCTCTATATACAGAGTAACATGGCTTCCCTCTATATACCGTGTAAATATGGCCCCCTCTATATACAGTGTAAACATGGCTCCTCTCTATATACAGAGTAACATGGCTTCCCTCTATATACAGTGTAAACATGGCCCCTCTCTATATACAGAGTAACATGGCTCCCTCTATATACAGTGTAAACATGGCTCCCTCTATATACAGAGTAACATGGCTTTCCGCTATATACCGTGTAAACATGGCTCCCTCTATATACAGAATAACATGGCTCCCTCTATATACACAGAGTAACATGGTTTCCCTCTATATACCGTGTAAAAATGGCTCCCTCTATATACAGAATAACATGGCTCCCTCTATATACAGAGTAACATGGCTTCCCTCTATATACCGTGTAAACATGGCTCCATCTATATACAGAGTAACATGGCTCCCTCTATATACAGAGTAACATGGCTTCCCTCTATATACCGTGTAAACATGGCTCCCTCTATATACAGAATAACATGGCTCCCTCTATATACAGAGTAAAATGGCTTCTCTCTATATACAGAGTAACATGACTTCCCTCTATATACCGTGTAAGCATGACTCCCTCTATATACAGTGTAAACATGGCTCCTCTCTATATACAGCGTAACATGGCTTCCCTCTATATACAGTGTAAACATGGCTTCCCTCTATATACAGTGTAAACATGGCTCCTCTCTATATACAGTGTAAACATGGCTTCCCTCTATATACAGAGTAACATGGCTTCCCTCTATATACCGTGTAAACATGGCTCCTCTCTATATACAGAATAACATGGCTCCCTCTATATACAGAGTAACATGGCTTCCCTCTATATACCGTGTAAACATGGCTCCCTCAATATACAGAATAACATGGCTCCCTCTATATACAGAGTAACATGGCTTCCCTCTATATACCGTGTAAACATGGCTCCCTCTATATACAGTGTAAACATGGCTCCTCTCTATATACAGAGTAACATGGCTTCCCTCTATATACAGTGTAAACATGGCTCCCTCTATATACAGTGTAACATGGCTCCCTCTATATACAGTGTAAACATGGCTCCTATCTATATACAGAGTAACATGGCTCCCTCTATATACAGTGTAAACATGGCTTACCTCTATATACCGTGTAAACATGGCTCCCTCTATATACAGAGTAACATGGCTCCCTCTATATACCGTGTAAACATGGCTCCCTCTATAAACAGAATAACATGGTGTGGTGGAATCTTGGTAAAAATAAATTTAGTAGGCCGAGATTACCACGTGGCATGTGTACGTGCATATACTGGTGTATCGGTCGGTTGGTTGCACGTGGCAAAGATACGATCAGTAGTGTACGGAGCATGTGCGAGAATACCGGATATAGTATTCCCCTCCTCCATTATGCTGGACAAGCCATGCGGTCAAGCAGGAAGTTAGTTCTTGTTCGTTTTGATTGGTTAAGAGAATGTGTGGGTGGAGCTTATTATGGGAGGAGTTATGTGCCTATATAAGGAGCCTACACTATTGTCCGGGGCTCAGAACTTGTTGTATTTTGGTGACATTAGTCCCTCTGAGTCCCGATCGGTGAACCGAATAAAGAATCTCTTCCTTCCTGAAGAAACCTGTGTCCATCTCTCTGTGCTTGGCTTCCGTCAGTTTCTCCGGTATCAATGGCTCCCTCTATATACAGAGTAACATGGCTCCCTCTATATACAGAATAGCATGGCTCCCTCTATATACAGAGTAACATGGCTTCCCTCTATATACCGTGTAAACATGGCTCCTCTCTATATACAGAGTAACATGGCTCCCCTCTATACAGGGGCGTACCTGGAGCATTTGGCACCCGGATCCTTTATTTGGCACCCCTCCCCCAACTTTGAAATGTAAAAAACAACTGCAATTTTTTTAAAATGTATGTTTATGCATGTGTGTATATTGTGTGTATAGTGTGTGTGTATAGTGTGTGTGTAGTGTGTGCAGTGTGTATAGTGTGTGCATATGATACCGGAGAAACTGACGGAAGCCAAGCACAGAGAGATGGACACAGGTTTCTTCAGGAAGGAAGAGATTCTTTATTCGGTTCACCGATCGGGACTCAGAGGGACTAATGTCACCAAAATACAACAAGTTCTGAGCCCCGGACAATAGTACAGGCTCCTTATATAGGCACATAACTCCTCCCACATTAAGCTCCACCCGCACATTCTCTTAACCAATCAAAACTAATAAGAATTAACTTCCTGCTTGACCGCATGGCCTGTCCAGCACAATGGAGGAGGGGAATACTACATCCGGTATTCTTGCACATGCTCCGTACACTACTGATCGTATCTTGCCACGTGCAACCGACCGACCGATACGTCAGCATATGCACGTACACATGCCACGTGGTAATCTCGGCCTACTAAATTTATTTTTACAGAGATTCCACCACATTCCCCCCTTTGATGCCTCTTGATATTTCACAATTACTTGAGGCATCACTTAACCTTGGTTTGCATACACCTCAGGTTACCATGAACCAGACCAGACTTTTCCATGATGTAAATCCCTCAACACTCATCTTCCTGCATTGGTTCTCCCTGATCTAGAGCCTCATATTTATATATGGCCATTATCTGTGCTGCAGCCTTCCTTTCTGCTATATTTTCTATCAGGCTTTGCACAGACCTAACTACTAAGGGAATAAGACATGGCAGGAGTAGACACAACATTAAAATCAGTATGACGGGGGCGTGGCCTGACGCTGGAGCTGAGCAGACGCATGTAGGAGCAGCACCTCGCAGAGAAACCTGAAACGGCAAAAATCAAGCGGAATACTGAGCGACAAACACCTCTTACCACGAGCACAAGTGCACGATGTCCCAAAGACCCAAAGTCAAAATGGGGAAGTCGGAACGAGCCTCCTTTTTCGGAGCAAAATCGGCGGCCTCCAAACAGCGTGAGGAAGAAGAGCCTTTGCAAGATGGTGGCGGCCTCACTCGACTCCTACAAAGAGTGCAGAGGATCAGCCACCTACCATGAGAGGAATACGAGAATTAATGACAGAATTCTCGGATAATATACAGAAGAACTTGCAAATTCAAATACAAGCCATGAAGACGGACTTGCAAAAATATATACAAGACATTGGGAACCGCACAGCCCAGATGGAGTCCAAGATGGACGAATATGCGGAAGCACATAACAGCTTGGCAGACAAACTGCAGGAATTTGAAGAAAGCCTGGAAACGCATAGGCTGAAACTTGCTGATATGGAAGACAGGGCGAGAAGGAACAATCTCCGGTTTAGGGGAATTCCAGAAGCCGTTACTAATGCCGAGTTACAAAATTATCTGTCAGACATGTTCCAGACCCTGGTCCCAGAAATACACCCGGATCAACTGATCATAGACAGAGTACACAGACTACGCAGGCCGAAACACCTGCCACAAACGGCGGAGAGAGATGTGATCACCAGAATCCACTTCTTTCACGCAAAAGACAGGATCATGCGCGTCAGTAGAAACCCAGGCATGCCAAAAGAATACAGCACCATAAAAATCTTTGCGGATCTATCAGCAGATACACTGATGTTCAGAAAATCGATGTCGCCGATTACCTCCACCCTGCGTGAACATAACCTGAGTTACCGATGGGGTTTCCCGGCTAAGCTTCTGATCTCCCATCAAGGAGCAATACACTCTATTACCAACCTGAAGCAGGGGACACAGAGGCTGGGCGACTGGGGGCTTCCTATGCCAGCCTTAGAACCAAGTACGACAACAAGGGTACCAAGAAAGTCGCCGGAGTGGACTGTCAAATGAAGGACTGGTACCAGCTCGGAATACACGTAACTAATACTGATCTATAATGCACAGTTTGATGTTCTGCTGTTGATCCATGTTAGAAGTGTATGGAGTAGCTCTAGATGTACGATAATCTACTAATTGTTGATGTATATAATGTGGTATAGTTTCACATAAGCAGCTACGACTGCTGGTTAGATTATGACACTGCCCAATATGCCTTGTAGAGGCCCTTCCACGGGGTCATTAATATAAATACTGTATAGAGACAACATGATATGGTGTAGAGAGAATACACTAAACGGGTTGTTAGACTAAATCAAGGTTGAGTGTAAGTTTACCTTTACTGTTAAACAGTTTGCTTAGATATGAGTTAAAATAGCCCTCTGGTTTCGCGGTGAAGAACACTGTGTGATATTTTCACCTCCACTACCCCCACCACGAGTGCCTACCCACTGGGTCAGGTGACAAGGCTCCGGATCTTGGGGCCGAGTTGGGTATGTTGCCCACTAGTTCTTGCATCCCCTCCCTACCTGCCCGCTTACCCCTTGCCCCGCCCTCTTCTTGCTCCCGTTAGTCACGAAACTAATAACCCGAATAAGCTGCATTATAGCGGATATGCAATATTGATGTACGGCATTGATACTTCTATTAATACTGACATAGTGATCTACTCCATCAGAGCCCCCACCCAACAACGCATCAATGGTAAAAATTCTGACATATAATGTTAAGGGGTTAAATTCCCCGGGAAAGCGCAGGCTATTACTGCAGAACCTTAAAAAAGGTGGAGTAGACATCGCGTGTGTTCAAGAAAACCCGAACTCCCTCAATCTTTACTAACCTATACCCTACACAATACCACGCTCTTTCAGACAATAAGACAAAAGGAGTCTCTATTTTTATACATAAGGACATAGCGTTTCGGGAGCAAGCAATCTCCATAGATACACAGGGAAGGTATATCGTTCTAGTGGGACTGCTCAATAATACACAATATACGTTGGCATCGGTTTACTTCCCTAACACTGGAGCGGAGAGGTTCCTGAGGCACATACTAAATGAAATTGACAAATTGAGACAGGGAGGTTTGGTGTTGTGTGGAGACTTTAACTTTATAACGTCTCCGGACATAGACTCAACTGCTAATCCACAAGGGGCTAGACGAGCAAATATAATATCCATAAGCAAGAAACTGACCAAACTATTATCACTACACAACCTATATGATAGTTGGAGAGTACTCCACCCCAAGGAGCGGGACTACTCCTTCCACTCTAAAGTACACAATACATATACCCGCATCAACACCCTCTACGTAGACCAATCCACGCTTGCACAGGTATCCAGGTGTGACATGGGAAATATAACCCTAGAGCCCAGTGACCCTAGAGTTGCATGGTCGTAGGAGGAGGGGGGAAGGAGCGATGACGTAGGACGTGCACGGAGGAGCACGTCCGCCTCGTGGAGATGCTGACGCGCTAGGGGAGTGAAGCAGCGTGAAGCCCCTGATGTCTCGTGCAGCCGCGCTTGAATCTGCTTGAATCTGCCTAAGCTAAGCTAAACCCGGTAAACCCGCAGGCCGCAAGTCGAACCTGCAAGTGGAAAAATCGCCGCTTGCCTGCAGCCCAGCCGAGCCTTACTTGCAGCCACAGCCGTACCCCAGCTTGACTCCAGCTTGATTCGTCATCCAGATACCGCCGATATTGCCGACGAGGTGAAAGCTGATCCACCATCCGGGTACTGCCGACACTGTCGATACTGCCGACACTCCCGACGCTATGGGGGGTTGAGGCAGCGGAGAGTCTGACCTCAGTTTCAACGAGTCTGACCGGTGGCGCCCAGACGAGGGCAACTGGAGATAAGACTCCCCTAATTGTAACTACAACGCGACAGACACGTGAGTTTTGGGAGTCAGGGGTGCGAATTAGAAGGCATAGAGGTATTACTGTAACTGCTGAAAAACGGAGGGTCCGTTATTAAAATCGGAGCAATGTAAAAAAAAAAGGGGGCAGTGAGCAATATAAAAGGCTATAAAAAAGGGGTGCTCCTAGAGACTTTAAGGCTATAAGTCTCAAGACAAAAAGGAAAAAGGACTTTTAACTCAGGGCATATGAGCAATATCTTGAAGAAGCTGAAACTATAATATATAATACTAATACATAATAAACTGCATAAGACCGCCTAAGATATCTGGCTAAGAATAAGAAGCACCCTTTTTGTGTACTTTTTTGGGCACTCCTGTTGGAGACAGAAAGAAATACTTGGGAGGAGCAGAATAAGAGAGGTGAATTAGCTGTTGCTGCTGCTGCGGTTGCATTACTCAATACAAAGGGCAGTGAGCTGAGGGAAAGCAAAGGAGAAGTAAGGGAGAAGGAAAAAAAAAAGAAGAAAAAAAAAAGGAGAAAGAAGAAAGAGACAGAAAAGAAGAGATAAAGGGGACTTCCGCAAAATATTTAAAATAATAAATAAATAAAGAAGCGTCAAGAGACATGAAATATAGAACATAAAGAAAGAAATAGAGAAAAGAGAGAAAAAGAAAGAAAAAGGGGGAATAATAAAGACTAAGTGAATCTGGACTAAGGAAGATATTAAGCTGCATAGCGCTTCTCATTATAAGTAAGCATAATTAAGCACCTGGTTAAAGAGGGATTAAAAGAGGAGAAGAAAAGGGAGAAAGAAGGGAGAAAGAGAATTTTTTTTCTTTTGCCATGGCATCAAGGAAAGGTCAAGACAGTAAACAGCTTACTAAAAGAGATAGAGAAAAGAAACAAGAAGGCAAGACAGACAGGAGGCTCTCTTTTTCAGCGTCACAGCTAACTCAGAAACAGGAAATAGATCATCAGAATGCATCGGATTCTTCATCTCAATCTCCTAAAGAATCTGAGAATTTGTCACCAAAGAGCCTAACAAAAAAGAAATTGTCTTCTAAAGAATATAGTGCGGAAGAACTACACAGCAATCTTGAGTCTTGCTTTGAACGACAACTAGACAAGATTAAGACTGGAATCCATGAGGGTCTTATGGAATTTAAAACAGAGTTAATACAGTTGGAAAAAAAATTTAAGCAATATGAAGAAAAATTGGAAGCTCTGGAATTTCAGCAAGTCTCTGCAGAAGATAATATGAGAAAAGCAAATCAAAAAATAGCTGATTTGGAACTCAGAATTGCAGATCTGGAAGATAGGTCTCTTCTCGACGTAATAATTTAAGAATCCGTGGTATTTCAGAATCTGTTAATAACGATATATTGCAAGAACATATAACGGAGCTCTTTGTGCAATTAGCCATACAAATGACAAATCCATTACATTTTTTGGAAAGATGCCACAGAATTATGAAACCAGATTTCGTGGCACAAGGTGAGCCTAGGGACGTAATGATCTGCTGCTCGACATACAAAATGAAAGAACAAGCGTTAAAAGCAGCTAGACTCATCAAATTGAATGATCCATATAATAATATCATGATTTTTCCGGACATCTCATATTATACCAGGGTGAAAAGAAAACCGTTCGCACTATACACAAAGATTCTACGGCAGAAGAATATTAGATACTCTTGGAGGTATCCGTGCAAATTAATAATCTCTCATGAAGCAAGGACATACGCTTTCTCAGATGTCACGGCAATTGCAAAGTGGATTAGACAGCAGAACTTTGATCAGACTAATCTAACAGAGGGAGACAAAGTATGAAATGGAGAAGAAAAACAATAGAATTTTAAAGGTTTTTTTTTTTTCCCCTCTAACTCAGAAGACATAAAAAGAAAATAGAAGGACACTATTGTTATCTTAACCCTGAAAATATAAATCAGTTATCAGATATCCTTGAGGAGATAGACATTCACATTGGACACTCTATTTGTTTATATGTTATAAACCTTTATTGGTATTAGGAGGATAAATGGAAATTAGGAGGAACAAATGTAATACAGAGGTGAAGTTGGTGCATTATAAATTACAAATGGTAGTGGGAGGACAAACGTTGCACAGAAGGATCAAAGGAAATATAGAGGCACTATAATAAGTATATGTATGTAAAAGAGAGTTGATTTAAATGAGGTCACTTAATATATACAAAGATAAATAAGAATACATTTGAATATTAAAGGGCACGGGTAGAAAGGGAATAGAAAGAGAATGATATTCACTAGAGATTGATCACTGTTTATGATTATAAATGGCACGGAATATAAAGGTGGAGGTACAATATTGAGGCTAATAATGTTCACAAGAAAAAGGTATAAATTGAGGCTAATAATGTACACAAGAAAAAGATACTGATAGATAGATACTGATATGGGTCACAGAACGGAATATGGATGAGAGTAAAGATATAGAGAAGGATAAATGCTTATAAATTGAATATATATAAAGATTTGATTTTTTTTTTTTTTCTCTCTCGCCCTCTCGTGAGATGATGTTTGATAGTAGCGGGATAACTAGGACTGCTTTTTTGAAAGTTAACTTGATGTAATATGATTAGGAAGGAAAAAAAAAAAAAAAGAGAAGAAAGGGAAAACTCCCCAAAGAGGGCGGTTCAGCATCAAAATACTGATCCGGATTAGGATCTACTTGGAGGCCCTGTGAAAAAAAAAGGGTTAATCACAGGACCATCCACACTTCCTTAAGGGATGTCTATTCGACATTTAGTGTCTTTTGTATGTGTTTTATGTTGTTTGGTTTGTCATAAGTTGACACAGGTGGCTAGGAAATACAAAACTCAATTACATAGGGTAAAAGATAAGGTAATAAAATATCGAAAGAGAAGGAAAAAAGCAGGATCAGAAATATATGATTAGTGTTGTCTCAATAAATGCACAGGGCTTGAACTCTCCTCAAAAAAGGAGATTATTATTTGAACGGGCAAAAAAAGAGAATGCGCAAGTGGTAGGAGTACAAGAGACCCACTGGCGGAGAGATGATAAGATAACATTCAGTTCTAAAGATTTCTCCACCTCATTCTGTTCGTCGTATAAAGATAAAAAAAAGAGGGGAGTTGCTATTTTTTTCTCTTCGGCATTAAATCTCTCCACAAAGTACGTGAAAACGGACAAAATGGGTAGATGGATTATTTTTATAGGGACAATAGAAAATCAATTATGTACAATTGCGAATATCTATGCCCCAAATACTTCCCAGATACCGTTCCTTCACAAGTTTTTGTACAATTAGAAAAAAATCAAGCAAGGACGTACTATTGTCATGGGTGATTTTAACCTGACTATTGACCCTAACTTAGACAGAAGCTCTGAAAAGACCAAAAGTCCCTCTAGAAATATCATTAATCTGGCAAAAACATTTCGTAATATTATTCAAAATGAAGGGCTTTATGATTGCTGGAGGATTTTTCATCCCTCAGAGAAAGATTTCACGTGTTTTAGTAAGACGCACTGTTCATACTCAAGAATAGATTTTATATTTGGAGATCGAAGCTTATTGGAACATGTGCAGTCTACAAATATAGGCACGGTCACGTGGTCGGATCATAACATGGTAAAAATTAAGCTAAAGAATAATATCTTAAAGCAAAGACCAGATTGGAAATTAAATAATAAGTTATTAATTACTAAAGTAAATAGGGAACAGATTGCCAATGAGATAGATATGTACTGGGAGGAGAATGACAATAATGAAGTGTCCTCGGACATAAAATGGTGCGCATTTAAAAGCGTTATCAGGGGCCATTTAATTAGTCTAGAAGCTAAAGATAAGAAAAATAGACAAGAATCCTTATCTAGTTTATATATTGAACTAAGTGAACGCCATAAGGAAAATATTGTTGCCCCGGGAAGAACCAGGTCAAATCAGATCAGGATCATAGAAAATAAAATCAATGACATTTTGATGTCTAGAATAAATAGAAACTTACAGATTATGAGAACAAACTACTATTATAGGGGTAACAAGGCGGATAAGATCCTTACTAATAAAGTGAAGAATCAACAAAAAAATAAACTAATTACAAAAATAAAACAGGGAAACGATACTATATTAGATCCTAAGAAAATTGGAATGGTATTTAGAGATTATTATTATAATTTATATAACTTGCCGACGATATCATCCCAAGAGGATATAAATAATTACCTCCAGAGTATTCATATCCCTAGACTTAACGAGCTACAATTAGAGCTATTAAACGCAGAGATATCTCTGCAAGAAGTCCTGGATTCAATAGATTCTATGAAAAAAAATAAGGCCCCAGGCCCAGACGGGTTTACGGATTCTTTTTTTAAAATGTATAGGGATAGACTGGCCCCGGGGATGGCGGAATGTTATAACTTAGCGATTAACACCGGCAAATTACCTAAGGAAATGCTGGAAGCAAATATTACTCCTATTCTAAAAAATAACAAAAATCCAGAAGAAATAACGAATTATCGACCTATTGCCTTATTAAATAATGATTATAAAATTTATGCCTCAATTATTGCCAATAGAATTAAGAATATAATCTCTTTCCTGATTGCGGAGGATCAGGTAGGCTTTATACCAGGCAGGATGTCCTCAAATCATATCAGGAGGATATTAAATATATTTACTAAAATCCATGAGAATAAAACTCCTTTCTTAGTGATGGCCTTAGATGGAGAAAAGGCATTTGACAGGGTCGGTTGGAATTTTATGAACTTAACACTAAAAGCTTTTGGATTTGCTGGCCAGATCCTATCAGCGATAATGGCCTGCTATTCCTCACCATCTAGTAGGATAGTAGGAGGGGGGATTAAGTCAGAGTGGTTTACGTTATCAAATGGCACACGCCAAGGCTGCCCTCTTTCTCCACTATTATACATCCTAACGGCGGAACCTCTAGCATATGAAATACGCAACAATACGGATATAACTGGGTTCAAAAAAGGGGACAAGGAATTTAAGATAAGTCAATATGCCGATGATACCTTGATAACGTTAACCAACCCCGGCAAGTCAGTCCCAGTTGCCATGCAGGTAATTGAAAGATATAGTTTCCTGTCAAATTATAAACTTAACGTTCAAAAAACACTGGCATTATCCTTCTATATGGAGGGAAGAGAATTGCAACAGCTAAAAGAACATTTTGCCTTCAAATGGGAAAAAAAGGGATTTGTATATCTTGGAATTAACATAGTGAAGGATCCAGAGAACACAATGAAGGCCAATATAATTCCCCTTATTAGAGAATGTACTCACTCTCTGAAACAATGGAACGCCTTGCAGTTATCATGGTGGGGAAGGGTTAATTTTATTAAGGCATATGTCTTCCCTAAGTTTATTTACTTATTGAGGATGATTCCTTTACAGATTCACCCCCAACGGCTTAGACTTGTGAATAAACTATTCAGGGATTATATTTGGTCTGACAAGAAACCTAGAATTGGCCAGGATCTTCTATATTTGAAGTATAAGGAAGGAGGGATTGGTTTTCCAAACATTTTTTTGTACCACCAAGCATCACAGTTGATGCATACTCTTCCTTTAATTAGGCAGCATCCGTGCTCACAAGATTGGTTTAAAATAGAAGGGGCAGATATTACAGATCCATATGATAATATTAGATTAATGTGGCCGACAAGAAAGAACAGTAGAAATAAAAATATACGTTGTAGTACGGATAATCTGATAACTAGATCGCTCTTAAAGTTCTGGCTACATTTCAAAAAACTTTTAGACCTGAAAAACAAAGTCTTACCTGCTCTTACTTTTAAAAATTTAGACATATGGATGGAAAACATGGATACGTCCGAATGGACCAGATTTGGAGTAAAAAAATTAGCGGACCTTCTAGTAGATGGGAAGATTATGCCCTTTGCTGAGATACGCAGAATATATGGTATTTCGTTCTCACAATCGTTTAATTATATTAGAATCAAAAGTTTTTTGCAAAGCGCCCTTGGAAGAAATATGTGCTCTTTCTCATTATCTAAATTAAATGCGCTGATAGATTCAGAGAAAAATACTAAATTACTAACGAGATGCGTTGAGATTATAAAAAATGATAAAAAGACCGGTTTACCCTATAGCTAAAAGTAAATGGGAAAGAGATTTGGCAATAAAAGTCGATATAAAGGAATGGTATAAGGCTTTACAATCAGTTTACTCCACGATACACTGTCTAAATATCAGGGAAGCACATTTTAAAATACTTAATAGATGGTATATGACTCCTAATAAGATTCAGAAATTCACAAAAGAGGGGACATCTAAATGCTGGAGATGTGGAAATGAGGGAGCAAATGAATTACATATATGGTGGGACTGTGCACCAATTAAGGAAGCCTGGGTTCAATTAATGGATCACATAAATATATTTTTGGACTTGAACCATTCTTGGACCCCAGAAAATTTGCTCTTACATCTGAATCTACCACAATTAACTAAAGATAAGAGAGATCTTTTGATTCAGGCCTTGATGGCCTTTAAAATGGCCATCACCAAAAATTGGAAGGGGACAATAGTAGATCCATGGCCACAAATCAAAGCATCCATTATTGCTCAATGTAAAATGGAAAGGGGAATAGCCTCTAATTTAAGTATTAATATTAGACAATATGAGATCTGGGATGATTGGCTAAAGGTCCTCGAGAATTAAACGCTGAAATATAAACACTGTGCTGTAATTAATCGGTAACTTCTGATTGGTAATTTCTGAAGGAGTGGAAATGTAATCTAATCTTATGTAATTTAAGGGTAGAGTTGAATGAATAGGGTAGGGTGGTCAACTTTGTTATATGTTTTCGAGTCTCTATGTATGTCTTTATTTATTGCACCTGTTTGTATACATTGTATGATAGGTATGACATGTACGCAATGTATGATATGCTTATATGTGATGTTTATATAAAAGAAAAACTAATAATAAATAAATTTATATAAAAAAAAAAATAGCCCTCTGGTTTCGCGGTGAAGAACACTGTGTGATATTTTCACCTCCACTACCCCCACCAAGAGTGCCTACCCACTGGGTCAGGTGACAAGGCCCCGAATCTTGGGGCCGAGTTGGGTATGTTGCCCACTAGTTCTTGCATCCCCTCCCTACCTGCCCGCTTACCCCTTGCCCCGCCCTCTTCTTGCTCCCGTTAGTCACGAAACTAATAACCCGAATAAGCTGCATTATAGCGGATATGCAATATTGATGTACGACATTGATACTTCTATTAATACTGACATAGTGATCTACTCCATCAGAGCCCCCACCCAACAACGCATCAATGGTAAAAATTCTGACATATAATGTTAAGGGGTTAAATTCCCCGGGAAAGCGCAGGCTATTACTGCAGAACCTTAAAAAAGGTGGAGTAGACATCGCGTGTGTTCAAGAAAACCCGAACTCCCTCAATCTTTACTAACCTATACCCCACACAATACCACGCTCTTTCAGACAATAAGACAAAAGGAGTCTCTATTTTTATACATAAGGACATAGCGTTTCGGGAGCAAGCAATCTCCATAGATACACAGGGAAGGTATAGCGTTCTAGTGGGACTGCTCAATAATACACAATATACGTTGGCATCGGTTTACTTCCCTAACACTGGAGCGGAGAGGTTCCTGAGGCACATACTAAATGAAATTGACAAATTGAGACAGGGAGGTTTGGTGTTGTGTGGAGACTTTAACTTTATAACGTCTCCGGACATAGACTCAACTGCTAATCCACAAGGGGCTAGACGAGCAAATATAATATCCATAAGCAAGAAACTGACCAAACTATTATCACTACACAACCTATATGATAGTTGGAGAGTACTCCACCCCAAGGAGCGGGACTACTCCTTCCACTCTAAAGTACACAATACATATACCCGCATCGACACCCTCTACGTAGACCAATCCACGCTTGCACAGGTATCCAGGTGTGACATGGGAAATATAACCCTAGAGCCCAGTGACCCTAGAGTTGCATGATAAATTTCAGTACAAGGGTAGGGGGAACTGGAGACTGAATGAATCCTTACTGCAAGATAAAAACTATGTAGGCCAGGTGACCACTGAACTCACAAATTATTTCCAGACTAATTCCGAAGGGGAGACTCCTGAGGCTACGATATGGTTGGCTCATAAAGCCGTGGTACGAGGACTGTTTATCAAGCACTCCTCCTACCTTAAAAAACGTAGACAACTGAATGAGAGAGACTGCCAAAAGCAACTGGCCGTTATCACCGCCCAAAACAAGCAAATGCCCTCACCTGCCCTAGCCCAACAAATAAAAACCTTGACGGACAAACTTACCGAAATACAAGCAGCAAAAACATCATACTTTCTACTCAAAATGAAGGCGACGTCCTACCATCACTGCGGGAAAGCCAACAAACAATTAGCTAATAGACTGAGAGAGAAACTAGCTGCAGCTAAAGTAGCATACATACAGGGCCCTGATGGTACCAAAATTCAAAACCCGTCAGATATCACTCAGGAGTTTGCAAAATATTACTCTAACTTATATAATTTAGGAGACAAACCCAAAACTCCCCCCATACAGGAGGAAAATGTCAGGACGTTTCTGTCTCAACTCAATCTCCCAAAAATTAATCAAACCCATTTAGATATACTACTCCAACCTATCACACTAGAGGAAGTACTTCACACGATAAAGCAACTCCACCCAGGTAAATCTCCAGGAGCAGACGGCCTCTCCAATTTATATTACAAGACGTTTGCAGAGGTGTTAGGCCCGAGACTAGTCAAAGTATTCCAGACAGCCACAGATACAGGGCAGCTCCCTCCCGAGATGCTGCTAGCAACAATAGTTACGCTACCAAAGCCTGGAAAGCCTCCAGATCAATGTAAAAACTTCAGGCCAATATCATTATTAAACACTGATGCTAAGATATACGCAAAGATCTTGGCCTCCAGGCTGGGCAAAATATTACCCTCAGTTATTCATGACGACCAAACAGGGTTTGTGGGGGGGAGACAGGGACTCGACAACACCCGGAAACTGTCCCTAATCATGGAAACGATGCGGGGGTCCGGCCCGGGCGGACTACTCCTAGCTTTAGACGCTGAAAAAGCGTTTGACCGCCTGAGCTGGACCTTCCTGCGGCAGGTTCTGTCGGTCTTTGGTTTCCCGCAACAGTTCATCCAACAAATATTTGCCTTATACTGCCGACCCCAAGCCCAAGTATTGCAAGCGGGGTTTAAATCAGATCCTTTTAGGATCACAAACGGCACTCGTCAGGGGTGTCCTCTGTCACCCTTGTTGTATGTACTGGCATTAGAGACATTATTGGTGGCCATTAGATCGCACCCAGATATAAAAGGAGTGACCTGGCAGGACAGGCAGATTAAGATTAGTGCATTTGCCGATGATATCCTGTTGTATATCGGCCAACCCGATAGCTCCCTTCCCCACATCATGCACCTTATTAAAAAATATGGGGAACTTTCTTATTACTCCCTAAACGCAACCAAAACTCAAGCGCTGGGGCTAAGATTAGACCCACTGGTTCTAGTGCAGCTACGCAAAGAGTACCAATTCGAGTGGAGGAAGCACGATATCAAATATCTAGGTCTGACGTTCACTAGGAAGGCCTCTGACATGTTCCCTACTAATTATACCAGAGTCTGGAATGAGTGCTTGTCTATATTACGGGGTTGGAGTAGGCTGTTTCTTACCTGGACAGAACGCATTGTTGCACTTAAAATGTCTTTGTTACCAAAATTGCAATATGTGTTTAGGAACCTCCCCCTGAGGGCACCACAATCCTACTTTAAAGCTATACAGTCTACGCTCATTCAGTTTATATGGGGCAAAGGTCGAGCAAGGGTTTCTAGTCAGTTATTATCAGCCCCTACAGGCCAAGGAGGAATGGCATTCCCGAATGTCAAAGCCTACTACCAGGCCGCGGTGCTGGCACCCCTAATGATCCACCTAGTGAAAGGCAAATGTCCGCAATGGGTGACTTTAGAGAACTTAGCCATTAAACCTTTTATGGTCACTAACCTGATATGGTTACCCAAAAGGAGCAGACCTAAAGTCCCACTGATGCCCCTCCAACTTCAGCTAGCACTACAGATATGGGACTCACATCGAGTGAAATTTGAAACAGCTTATCCCCTCTCAATGGCGACATCCATCGAAGCCATAACTTACTGCATCCCAACCTTCCACGCCACCCCATGGAAAGAGAAAGGCATTGCCTACCTATACCAGGCCTATGACCCCGGGGGGCTGATGAGTTTTGACTGCCTGAGTAGAAAATATGACATCCCACGCACTTCACAATACTCCCACATTCAGCTTAAATCATTTTTACACAAATTGAACAAGGACAACAAAGTAGTACTTAAAAAGCAGGGAGAACTCTCGATTTGGGAACAAATAGGTACTACAGGCAAAATACCTTCAACCTTTAAACCACTCTCAGGTTGCTATAAACTTATTCTGCCATACCAACCCCTTTCTGGCTCCACACAGGCAAACCACTGGGAGCTGGACCTTCAGTCCTCCATTGATGAAGATCAATGGAATAATATCATGTCTTCTGTTAGGAAACTGGTCAACTCTGCTTCCCTTGTGGAGCAACACCAGAAAACAATATATAGGTGGTATATGGTGCCGTTACATTTAAAAAAACTGTACCCACACACCTCTTCGACATGTTGGAGATGTAAACAAGACAGAGGTTCAGTCCTGCATATATGGTGGCGATGCCCTCGCCTCACCAGGTACTGGAGCGACGTTCGAAATCTCATTGCTGACCTTACAAAAGTTAACTTACCCTTTGACCCCATGACTTTTTTGTTATTGGATATCCCCAGGGAACTACCAATAAAATTGAGGAAACTAATGTATCACATCCTACTGACAGCTCAAAAATTAATAGCCAGAACCTGGAAGACAACTGGTACTCCTAATCTTCCAACTCTAATTCAAGATGTAGATAACCAAGCGATCTATGAAACCAGCTTTGCAGGGGTGCGCCCTGGTCCACGCCGACTGGATGGGGCATGGAACCAATGGCGCTCCTGGAGACTGGATAATCCACTGCTCCCAACTTAACACGAGATGCAACAACTTCAGTGCACGTAACTCTCTAGAATGAGCAGCCTAGCACGAGGGTAGTCAGACAATGGGCAGCAATGAGACAAGTCGATAGGCATGCACAGAAACAGGGTTAGAGGTGCAGACTAACAAAAGAGTACTTAGATCACTGTGTACCAATAAATCAATGTACGCCAAATGTAAATAATGTGCCAGTATCAACAGTGTAAATGCTTATTCCTTTGTACAACATGTGTTATAAGGTATCGTGACTGTACTCCCTCCCCCAACCCCCCCCCCTCCTATCTTCCTTCTGTACCCAACCCCCCTCCCCCCTCCTATTTATGTTTATGAAAAAAACAATAAACTACAAATTTCAAAAAAATCAGTATGACTCCGCCTACCAATGCCTTAAGCCCTCCAAACTGCTCATACCAGTTACCAAACCAACTACTTGGATTATACCCTTTCCATACCTGAGTAGGCACATGCGCTAGTTTAACCATATGGCTAGTAAGCTCAGCTATTGCTTGCCCTTCGTCATCTATTTGAAGACAGCAATTGCTCAGGTTAAACTTCCCACATACACCTCCCTCTACTGCAAGTAGGTAATCCAAGGCTAATCTATTTTGGTACACTGCTGTCCTCATCCTGGTATTATGCTTCGCTAGAAGATTGAGCGCTTGTGAGGTCTCATTAGTAATTATCTCAACCACCGCCTGTAACCTTATAATGCGGTTGAGCATATAAATTGGGGTTCTATATCCGAAAGTACCATCCTCTGCCCACGTTGCTGGCCCATAATAATCTATAATACGCTGGGGAGGCCATTCATCATCTTCCCAGGCACCTATCTCTATGGGTCCTCTTTTGTTCCTATGATTCACATCATACACTTTAACACCTAAAGTCTCACCTGTTTCAATAGGTAACAAGAAGAAGGATGGTTTGAGCATACCCAACACACATGCCCCTTCCCAGTCCTGTGGCAACTCCGAATAGGCCTTCTTACCACAGATCCAGTACAAATTTGCTGGGGCTCTCCAACTAGATGTGATAGATAAATCAAACCATACGTCCTTTAAATTGGCATATCTTGCAAACGGGTTAGATGGTTCTGAGACATTTGAAGCCGACCACCAAGTTGTATTCTTTGTGTCATCATCATAAGCTTTTTGCCCTAGACAAGTTAATTCTCCTACAGAAGTATTAAACATCATTCCTTTCCTTGCTATGCAAACATAACCTATGATGGAGGTCTTTAATCTCCACTCAGATTTACCTCTAACACTCATCTGATAATCGGCTTGTGAGGATATTAATTGTTCAACTGCCTCAGAACCGGACATTACCTCCTTTGCTTCCCAAGGCCATTGGTCTCCCATGTTAGTACCTCCACACACATAGCAGTTGGTTACATTAAGACTACCAGCAATACTCTCAGCTAAATCTATGAACAGGTTTTTAGCGTTATGGGGAATCTTATTATCTACACTCATCTCTTCATAAAAAGAATGGAATACTTGATGAGTTTGGGAGGTCACCGTATCGGTCTCTATCCCTATAAACAATACTGTCCCAGGGTCTAAACCCGTCCCGTATATTTGAAACCCAAATAAGTTACCATATCTATCTAAGAATTGGTCAGGATTATTTATAAGAATATGGACTGGATTGCATTCCATTGACTTACAGTATGGATTGGTAGGCAACTTAGTCACAATCATATCTTTGTCTGCTGTCTGTCCCCAAGTTGCCCACCCCACACAAGACCAATATGGGCAAAAGTTATATTCTCTATTTGGGCATCTAGGACTCACATACTTATTTTTACTACTTGGACATATATATTTATCATTAGACCCATACGTTCTCTCCCATCTAAGATCCCCACATACATTCCACGGCTTTCTACCACTTGATATCGCTTTACATGCATCAAATAGCAGAACACCCGAAGAATGTACGGATTCTAACACTGTTTTATTTATTAGGGTCCCCTGAGGATCTCCATTCCTGAGAGTCAACCAAATTGTACGGGGTTGATACTCTGGATTGAAGCACTTAGGTTCTCCTACTCCTAAATGGCATACACTATACTCTATATTCAAGTATCTACACCTAGACACATCTCCTTTACACTCATATTGCGAATGCCAAATTAGGGTCTGGGAAATATGGTTACCTGTTCTTGTAGTCTTAATGCATACCTCACAGCTAGGAGTGTCGGTACCTCTACCTTCCTGAATATAAAAAGACATATAAATAAACAATATCATTAGCACATCTTTCGTCGGCTGCATCCTCAATCTTCGTCCGTGCGATGGCACCTCAGCTTCCAGGATGTAAGGGCTGCAGGGAATGGAGTTCTGCTCGTCTTCACAGGGGTCCCTTCGAGACTTTCCTGGCTTTTTAAATTACACGTCGGTGAGCGGACAGGCTTTATTATGGCCGTCTAAACACTCACTTACCAATCTCTGAAACAATAAAATTTGTAATCCACAAGATTTCCTCGTCACTCCGACTGAGTCGTGCGCTTTAACCGGATCTTGCAGGGATTCTCTGGATCTGATGTAACTTGCCAAGAATCTACCGCTGCTGGTTTAACCCTGGAGTGATGAATCCACGGAGTCACTTCGGACACTTTTATCGCTGTAGGGGTAGACAAAAGAACAACATAAGGACCTCTCCACTTGGGCCCTAACAGTACATTATTCCACTCTTTAATCCACACTTGGTCTCCTGGGTGGTAACTATGAACAGGGGGATAAATATTCACAGGTAATCTATCTTGTACCTATTTCTGTACCTCCTCCATAGTTTTACCCAACTCTACAACCTGCTGCCGGGTAATTCCTTCTCCCAACTGACTCAAATCCCCCCTTACCAAGCACGGGAGGTGGACGCCCATACATGATTTCAAAAGGAGAGAGACCCATCCTTCTGGTAGGTGTACTGAGAATTCGCAACAGAGCTATGGGCAAAAGAACGTTCCACTTAAGCTGAGTTTCCTGACACATCTTTGCCAACTGGTTCTTAATAGTTCTGTTCATCCTCTCTACTTTACCAGAACTCTGAGGTCTATATGCCGTATGAAGTCTCCACTTTATACCAAGCATATGAGTCAGTTGTTGTAGGCACTGATGAACAAAAGCTGGACCATTGTCCGATCCTATAGAGCAGGGTAGTCCATATCGGGGTATTATTTCTCGTAGCAGGAATCTCACAACTTCTCCTGCTTTCTCTGTACGAGTAGGACATGCCTCTACCCAGCCTGAATAGGTGCACACAACTACTAGTAGGTAGCGATGTCCACCAGATTTAGGCATTACTGTATAGTCAATTTGTAGATCGGACATAGGGAGTCCCCCCATATACTGAACTCCTGGTGGCTTGAATGGTCCTTGCCTTGCATTATTTTTAGCACACATTACACATCTTTGTACAATGGCTTGAGTTAAGTTGGACAATCTTGGTATGTAGAAATGTTTTCTGAGAGATTCTTCTGTACTGTCTCTTCCAGAATGTGTCCCGTTATGATAGTTTTGGACGATTTCTACCGCTAGTGATGCTGGAATAACTATTCTCCCATCTTCTAACTGATACCATTTGTTCTCCAAATACTTTCCAGGTTCAGTCTTTAACCACTCTTCTTCTTGAGCTGTATAAACTGGAGTCCATTGAGACAGTGGAGTTGGTATAAGAGCAGCTATATGTTCCACATATTCCTGTCTTCCTGATTCAGCGGCACGCTTAGCTGCATTATCTGCCATCCGATTTCCTTTGGTTACATCACCATCGCCTCTCAGATGCGCCCGACAATGTATAATACCGACTTCTTTCGGTTCCCATACTGCTTCCAATAGTTGGAGTATTTCAGCTGCATACTTGATTTCTTTGACCTCTGAATTCAATAGTCCTCTTTCTTTATACAAAGCTCCGTGGGCATGAGTGGTTAAAAACGCATACTTGGAGTCCGTGTAGATGTTCACTCTTAAACCTTCAGCCAATTGTAACGCTCGTGTCAGTGCTATCAATTCTGCCTTTTGTGCTGATGTTCCTTTTGACAGTGGCCAAGCTTCTATCACCTTGTCTATCGTTGTTACTGCATATCCTGCATAGCGAATCCCTTCTTTCACATAACTACTGCCGTCTGTATAATATTGGACATCTGGGTTCTGGATGGGAAAATCACGAAGATCTGGTCTACTTGAAAATACTTCATCCATCACTTCCAAACAATCGTGTTGACTTTCAGTAGGTTGTGGCAAAAGGGTAGCTGGATTTAAGGTATTTACAGTCTCTAAATGCACTCTTGGGTTTTCACACAACATTGCTTGATACTTGGTCATACGGCTGTTACTGAACCAATGATTGCCTTTGTAATCCAACAGCGTCTGTACTGCATGTGGGACTCGTACATAAAGTTCTTGACCCAGAGTGAGTTTATCGGCTTCAGCTACCAGCAGGGCGGCTGCAGCTACGGCTCTTAGACAAGGTGGAAGACCGCTGGCCACTGCATCCAGTTGCTTAGACATGTAGGCAACAGGTCTTTGCTATGATCCCAAGTACTGTGTCAATACTCCCACAGCCATTCTTCTCTGCTCGTGTACATACAGGTAGAATGGCCGTGTGTGATCAGGTAGACCTAATGCTGGGGCACTCATCAAAGCCTTCTTTACATCTTCAAATGCCGTTTGCTGTTCTTGAGTCCATAGGAAGGGATCGTGTTCTGTACCCTTTATAGCTGCATACAGAGGTTTTGCCAATATCGCGTAACTGGGAATCCATATCCTACAGAAGCCTGCTGCCCCCAAGAACTCTCGCACTTGTCTTCTATTCTTGGGTGTTGGTATTTGGCACACAGCTTCTTTTCTCTCTGGCCCCATTATTCTTTGACCTTCAGAGATATGGAATCTCAGATATTTGACAGTGGGCAGACACAACTGAGCCTTCTTCCTAGACACCTTGTATCCTGCCTTCCAGAGAATGTATAGTAGATCGTGTGTTGCTTGCTGACATATTTCTCTTGTGACTGCGGCTATCAACAAGTCATCTACATATTGTAATAATACACACTCTCCTGGGATGGACTTGAAATCCAGTAGGTCTTGACTTAGAGCTGAACCAAATAGGGTAGGTGAATTTTTGAACCCTTGTGGCAGTCTTGTCCAAGTCATCTGGCGTTTCGAGCCCGTTACAGCATTTTCCCATTGGAAAGCGAAGATACATTGGCTTTCTGCGGCAATTCGGAGGCAAAAGAAGGCATCTTTGAGGTCTAAGACTGTAAAATAGGTAGCCCCGCCCGGAATTAAAGCAAGCAGGTTATACGGATTGGGCACAACTGGGTGTATACTGACAACCGCATCATTGACTGCTCTCAAGTCCTGCACAGGGCGATACTCATCTGTACCGGGCTTTTGAACAGGCAGCAATGGGGTGTTCCAGGGGGAAGTACAGAATTTTAGGATACCATACCGTATGAACTTATCCAGATAAGATTGAATATTCTTCTTAGCCTTCTGCGGGATGTGATATTGCCGTAGGCTCACTGGATAAACCCCAAGCTTTAGTTCAATTCGAATAGGTGGAATATTGCGGGCCAGTCCTGGTGGGTTGTTCTCTGCCCAAACTCCTGGTATGTTGAATAAGGATTCATCACTCTTAGGGTTTTGGCTAGTCAACGCTGTATAAAGTCGCCACTCTTCTTCCTTTGGTACGGATAATGTCATAATACCTGAAGGTCCATTAAACTTTAAGGATGTTGTTCCGTTTGGTAGGAACGTAATCTGCGCTTGTAATTTGGATAGCAAATCACGTCCCAACAATTGGACTGGACATTCAGGCATGTAAAGGAATTGATGTTTTACTACGTGGCCTCCCAATGTACAGAGTCGACTTTTAAGAACCGGTTTCGCAGCACTCCTTCCAGTTGCTCCTATTACGGTAATAGTTCTTCCAGATGGAGGAGCAACTAGGTCAGTCACCACCGAATGTTCAGCACCAGTGTCAATCATGAATGCACTCCTTTTTACCCCTATTGATACATTGACCATAGGCTCCGCTCGACCATGGGGGATGGAGCCCGGTCGGTATCAATAGTCCTCCATGACCGTGTTAGCCAATCCTACAAAGTCCCTATCTTCTCTATCGCGGGACCTTTGCGCTGCGGGATAGTATCTGTCTTCTCTTACACTTCCTCTGTTATTACTATTACTCCCTCCGGGGCCTCCTCTACCTCTCGCTCTGCCTCTAAAATTTCCATATCCTGCCCTGGGTTGGTCTCTCTCGTACTGCTCTCTTTTTGGACACTCGCTTCTCCAATGCCCTTCTTACCTACAATACGCGCACTGATTCCTACTCAGGGGTTCCCTATTCCACCTACTATCGCCTCTATCTGGGCCCCGTCTATCTACGCCTGCGATCGCTACCGCTAGCATAGCCGCGTTTTTACGCATCTTACGCTCTTCCTCTTTCTTACTCTCTGATTCCCTATTCATGTAAACCTTATTCGCTACTTCCATTAGTTGGGTGATGGACATTCCTGCGAACCCGTCTAACTTCTGTAGCTTGCTCTTAATATCTCCGTAGGCTTGGCTGACAAAGGCAGAGTTTACCATTCGGGAATTCTCAGTGGCTTCCGGATTAAAGGGGGTATACAAGCGGTATGCCTCCAATAATCGGTCATAAAAGACACTGGGCGCTTCATCACTTTTCTGAATCACCTCAGCCGTCTTCGACATATTTATGGCTTTCTTCCCTCCGGCTCTCATGCCAGCAATTATAGCGTCTCTATAGGCTCTTAAATGGACCATGTCTGCGCCATTAACATCCCATTCGGGATCAGCATTAGGATAATGAGTTGCGGCCCATGCTGCTGGGTTAGCTTGGTTTAAAGTACGGGCTTCTTCCTCCAGCGCTTTAATGGCCGCTTGGTTTATCCTAGTCCTCTCCTCGTTGTTAAACAATGTCATTAATAATTGCTGGCAATCAGCCCAAGTTGGATTATGCGTCTGGACTATCGAGGTGAACAGGTCGGTCATGGCTTGTGGTTTTTCAGTATACGAGGAATTGTGGGTCTTCCAATTCAAGAGATCGGTAGTCATGAATGGGACATATACGAAGATTGAGTCAGCATACACCATTTGACCTAAATCATTAAGGTATGCTGACCCAGGAGTCAAACGGAGTGGCATCTGATAATTTTTAGGCTTTTGGGTACCAGTCAGTTGTCGGGTTAGTACAGGGCTTCGTTGAGGGGCGTCAGTTAGGGGTTCCGGTCGAGGGGTAGTAAGGCATGAGGATGTAGAAGCTTGATTGTGGGGAAGGTCGGTGAATAGAATATTCCGAGCCGGGCTAGAGGAAGCCTGACCGGAAGCTTGAATTGGCGCCAAATCAGGATATATGGGTTTAACGGGGGTTGATACCGGAAGGGGAGGTTTAGTAACGAGTGGGATGGATTCTGAGCTGGAGGAGGAAGTAGATGGGGACAACGGGGGAGGGGGTGTGGAACTTCCTGTACTTGTATCACTTCCCCTTGCAGAGAAGTAAGGGGGCGGCATAGGGATCTCGGATTCAGGGGGCGTGTCCAAAATGGGCGTAACCATGGCCCTAGTGGACAAACGAGTCCTGGCCACCATGAGGCGACATTGCTCCTCGTGGCATAATCGGACCCATCTTGGCGAGTCGTTTACGGCCTGCCTCCAACAATCAATGTATGGAAACTGTCCGTAAAGTTCAGGCCTACCTGATACAGCCACGTGTACACGCTGTACCAGATTTGGATCTAAACTGCCACGTGGCGGCCATGCCGCAACCAAAGTAGGCCATTCCCTAGTGCACAAAGTGATCAAACGTGCAGGAGACATTTTAACCCCAAAATCACATACTGTAAATACCTTTTTAAAATTCTTTATCATACAACCTAAGGGATCCAAAATCGTCGATTCCGACGCGCCCATACTTATCAATGGAGCGACGTTGACAACGAATGCTATACACACACTCTATTCAACAGTCACACCCGTTTCTTCGGCAACAGCACCACGTGGTACAGTTACCAAGTGAAACGTACACAATAACACAATAAAAACACTCAGGGAATTCCCGTACACACACAGCTGTTACACCAGTCACTAAGTAATCGATATTATGCCCTTTGGCGAAACTATACCATCACCCACGCTATAATTCTCTATATATGAATTACCCGTCTATAACACACCCCAGTAACATCGTCTTTACAAACAGCAGTTACAGTACGGTTAGCATAGGTCAAAGTACAATTTAAGGTCACAATACAATTATTAGTGGTTATGGTGTTAGACATGCAATAGACGACAATTATTAGTACTTATATACAGTGTCAGTAAATATACAGGGTTATGGTACCGTGCACTATAATACAGTTACACACTATTCACACTCTCGCTAGACGGCAGAGCTCACGCTATCTAGCAAGATATACACGCTACTAAAAAATCTTTAACACATATACAATCCCAACTAATCTATTGGCCAGTACCTTGATGGACTACCTAAAACTATCTACATCCGTTTTGGTTAGCCACACTGCCCAAGCACCACATATAGCGAACTAGAGGGCGGAATTTACAACAGAACCCTTTTAGTCTATCTACTCTATCAAAAGTCTAGTGGGTTCCAAATTTACACGCCTTCCCACTTAGCCAAGATAGGTTGAGAGCTAGCGGACCGAATTTACACAGACGCCGCTTAGTCTCCCGGTCCCTCCGAGCTAGCGAACAAATTGTACACCCTAGAACGCTAGTCTAGACAAGACACCGGTGTCCGGCTAGGGCTATTTACACAGAACCCCGCCTGACTCCAAACCAAATTAAACGGTCTTACTAAAGAGCGTTCAATTGAGCGGTGCGCCTTCGCTCCTTCCCTCCGACAGAGGGGGCAGATTCCATACACAGATTAACCCCTTATGGGCCTACCGCACAATCGGTATACCCCTAGTGGGTCCGCCGTCTAAAACAGCGGTCGTCTTACCTCCTCGTTCCTGAACCTGAGTTCACACTCATTGACGGGGACACCCCAGCACCTACTACGTAGAGGCCGATGATCTCCTGGACAACAGACCAGTGGCGCCGAGACGAAGGGAGGTCCACGCAGAAGTTCAGGGGTGCAGCCGTAGAGAACGTGGGCAAAGATAGACCGTCTCACGCCTCTGCTTCTCAGCTACCGTTGAACGATGAGCTTCCCGGCCAATGCACCAAATGATACCGGAGAAACTGACGGAAGCCAAGCACAGAGAGATGGACACAGGTTTCTTCAGGAAGGAAGAGATTCTTTATTCGGTTCACCGATCGGGACTCAGAGGGACTAATGTCACCAAAATACAACAAGTTCTGAGCCCCGGACAATAGTACAGGCTCCTTATATAGGCACATAACTCCTCCCACATTAAGCTCCACCCGCACATTCTCTTAACCAATCAAAACTAATAAGAATTAACTTCCTGCTTGACCGCATGGCCTGTCCAGCACAATGGAGGAGGGGAATACTACATCCGGTATTCTTGCACATGCTCCGTACACTACTGATTGTATCTTGCCACGTGCAACCGACCGACCGATACGTCAGCATATGCACGTACACATGCCACGTGGTAATCTCGGCCTACTAAATTTATTTTTACCGAGATTCCACCACACATAGTGTATGCAGTGTGTGCATAGTGTGTACAGTGTGTGTATAGTGTGTGTATAGTGTGTGTGTATAGTGTGTGTGTATAGTGTGTGTGTATAGTGTGTGCAGTGTGTGTATAGTGTGTATGCAGTGTGTGTATAGTGTGTGCAGTGTGTATAGTGTGTATATAGTGTGTATGCAGTGTGTGTATAGTGTGTGCAGTGTGTGTATAGTGTGTGCAGTGTGTGTATAGTTAGTGCAGTGTGTGTATAGTTAGTGCAGTGTGTGTACAGTGTATGCAGTGTGTGCAGTGTGTATGCAGTGTGTGTAGAGTGTGTATAGTGTATGCAGTGTGTGTATAGTGTGTGTATAGTATGTGCAGTGTGTATAGTGTGTGCAGTGTTTACAGGGAGTGCAGGATTATTAGGCAAGTTGTATTTTTGAGGATTAATTTTATTATTGAACAACAACCATGTTCTCAATGAACCCAAAAAACTCATTAATATCAAAGCTGAATGTTTTTGGAAGTAGTTTTTAGTTTGTTTTTAGTTATAGCTATTTTAGGGTGATATCTGTGTGTGCAGGTGACTATTACTGTGCATAATTATTAGGCAACTTAACAAAAAACAAATATATATCCATTTCAATTATTTATTTTTACCAGTGAAACCAATATAACATCTCAACATTCACAAATATACATTTCTGACATTCAAAAACATAACAAAAACAAATCAGTGACCAATATAGCCACCTTTCTTTGCAAGGACACTCAAAAGCCTGCCATCCATGGATTCTGTCAGTGTTTTGATCTGTTCACCATCAACATTGCGTGCAGCAGCAACCACAGCCTCCCAGACACTGTTCAGAGAGGTGTACTGTTTTCCCTCCTTGTAAATCTCACATTTGATGAAGGACCACAGGTTCTCAATGGGGTTCAGATCAGGTGAACAAGGAGGCCATGTCATTAGATTTTCTTCTTTTATACCCTTTCTTGCCAGCCACGCTGTGGAGTACTTGGACGCGTGTATCATTTGGTGCATTGGCCGGGAAGCTCATCGTTCAACGGTAGCTGAGAAGCAGAGGCGTGAGACGGTCTATCTTTGCCCACGTTCTCTACGGCTGCACCCCTGAACTTCTGCGTGGACCTCCCTTCGTCTCGGCGCCACTGGTCTGTTGTCCAGGAGATCGGCCTCTATGTAGTAAGTGCTGGGGTGTCCCCATCGATGAGTGTGAACTCAGGTTCAGGAACGAGGAGGTAAGACGACCGCTGTTTTAGACGGCGGACCCACTAGGGGTTTTGGATACCGATTGTGCGGTAGGCCCATAAGGGGTTTGAATTGTGTATGGAATTGGCCCCCTCCAGTGGAGGGAAGGAGCGAAGGCGCACCGCTCAATTAAACGCTCTTTAGTAAGCCCGTTTAATTTGGTATGGAGTCAGGCGGGGTCCTGTGTAAATAGCCCTAGCCGGACACCGGTGTCTTGTCTAGACTAGCGTTCTAGGGTGTATATTACGTTCGCTAGGTCAGAGGGACCGGGAGACTAAGCGGCGCCTGTGTAAATTCGGTTCGCTAGCTCTCAACCTATCTTGGCTAAGTGGGAAGGCGTGTAAATTTGGAACCCACTAGATTTTTGATAGAGTAGATAGACTAAGAGGGTACTGTTGTAAATTCCGCCCTCTAGTTCGCTATATGTGGTGCTTTGGCAGTGTGGCTAACCAAAACGGATGTAGATAGTTTTAGGTAGTCCATCAAGGTACTGGTAGATTAGTTGGGAATTGTATATGTGTTAAAAGACCACTCTAGGCACCCAGACCACTTCAGCTTAATGAAGTGGTCTGGATGCCAGGTCCAGCTAGGGTTAACTAATTTTTTTATAAACATAGCAGTTTCAGAGAAACTGCTATGTTTATCAATTAGTTAAGCCTTCCCCTATTTCCTCTAGTGGCTGTCTCACTGACAGCCGCTAGAGGCGCTTGCGTGATTCTCACTGTGAAAATCACAGTGAGAGCACGCAAGCGTCCATAGGAAAGCATTATGAATGCTTTCCTATGTGACCGTCTGAATGCGCGCGCAGCAATTGCCGCGCGTGCGCATTCAGCCGACGGGGAGGAACGGAGGCGGAGAGGAGGAGGAGAGCTCCCCGCCCAGCGCTGGAAAAAGGTAAGTTTTAACCCTTTTCACCTTTCCAGAGACGGGCGGGAGGGGGTCCCTGAGGGTGGGGGCACCCTCAGGGCACTCTAGTGCCAGGAAAACGAGTATGCTTTCCTGGCACTAGAGTGCTCCTTCAAAGATTGTTTAGTAGCGTGTATATCTTGCTAGATAGCGTGAGCTCTGCCGTCTAGCGAGAGTGTGAATAGTGTGTAACTGTATTATAGCGCACGGTACCATAACCATGTATAATTACTGACACTGTATATAAGTACTAATAATTGTCGTTTATATTGCATGTCTAACACCATAACCACTACTAACTGTTCTGTGACCTTAAATTGTACTTTGACCTATACTAACCGTACTGTAACTACTGTTTGTAAAGACGATGTTACTGGGGTATGTTATAGACGGGTAATTCAAATATAGGGAATTATAGCGTGGGTGACTGTATAGTTTCGCCAAAGGGCATAGTATCTATTATTTAGTGACTGGTGTAACAGCTGTGGGTGTACGGGAATTCCCTGAGTGTTTTTGTTGTGTACGTTTCACTTAGTAACTGTACCATGTGGTGCTGTTGCCGAGGGAACGGGTGTGACCGTTGATAGAGTGTGTGTATAGTATTCGTTGGAAACGACGCTCCATTGTTAAGTATGGGCGCGTCAGATTCGACGATTTTGGATCCCTTAGGATGTATGTTAAAGAATTTTAAAAAGGGATTTACAAAATGTGATTTTGGGGTAAAAATGTCTCCAGCACGCCTGATTACATTATGTAGTAGGGAATGGCCTACTTTGGTTGCTGCATGGCCGCTACGTGGCAGTTTAGATCCTAATCTGGTACAGCGTGTACACGTGGCTGTATCAGGTAGGCCTGAACTTTACGGACAGTTTCCATACATTGATTGTTGGAGGCAGGCCGTAAATGACTCGCCAAGATGGATCCGAGTATGCCACGAGGAGCAATGTCGCCTCATGGTGGCCAGGACTCGTTTGTCCACTAGGGCCATGATTACGCCCATTTTGGACACGCCCCCTGAGTCCGAGATCCCTATGCCGCCCCCTTACTCCTCCTCCACGGGAAGAGGAAGAGGAGGTGCTACTGGAAACACTACACCCCTTTCCCCGTTGTCCCCATCTACTTCCTCCTCCAGTTCAGAGTCCAGTCCCCTTGTTACAAAACCTCCCCTTCCGGTACCTACTTCCGTTAACCCCACATATCCTGATTTGGCGCCATATCAAGCTTCCGGTCAGGCTCCCCCTAGCCCGGCCCGGAATATTTTATTCACAAACCTTCCCCATAGCTTCCCCATCCCCATGCCTTACCACCCCTCGACTGGAACCCCTAACTGACGCACCTCAACGAAGCCCTATACTAACCCGACAACTGACCGGTACTCTCAAACCCCGACATTATCAAATGCCACTTCGTTTGACTCCCGGCTCAGCACACCTTAATGATGAAGGCCAACTACTATACGCTGACCCAGTCTTTGTATACGTCCCCTTTACGACTACCGATCTCTTTAATTGGAAAACCCATAATTCCTCATACACCGACAAACCTCAAGCCATGAACGACCTGTTCACCTCAATAGTCCAGACGCACAATCCTACTTGGGCTGATTGCCAGCAATTACTAATGACATTATTTAATAACGAGGAAAGGACTAGGATAAACCAAGCGGCCATTAAAGCGCTGGAAGAAGAAGCCCGTACATTAAATCAAGCTAACCCAGCAGCATGGGCCGCAGCCCATTATCCGAACACTGATCCCGAGTGGAATGCCAATGGCGCAGATATGATTCATTTAAAAGCCTATAGAGACGCTATAATTGCTGGCATGAAAGCCGGAGGAAAGAAAGCTATTAATATGTCTAAGACGGCTGAGGTGTTACAGAAAAGTGATGAATCGCCCAGTGTCTTTTATGACCGATTATTGGAGGCATACCGCTTGTATACCCCCTTTAATCCGGAGGCCCCTGAGAATTCCTGAATGGTTAACTCTGCCTTTGTCAGCCAAGCCTACGGAGATATTAAACACAAGCTACAAAAGTTAGAAGGGTTTGTAGGGATGTCCATAACCCAACTAATGGAGGTGGCTAATAAAGTTTATATGAACAGGGAAACGGAGACTAAGAAAGAGGAAGAGCGCAAGATGCGTAAAAAGGCGGATATGCTAGCGGTAGCGATCGCAGGCGTAGACAGAAGAGGAATGGATAAGGGCGATAGTAAGTGGAATAGGGAACCCCTGAATAGGAATCAGTGCGCATACTGTAGAGAAGAAGGGCATTGGAGAAGTGAGTGTCCACAAAGGGAACAGTGTGAGAGAGACCGACCCAGGGCAGGATATGGTAATAATAGAGGCAGAGCGAGAGGTAGAGGAGGTCCCGGAGGGAGTAATGGTAACAATAGAGGAATAGAGGATAGATATTATCCCGCAGCGCAGAGATCCTGCGATAGAGAAGATAGGGACTTTGTAGGATTGGCTGACACGGTCATGGAGGACTATTGATACCGACCGGGCTCCATCCCCCTTGGCCGAGCAGAGCCTATGGTCGATGTATCAATAGGGGGAAAAAGGAGTGCATTCATGATTGATACTGGTGCTGAACATTGGGTGGTGACTGACCTAGTTGCTCCTCCATCTGGAAGAACCATCACTGTAATAGGAGCAACTGGAAGGAGTGCTGCAAAACCGGTTCTTAAAAGTCGACTCTGTACATTGGGAGGCCACATAGTGAAACATCAATTCCTTTATATGCCTGAATGTACAGTCCAATTGCTAGGACGTGATTTTCTGTCAAAACTACAAGCGCAGATAACGTTCTTACCAAATGGAACAACATCTTTAAAGTTTAATGGACCTTCAGGTATCATGACACTATCAGTACCAAAGGAAGAAGAGTGGCGACTTTATACAGTGTTGATTAGCCAAAACCCTAAGAGTGATGAATCCTTATTCAATATACCAGGAGTTTGGGTAGAGAACAACCCACCAGGACTTGCTCGCAATATTCCACCCATTCAAATTGAACTAAAACTTGGGGTCTACCAATACCCAAGAATAGAAGACAAGTGCGAGAGTTCTTGGGGGCAGCAGGCTTCTGTAGGATATGGATTCCCAGTTATGTGATATTGGCGAAACCACTGTATGCAGCTATAAAGGGTACAGAACACGATCCCTTCCTATGGACCCCAGAACAGCAAAAGGCATTTGAAGATGTGAAGAAGGCTTTGATGAGTGCCCCTGCATTAGGTCTACCTGATCACACACGTCCATTCTACTTATATGTACACGAGCAAAGAAGAATGGCTGTGGGAGTATTAACACAGTACTTGGGATCATGGCAAAGACCTGTTGCCTATATGTCCAAACAACTGGATGCAGTGGCCAGTGGTCTTCCACCTTGTCTAAGAGCCGTAGCTGCCGCCGCCCTGCTGGTAGCTGAAGCCGATAAACTCACTCTGGATCAAGAACTCTATGTGCGAGTCCCGCACGCAGTACAGACGTTGCTAGATTACAAAGGCAATCATTGGTTCAGTAACATCCGCATGACTAAGTATCAAGCAATGTTGTGTGAAAACCCAAGAGTGCATTTAGAGACTGTCAATACCTTAAATCCAGCTACCCTTTTGCCACAACACGATTGCCTGGAGGTGATGGATGAAGTATTTTCAAGTAGACCAGATCTTCGTGACTTTCCCATCCAGAACCCTGATGTCCAATACTATATGGACGGCAGTAGTTATGTGAAAGAAGGGATTCGCTATGCAGGATATGCAGTAACAACGATAGACAAGGTGATAGAAGCTCGGCCACTGTCAAAAGGAACATCGGCACAGAAGGCAGAATTGATTGCACTAACACGAGCGTTACAATTGGCTGAAGGTTTAAGAGTGAATATCTACACGGATTCCAAGTATGCGTTTTTAACCACTCATGCCCACGGAGCTTTGTATAAAGAAAGAGGACTATTGAATTCAGAGGGTAAAGAAATCAAGTACGCAGCTGAATTATTACAACTATTGGAAGCAGTATGAGAACCGAAAGAAGTTGGTATTATACATTGTCGGGCGCATCTGAGAGGAGATGGTGATGTAACCAAAGGAAATCGGATGGCAGATAATGCAGCTAAGCGTGCCGCTGAATCAGGAAGACAGGAATATGTGGAACATATAGCTGCTCTTATACCGACTCCACTGTCTCAATGGACTCCAGTTTATACAGCTCAAGAAGAAGAGTGGTTAAAGACTGAACCTGGAAAGTACCTGGAGAACAAATGGTATCAATTAGAAGATGGGAGAATAGTTATTCCAGCATCACTAGCGGTAGAAATTGTCCAGAACTATCACAACGGGACACATTCTGGAAGAGATAGTATGGAAGAATCTCTCAGAAAACATTTCTACATACCAAGATTGTCCAACTTAACTCAAGCCATTGTACGAAGATGTGTAATATGTGCTAAGAATAATGCAAGGCAAGGACCAGTAAAACCACCAGGAGTTCAGTATATGGGGGGACTCCCTATGTCCGATCTACAAATTGACTATACAGTTATGCCTAAATCCGGTGGACATGGCTACTTCTAGTAGTTGTGTGCACCTATTCAGGCTGGGTAGAAGCATGTCCTACTCGTACAGAGAAAGCAGGAGAAGTTGTGTGATTCCTGCTACGAGAAATAATACCCCGATATGGACTACCATGCTCTATAGGATCGGATAATGGTCCAGCCTTTGTTCACCAGTGCCTACAACAACTGACTCATATGCTTGGTATTAAGTGGAGGCTTCATACGGCATATAGACCTCAGAGTTCTGGTAAAGTAGAAAGAATGAATAGAACTATTAAGAACCAGTTGGCAAAGATGTGTCAGGAAACCCAACTTAAGTGGAATGTTCTTTTGCCTATAGCTCTGTTACGTATTCGTAGAATACCTACCAGAAGGATGGGTCTCTAACCTTTTGAAATCATGTATGGGCGTCCACCTCCCGTACTTGGTAACTTAAGGGGGGATTTGAGTCAGTTGGGAGAAGGAATTACTCGGCAGCAGGTTGTAGAGTTGGGTAAAACTATGGAGGAGGTACAGAAATGGGTACAAGATAGATTACCTGTGAATATTTATCCCCCTGTTCATAGTTACCATCCAGGAGACCAAGTGTGGGTTAAAGAGTGGAATAATGTACTGTTAGGGCCCAAGTGGAGAGGTCCTTATGTTGTTCTTTTGTCTACCCCTACAGCAATAAAAGTAGCCGAAGTGACTCCGTGGATACATCACTCCAGGGTTAAACCAGCAGCAGTAGATTCTTGGCAAGCTACACCAGATCCAGAGAATCCCTGCAAGATCCGGTTAAAGCGCACGACTCAGTCGGAGTGACGAGGAGACATTTGGATTACAATTATATTTAAAGAGATTGGTAAGTGAGTGTTTTGACGGCCATAATAACGCCTGACCACTCACCCACGTATTGTAAGCCAGGGTGTCTCGAAGGGACCCCTTTGAAGAAGAGCAGAACTCCATTCCCTGCAGCCCTTACCCCCTGGAAGCTGAGGTGCCATCGCACGGACGAAGACTGAGGATGAAGGCGTCGAAAGAAGTGTTATTGATAATGTTTATTTATGTGTCTTTTTATATTTAGGAAGGTAGAGGTACCGACACTCCTAGCTGTGAGGTTTGCATTAAGACTACTATAACAGGTAATCATATTTCCCAGACCCTAATTTGGCATTCACAATATGAATGTAAGGGATATGTGTCTAGGTGTAGATACCTAGGTATAGAATATAGTGTATGACATTTAGGAGTAGGAGAACCTAAGTGCTTCAATCCGGAGTATCAACCCCGTACAATTTGGTTGACCCTCAGGAATGGAGATCTACAGGGGACCCTAATAAATAAAACAGTGTTAGAAACCATACATTCTTCGGGTGTTCTGCTATTTGATGCATGTAAAGCGATATCAAGTGGTAGAAAGCCGTGGAATGTATGTGGGGATCTTAAGTGGGAGAGAACGTATGGGTCTAACGATAAATATATTTGCCCCAGTAGTAAAAACAAGTACATAAGTCCAAGATGCCCAGATAAGGGATATAATTATTGCCCATATTGGTCTTGTGTGGGGTGGGCAACTTGGGGACAGACAACAGACAAGGATATGATTGTTACTAAGTTGCCTACCAAACCATATTGTAAGTCTATGGAGTGTAACCCAGTCCGTATACTTATAAATAATCCTGACCAATTTTTAGATAGGTTCGGTAACTTATTTGGGTTTCAGATATATGGGACGGATTTAGATCCTGGGACAATATTGTTTATAGGGATAGAGACCGATACCGTAGCATCCCAAACTCATCAGGTTTTCCATTCTTTTTATGAAGAGATGAGTGTAGATAATAATATCCCCCATAATGCTAATAACCTGTTTATAGATTTAGCTGAGAGTATTGCTGGTAGTCTTAATGTGACCAACTGCTATGTGTGTGGAGGTACTAACATGGGAGACCAATGGCCTTGGGAAGCAAAGGAGGTAATGTCCGTTTCTGAGGCAGTTGAACAAATAATATCTTCACAAGCCGATTATCAGATGAGTGTTAGGGGTAAATCCGAGTGGAGATTAAAAACCTCCATCATAGGTTATGTTTGCATAGCAAGGAAAGGAATAATGTTTAATACTTCTGTAGGAGAATTAACTTGTCTAGGGCAAAAAGCTTATGAAGACAATACAAAGAATACAACCTGGTGGTCGGCTTCAAATGTCTCAGAACCACCCAACACGTTTGCAAGATATGCCAATTTAAAGGACGTATGGTTTGACTTATCCATCACATCTAGTTGGAAAGCCCCAGCAAATTTGTACTGGATCTGTGGTAAGAAGGCCTATTCAGAGTTACCACAGGATTGGGAAGGGGCATGTGTGTTAGGTATGCTCAAACCATCCTTCTTCTTGTTGCCTATTGAAACAGGTGAGACTTTGGGAGTTAAAGTGTATGATGTGAATCATAGGAAGAAAAGGGGACCCATAGAGATAGGCGCCTGGGAAGATGATGAATGGCCTCCCCAGCGTATTATAGACTATTATGGGCCAGCCACTTGGGCACAGGATGGTACTTTCGGATATAGAACCCAAATATATATGCTCAACCGCATTATAAGGTTACAGGCGGTGGTTGAGATAATTACTAATGAGACCTCACAAGCGCTCAATCTTCTAGCGAAGCATAATACCAGGATGAGGACAGCAGTTTACCAAAATAGATTAGCTTTGGATTACCTATTGGCAGTAGAGGGAGGTGTATGTGGGAAGTTTAACCTGAGCAATTGCTGTCTTCAAATAGATGATGAAGGGCAAGCAATAGCTGAGCTTACTAGCCATATGGTTAAACTAGCGCATGTGCCTACTCAGGTATGGAAAGGGTATAATCCAAGTAGTTGGTTTGGTAACTGGTATGAGCAGTTTGGAGGGCTTAAGGCATTGGTAGGCGGAGTCATGCTGATTTTAATGTTGTGTCTACTCCTACCATGTCTTATTCCTTTAGTAGTTAGGTCTGTGCAGAGCGTTATAGAAAATATAGCAGAGAGAAAGGCTGCTGCACAGATAATGGCCATATATAAATATGAGGCTCTGAATCAGGGAGAACCAATGCAGGAAGAGGAGTGTTGAGGGATTCACATCATCAAAAAGTCTGGTCTGGTTCATGGCAACCTGAGGTATATGCAAACTAAGGTTAAGTGATGCCTCAGTAATTGTGAAATATCAGAGGCATCAAAGGGGGGAATGTGGTGGAATCTCGGTAAAAATAAATTTAGTAGGCCGAGATTACCACGTGGCATGTGTACGTGCATATACTGGTGTATCAGTCGGTTGGTTGCACGTGGCAAAGATACGATCAGTAGTGTACGGAGCATGTGCGAGAATACCGGATATAGTATTCCCCTCCTCCATTATGCTGGACAAGCCATGCGGTCAAGCAGGAAGTTAGTTCTTGTTAGTTTTGATTGTTAAGAGAATGTGTGGGTGGAGCTTATTATGGGAGGAGTTATGTGCCTATATAAGGAGCCTACACTATTGTCCGGGGCTCAGAACTTGTTGTATTTTGGTGACATTAGTCCCTCTGAGTCCCGATCGGTGAACCAAATAAAGAATCTCTTCCTTCCTGAAGAAACCTGTGTCCATCTCTCTGTGCTTGGCTTCCGTCAGTTTCTCCGGTATCAATGGCTCCCTCTATATACAGAGTAACATGGCTCCCTCTATATACAGAATAACATGGCTCCCTCTATATACAGAGTAACATGGCTTCCCTCTATATACCGTGTAAACATGGCTCCTCTCTATATACAGAGTAACATGGCTCCCCTCTATACAGGGGCGTACCTGGAGCATTTGGCACCCGGATCCTTTATTTGGCACCCCTCCCCCAACTTTGAAATGTAAAAAACAACTGCAATTTTTTTTAAATGTATGTTTATGCAGTGTGTGTATAGTGTGTACAGTGTGTGTATATTGTGTGTATAGTGTGTGTGTATAGTGTGTGTGTAGTGTGTGCAGTGTGTATAGTGTGTGCATAGTGTATGCAGTGTGTGCATAGTGTGTACAGTGTGTGTATAGTGTGTACAGTGTGTGTGTATATTGTGTGTATAGTGTGTATAGTGTGTGTATAGTGTGTATGCAGTGTGTGTATAGTGTGTGCAGTGTGTATAGTGTGTATATAGTGTGTGCAGTGTGTGTATAGTTAGTGCAGTGTGTGTATAGTTAGTGCAGTGTGTGTATAGTGTATGCAGTGTGTGCAGTGTGTATGCAGTGTGTGTAGAGTGTGTATAGTGTATGCAGTGTGTGTGCAGTGTGTGTATAGTGTGTGCAGTGTGTGCATAGTGTATGCAGTGTGTGTATAGTGTGTGTATAGTGTGTGCAGTGTGTATAGTGTGTGCAGTGTTTACAGGGAGTGCAGAATTATTAGGCAAGTTGTATTTTTGAGGATTAATTTTATTATTGAACAACAACCATGTTCTCAATGAACCCAAAAAACTCATTAATATCAAAGCTGAATATTTTTGGAAGTAGTTTTTAGTTTGTTTTTAGTTATAGCTATTTTAGGGGGATATCTGTGTTTGCAGGTGACTATTACTGTGCATAATTATTAGGCAACTTAACAAAAAACAAATATATACCCATTTCAATTATTTATTTTTACCAGTGAAACCAATATAACATCTCAACATTCACAAATATACATTTCTGACATTCAAAAACATAACAAAAACAAATCAGTGACCAATATAGCCACCTTTCTTTGCAAGGGCACTCAAAAGCCTGCCATCCATGGATTCTGTCAGTGTTTTGATCTGTTCACCATCAACATTGCGTGCAGCAGCAACCACAGCCTCCCAGACACTGTTCAGAGAGGTGTACTGTTTTCCCTCCTTGTAAATCTCACATTTGATGATGGACCACAGGTTCTCAATGGGGTTCAGATCAGGTGAACAAGGAGGCCATGTCATTAGATTTTCTTCTTTTATACCCTTTCTTGCCAGCCACGCTGTGGAGTACTTGGACGCGTGTGATGGAGCATTGTCCTGCATGAAAATCATGTTTTTCTTGAAGGATGCAGACTTCTTCCTGTACCACTGCTTGAAGAAGGTGTCTCCCAGAAACTGGCAGTAGGACTGGAAGTTGAGCTTGACTCCATCCTCAACCCGAAAAGGCCCCACAAGCTCATCTTTGATGATACCAGCCCAAACCAGTACTCCACCTCCACCTTGCTGGCGTCTGAGTCCGACTGGAGCTCTCTGCCCTTTACCAATCCATCCATCTGGCCCATCAAGACTCACTCTCATTTCATCAGTCCATAAAACCTTAGAAAAATCAGTCTTGAGATATTTCTTGGCCCAGTCTTGACGTTTCAGCTTGTGTCTTGTTCAGTGGTGGTCGTCTTTCAGCCTTTCTTACCTTGGCCATGTCTCTGAGTATTGCACACCTTGTGCTTTTGGGCACTCCAGTGATGTTGCAGCTCTGAAATATGGCCAAACTGGTGGCAAGTGGCATCTTGGCAGCTGCACGCTTGACTTTTCTCAGTTCATGGGCAGTTATTTTGCGCCTTGGTTTCTCCACACGCTTCTTGCGACCCTGTTGACTATTTTGAATGAAACGCTTGATTGTTCGATGATCACGCTTCAGAAGCTTTGCAATTTTAAGAGTGCTGCATCCCTCTGCAAGATATCTCACTATTTTTGACTTTTCTGAGCCTGTCAAGTCCTTCTTTTGACCCATTTTGCCAAAGGAAAGGAAGTTGCCTAATAATTATGCACACCTGATATAGGGTGTTGATGTCATTAGACCACACCCCTTCTCATTACAGAGATGCACATCACCTAATATGCTTAATTGGTAGTAGGCTTTCGAGCCTATACAGCTTGGAGTAAGACAACATGCATAAAGAGGATGATGTGTTCAAAATACTCATTTGCCTAATAATTCTGCACTCCCTGTATAGTGTGTGCAGTGTGTATAGTGTGTGTAGTGTGTGTATATTGTGTGCAGTGTGTATGCAGTGTGTGTAGTGTGTGTATAGTGTGTGCATAGTGTATGCAGTGTGTACAGTGTGTGTATAGTGTGTACAGTGTGTGTATAGTGTGTGCAGTGTGTATAGTGTGCATATAGTGTGTATGCAGTGTGTGTATATTGTGCATGCAGTGTGTGTATAGGGTGTATGCAGTGTGTGTATAGTGTGTACAGTGTGTGTAGAGTGTGTGTAGTGTGTGCATAGTGTGTGTGCAGTGTTTGCAGTGTGTGTAGAGTGTATGCAGTGTCTGTAGAGTGTGTATAGTGTGTGTAGAGTGTGTATAGTGTGTGTAGAGCGGCGGGTGGGGGCCCTAAATGAAAATTCCCCCCTCCCCCATCAAAGGTGACTAGGGGTCCCCAAGCCCCTAGTCACACAACCAAATAAAAAAGCCCCTACCTACCCCCCTCACCCTAAAAAATAGTGAAGGGGGGAATAAAATGACTACCCTGTAAAGTAAAATTCAACTTACTATTCAACGTCTTATTTTTTCTAAAATCTTCATTTTTCAGCCCCAAAAAGGACAAATAAAAAGCCATCATACCCGTCGAACTTAAAAATAAAATAAAAAACCCGAGCGCAAAAAAAAATTAATCCATCTTCACCCATGGAGGGCTCCGTGTCAGTGTTTATCAGGGATCCTTAGGATAGGTGTCAATCCATATCTGCCAAGTGACCCTATGTAGGGGGGACAGTCCCTATTCTGCTCTGTGTCAGTGTCTGGAGGGAGTATCTGCAGTAACACAGAGTGTCTGGGGGGGGAGTATCTGCAGTAACACAGGGTGTCTGGAGGGAGTATCTGCAGTAACACAGGGTGTCTGGAGGGAGTATCTGCAGTAATACATAGTGTCTGGGGGGAGTACCTGCTTGTAACATTTTTATGCACTAAAAAAATAAATTAAAAAAATAATAATAAATTGACAAAAAAATTAAAAATGGTTGCAGCTTCCGAATTAATCTAAAATGGATGCTGTCCAGTAGGTGGGAGGGTCTGCTAGGGAGTGTGTGCTGCTGATTGGCTGTAATGTGTCTGCTGAATGTGAGGTACAGGGTCAAAGTTTACTCAATGATGACGAATAGGGGGCGGACCGAACACCGCATGTGTTCGCCCGCGGTGGCGGACGCGAACATGCTATGTTCGCCAGGAACTATTCGCCAGCGAACCATTTGGGGCATTACTAGGGCTCAGTAGTCTGTGTGTGTGTCTGTGTGTGTGTATGGACTCAGCAGTCTGTATGTGTGTATGGACTCAGCAGTCTGTGTATGTGTGTATGGATTCAGCAGTCTGTGTGTGTGTGTATGGACTCAGCAGTCTATCAATAATTAAAAATCTGTGTGTGTGTGTGTGTGTATATGTGTTCAGCAGTCTCTCGGTGTTCATATTCAGTGTACTGTGTGTATGTACTCAGCAGTCTATCAATAATTAAAAATGTTATTCCTGTGCGTTGTTGTGTAGGAAGGGCACCAGTGCACTGCTTTGCCCGGGGGCCCTTAACGCTGTTAAGATGGTACTGCTTGTGTGTGTGTCAGTGAGCTTCTATTTTGTGAGCATGTGTGTGTCAGTGAGCTTGTCTTTAGTAAGCTTGTGTGTGTCCCTGAACTTCTTTGTAGTGAGCCTTGTGTTTATACAAGTGAGTTTGTCTGTAGTAAGCTTGTGTGTGAGTCAGAGAGTTTTGTCTGTCAGTAAGCCTATTTGCGCATGTCAATGAGCTTGTGTACTTACTGTACCATATATATATATATAGACTTGTAGAAATGGCATACATTTTTTTCCAGGGCTGCTTTGGATTCTCAGTTTGGCTCTGCCAGCGAGTGCGCTTTACCGCTGAATAATCTGTGTGAGCTGCCGCACACTTTAGCCCTGTTACACGCGTCTGGGAGCTGCTGTTGACAGGTACTAGTAGTTTAGAGATTGGGACATGGGGTATATGCTCAGCTATCTGTATAATACTATAGTGCTGTTCTCTGTATAATATAGATCTATGTGTGTATAATATCCCGGGATAGTCAGTGTTCCTGTATAGTGCTGCTCTCTGTCTTGGGATATTATACACAAACAGACCTGTATTATACAGAGAGCAGGCACTATACAGCACTATACAGGCAGGGCCGGATTAAGAGCCCAGTGGGCCTGGTGCTGATAATTATGATGGGCCTAATTACAAAATCTTATTGACCAAAAACACAAAAACAGTCCTACCTCCTAAGCGTCATGTATCTGATGGAGATGATGCTGTAGGGAAACTCATAGGATGCAGCTATGAGAAAACACATACCCTTTGCTAATCTCATGCTTTCATCTTTCAAGTAAACCCATACCCCCTAACAGCAGTGTCCAGTAAAGCAGGAAGTCTATGGATGCGGTAAAAGGGTGGGCTACTGACACAAATCACATAACCAGAACGGCCGAAAGGGCGAACATACACAAAAAGGGGGAATGTCTGTGTCCCTATGTCTCCCAGTCCCTTAGTGTGTGTGTCCTCACTAGGGGACACTGAGAGACATTGGGACACTGGGAGACATGGGGACACAGATACTAGGGGACACTGGGAGACCTGGGAAATCTGAGACTCTTGGGGACACTGGGTGACAGACACGAGGGGACACGGGAAGACATGGGGCACTGAGACACTGTGATATATAGAGGACACTGCAGACTTGATAAAAACCTGGGTACTGGTCAAAATGTTGCGGTGTCCAATAAGCCTGCTTAAAGCTATCACAGTGAGTGCCTGAGATTTTTTTTCTTTTATACTAGGGGACACTGAGACACTACGGGCACAGAGACACTACGGGCACAGAGACACTACGGGCACAGAGACACTACGGGCACAGAGACACTACGGGCACAGAGACACTATGGGCACTAAGAGACATGGGGTACTGAGAGACATGGGGTACTGAGAGACATGGGGCACTGAGAGACCTGGGGCACTGAGACACTGATACACAGGGGACACTGATACATAGGGGACATTGGAGACTTGATAAAGACCTGGGTACAGGACGAAACGTTGCGGTGTCCAATAAACCTGCCTAAATCTATCACAGTGAGTGCCTGAGATTTTTTCTTTTATACTAGGGGACACTGAGACACTAGGAGACATGGAGACACAGAGACATTGGGAGACTAGGGGACTTTGGGAGTCTAGGGAACACTGAGACACTAGGGACACTGGCACACTACAGACACTGAGAGACACCAGGAACACATGGGGATACTGAGATACTAGGGACACTGGCTGGGAGACATGGGGACACTGCCATGTCTCCTATGTCTCAAAGTCGCCCAGTGTCCCCATGTCTCCATGCCTCTCAGTGTCCCCATGTCTCCCAGTGTCCCCTAGTGTTTGTATCCCCATGTCTCCCAGTGTCCCTTAGAGTCTGTGTCCTCATGTCTCCCAGTGTCCTGATGTCACTAGGACACTAGGGGACACTTAGAGACATGGGGACACTGGGAGACATGGGGCCACTGAGACACTAGCGACAGTGGCTGGGAGACATGGGGACACAGACTAGGGGCCACTGAGAGACATGGGGCCACTGTGTCCCTAGTGTCTCAGGGTCATGGGCGTCCGAATGGGGGGGGTAAAGGAGGGTACTTGCTCCCCCCCCCCGGATTTTTCAGCTTGTGCCGCTATTTTTCATTTTAGTGTGAGAATACAGTGCAATACCAGTGCTGGCCAGTAGGTGGCGCTGTGAATGGAGAAAGGCAGGAAGCTACAGCTTATCCCTGCCTCTCTCTCATGACTGAAACCGCAGGGGAGCAGCACAGAGGCAGCCTACAGAGCAGGTAAGTGAGGGATCGGGGGTGGGGGAGACCGCATAGAGGAAGGTAAAGTAGAAGGAGCAGAAAGGTTCTGCAAGGGGCAGGAGGGGTCAGCAAGGAATAGAAAGGGGCAGCAAGAAGCAGGAAGGGGTTGAAAGGTTTTCAAGGAGCAGGAGGGTAAAGTAGAAGGAGCAGCAAGGAGCAGGAGGGGTCAGCAAGGAGTAGAAAGGGTCTGCAAGAGGCAGGAGGGGTTAGCAAGGAATAAGAAGGGGCAGCAGGAAGGGGTAGGGATGGTCTGCAAGGAGCAGGAGGGGTCACCAAGGAGTAGGAAGGGTCTGCAAGGAGCAAGAGGGGTCAGCAAGGAGTAGGAAGAGGCAGCAAGGAGTAGGAAGAGGCAGCAAGGAGTAGGAAGAGGGAGCAGGAAGGGTCTGCAAGGAGCAGGAAGGGTCTGCAAGGAGCAGGAAGGGTCTGCAAGGAGCAGGAAGGGGCAGCATGGAGTAGGAAGAGGCAGCAAGGAGCAGGAAGAGGCAGCAAGGAGCAGGAGGGGTCAGCAAGGAGTAGAAAGGGTCTGAAAGGGGCCAGCAAGGAGTAGTAAGGGTCTGCTAGGAGTAGGAAGGGGCAGAAAGGAGTAGAAAGGGTCTGCAAGGAGCAGGAAGGGTCTGCAAGGAGCAGGAAGGGTCTGCAAGGAGCAGGAAGGGTCTGCAAGGAGCAGGAAGGGGCAGAAAGAAGCCAGAAGGATCTGCAAGAAGCAGGAAGGGCCATCAAGGAGCAGGAAGAGCCATCAAGGAGCAGAAAAGGATCAGAAAGAGAAAGGAGCAGAAGGGCGCAAAATAAGCAGAAATTAGCAGAAAGGTAAAGGAGCAGAAGAAACCTCAGAAGACAAAGAAGACTGTGTTAAATGAAGGAGAAGAAAATGAGATTGGAGCACTTCATTCTGGACACCACATCATAAGGCGTTGGTACCTGGGCCTGGCAGGGAAACTTTGGACCTTCTCATCTCCCCAGGTAAAAAAATATCAGTGTTAATGTGTTCACTTTTATGTACTGAGTGTCAGGAAACACAGAGGGCCGCTGGGTAGGGGTGCCGCTGATTGGCTAGATGGGTCAGCTAGCACTCTAAGCCAATCAGTAGCTCCCCATTCATAAAAACGTAAAACATTTTTTATGAATCGGGAACTAGCAATTGGCTTAGAGTGTCAGCTGATCACTCTAGCCAATAAGCGGCACCCATGCCCAACGTCAATCTGCACTTCCTGACACTCTGTTTCAGAAGTCGAATACCACTGAGCGACCTGGAGATCTGGAGCTGAAGGAAGCCTTTGGGGGTAAACCATTTGAGAGCGGTTTCACCCCTTCAAAGAAAAAGCACCCAGGGGCCTCCTTGCATCACAGCATTTTCATTTAGATAAAGTTGTTATGGTGACCAGAATGTTCCTGTAATTTGATGAAAGGAACACTATAGTGTCAGGAATACAAACATATATTCCTGACACCATAGTTGTGAAAACGCTATTCATCCTTGCTTTATGTGAAAATGACTATGCTCCTTCCCTTTCATGACACTGTAAAAAAGGGGCCAAGCATGGATGTCATTACAATTATGCTCCCCCCCAACCCCCGGAAAAAATCCTGCGGACGTCCATGCTCAGGGTCCCCAGGTTCCCCAGTGTCTCAGCGTCCCCATGTCTCGGAGCTGCTGTCTGGACTCTCTGTGCAGAGCTGCTCCCCCGCGGATCAGTGAGTAGAGAGAGGCAGGGAGGGAGATGCCGTAACTTCTTATCACTGCCTCTCTCCACACAAACACTACTGGCCGGCGCTGGTATTGCAGAATAATCTATGTTTATACTGAGACAGACATTTGTATTGCCGGTATTACTGCAATACCGGCACTGGCTAGGCAGCCTCAAATACCTGAGAAATACCTGCCAACCCTAAGAAATGCATGAGAAATACCTGCCAACCCTAAGAGTAATGTTTTTTCTTTTTTTTTTTTAAACTAATGGGCCTATTCCATGGGCCTGGGCCTGGAGCTGCAGCTCCATCAGCCCCTATGTTAATCCGGCCCTGTATACAGGGAGCACTGACTGTCCTGGGCTATTATACACACAGTCATGTATTATACAGAGAGCAGCACTATACAGGGAGCACTGACTGTTCCAATTTATTATACACACAACCCTGTATTATACAGAGAGCACTGACTGTCCAGGGATATTATACACAGACAGTAATTGATAGCTGTGCTGCAAAATGTCCTTGGAATTTTTTTTCAAATGTTGGCAACTATGGCACTGTATCAAAGGAAATGTGTTTGTTTTTTTAATAATCCCTGGTGGAAAATAATGAATATGGAATAATGAATTTTTATAAAAAAAAATAAAAAAAACACACATTGTGTCGGGGGCGGGGTCAAACTGCGGCGAGGGCGGGGTTGAATGTCCCCCCCTACTTTTGTCCCTGGCCCACCCTGTGCCCCCCTAAAAATGAATCCTAGAGACGCCACTGTTCCCTTGGTATCTAGTAAAACATCCTCATCCACATCAAACACTACTTTATTGAATCAACAGGTAGGTGCATTACAATAGCACTTTCGAAAACTAAAATAAATAACAGATAGATCAACAGACAGATCAATTTCTAGATAGGGCTGGAGAGATTAAACTTTAATTCAACAAGAATCAGGATATGTATAAAGTGCATTAGAAGGGATAAGAAATACATGCTTACTGGAAAAAAGGGTGTATTATTGATTGGAAGATATAAAAAGGCTATGAAAGTGCTGCTGAAGTTTAAAATAAGTCAGAATAGATGTAGGATGTATAATGTAAACGATGGAAATATATTATTTTGTATGGTATTTTTCTTTGTCTTTTTGTATTTTTCATTTTTTGGGGGGAAATATTTTCTCTGTAATTTGAAAAAGCGAAATAAAAATTTAAACATGAAAAAAAAAACAATAGCACTTTCAACATTTAGTCCTCTTTTTTCAAGATACAGTCAATGTGCATAGGAACACTTAAATAAGTACAGCTCCTTACTTTTGTTTTTTTAAAGACCCCCTTTATTCAGCTACAAAAGAATAACACATTTACAAGAAGTTCTAGTACACAGATGTCAGTTTAATTGATAATCTGATCCTTCGGGAAACCCAGAATACTTGGCATATGTCACTTGAGGGCACAAAATTCTTGGCCAGACCTTTCAACTACCACATGAAGGCAAGACTTTTCACATCAGACACAGGATGACTTGCACCCCTACTTATGTGATCCAGAGGATTGTGTGTCCCTCTGGTTTATCTTATGTGGGTAAGACTGTGAATTAACCCCTTAAGACCGCAGGACGTACCATGCCGTCCTTATTTGGGCGGCTCTAAACGCCGCAGGACGGCATGGTACGTCCTGGGCGGTCTTACCCCCCACGTGGCCGGCGGAACATGGCCGCTGCAGATCGCGGTCGGGGGGCATGCCTGGCCCCCCAGGCAGCCCCCCTGTGCCTGGGGACCGCGGTCTGCAGCTTCCAATCGCAGTGACAGGCTGTCACTGCGATCGGTATTTACCATGTGTCAGCCGATTTTAAAATCGGCTGACACATGGAGCCGGCCGCATTTTCACTCTGCAGATCGCGGTCGGGGGACATGCCTGGCCCCCCAGGCAGTCCCCCTGCGGTCAGTGACCGCGATCTGCAGAGTATGATCGCAGGGAGAGGCTGTCTCTGCGATCTGAATGCAGAGACAGCCTCTCCCTGCGATCTGATCGCAGTGACAGCCTGTCACTGCGATCAGAGTTACTATGTGTCAGCCTATTGGCTGACCCATAGTAACTGCAGGCAGGATCCCCCTGCAGATCGCGGTGGGGGGCATGCCTGGCCACCCAGGCACTCCCTCTGTGGCCAATTACCGCGATCTGCAGGAGGTGATCACAGTGACAGCCTGTCACTGTGATCACTGATCCTGTGTGTCAGCCAGTGATGTAAAATCACTGGCTGACACTGTCTCTGCCCCTCTCCTCCCCTCTTAACTCCTTAAAGTAAAAAAAAATAAAAAATTAAAGTTAAAAATAAAATACACTTACATCATTTATATATATATTATTGTGGTGGAATCTCGGTAAAAATAAATTTAGTAGGCCGAGATTACCACGTGGCATGTGTACGTGCATATGCTGACGTATCGATCAGTTGGTTGCACGAGGCAAGATACGATCAGTAGTGTACGGAGCATGTGCAAGAATACAGGATGTAGTATTCCCCTCCTCCATTGTGCTGAACAGGCCATGCGGTCAAGCAGGAAGTTAATTCTTATTTGTATTGATTGGTCAAGAGAATGTGCGGGTGGAGCTTAATATGGGAGGAGTTATGTGCCTATATAAGGAGCCTGCACTATTGTCCGGGGCTCAGAACTTGCTGTATTTTGGTGACGTTAGTCCCTCTGAGTCCCGATCGGTGATCCAATAAAGAATCTCTTCCTTCCTGAAGAAACCTGTGTCCATCTCTCTGTGCTTCGCTTCCGTCAGTTTCTCCGGTATCATTTGGTGCATTGGCCGGGAAACTCATCGTTCAACGGTAGCTGAGAGGCAGAGGCGTGAGACGGTCTATCTTTGCCCACGTTCTCTACGGCTGCACCCCTGAACTTCTGCGTGGACCTCCCTTAGTCTCGGCGCCACTGGTCTGTTGTCCAGGAGATCATCGGCCTCTACGTAAGAAGTGCTGGGGTGTCCCCGTCGATGAGTGTGAACTCAGGTTCAGGAACGAGGAGGTAAGACAACTGCTGTTTTAGACGGCAGACCCACTAGGGGTATACCGATTGTGCGGTAGGCCCATAAGCGGTTATTTGTGTATGGAATCTGCCCCCTCTGTCGGAGGGAAGGAGCGAAGGCGCACCGCTCAATCGAACGCTCTTTAGTCAGACCGTTTGATTTGGTTAGTCAGGCGGGGTCCTGTGTAAATAGCCCTAGCCGGACACCGGTGTCTTGTCTAGACTAGCGTTCTAGGGTGTATATTACGTTCGCTAGGTCGGAGGGACCGGGAGACTAAGCGGCGCCTGTGTAAATTCGGTTCGCTAGCTCTCAACCTATCTTGGCTAAGTGGGAAGGCGTGTAAATTTGGAACCCACTAGATTTTTGATAGTAATCGACTAAGAGGCGCCTGTGTAAATTCGGTCCTCTAGCTCGCTATATGTGGTGCTTGGGCAGTGTGGCTAACCAAAACGGGTGTATATAGTTTTAGGTAGTCCATTCAAGGTACTGGCCAATAGTTTAGTTGGGAATTGTAAATGTGATAAAGATTGTTAGTAAAGTGTATATCTTGTTAGATAGCGCGAGCTCAGCCGTCTAGCGAGAGTGTTAATAGTGTGTTGCTGTATCATAGTGCACGGTACCATAACCCTGTATATTTACTGACACTGTATATAAGTACTAATCATTGTCGTCTATTGCATGTTTAACACCATAACCACTAATAATTGTATTGTGACCTTAAATTGTGCTTTGACCTATGCTAACCGTACTGTAACCGCTATTTGTAAAAGACGATGTTACTGGGGTGTGTTATAGACGGGTAATTCGTATATAGAGAATTATAGCGTGGGTGACTGTATAGTTTCGCCAAAGGGCATAATATTGATTATCTAGTGACTGGTGTAACAGCTGTGTGTGTACGGGAATTCCCTGAGTTTGTGTACGTTTCACTTGGTAGCTGTACCACGTGGTGCTGTTGCCAGAGGAAACGGGTGTGATTGTTGAATAGTACGCGTGCATAGTATTCGTTGTCAACGACGTTCCATTGATAAGTATGGGCGCGTCGCAGTCAACGATTCCGGATCCCTTAGGTTGTATGGTGAAGAATTTTAAAAAGGGATTCAAAACATGTGATTTTGGGTTAAAATGTCTCCTGTACGTTTGGTCACCTTGTGTACTAGGGAGTGGCCTACTTTGGTTGCGGCATGGCCGCCACGTGGCAGTTTGGATCCAACTCTGGTACAGCGCTTACACGTGGCTGTATCGGGTAGGCCTGAACTTTACGGGCAGTTTCCTTATATTGATTGTTGGAGACAGGCCGTAAATGACTCGCCAAAATGGATTCAGACATGCCACGAGGAGCAATGTCGCCTCATGGTGGCTAGGACTTGTTTGTCCACTAGGACTGGTGTTAGGCCCATTTTGGACACGCCCCCTGAGTCCGAGATCCCTTTGCCGCCCCCTTACTTTCCGTTAAGAGGAAGTGGCGCAAATGCAGGAAGTCCTGCACCCCTTCCCTCATTGCCCTCATCCACTTCCACTTCCTCCTCCAGTACAGAATCCACCCCCTCTCGTACTAAATCTCCCCTTCCGGAACCAGAGCCAACCCCCATTAGATCCGAATATCCTGATTTGGCGCCACTTCAGACTTCCGGTCAAGCTTCTTCTAGCTCGGCTCGAAGTGTTTTATTTACTACTTTTTCCCAAAACTAAGCTCCCACATCCTCATGCGTTATTACCCCCCGACCGGAACCTCTAACTGACGCCCCTCCACGTAGCCCCATACTAACCCGACAACTGACCGGTACCCAACAATTAAAACATTATCAGATGCCTCTTCGTCTGAATCCCGGGTCAGCCTATATCGATGCCGCAGGTCAAATGGCACATGCTGACCCAGTCTTCGTATATGTCCCGTTCACGACAACCGATCTCTTGAATTGGAAGACCCACAATTCCTCGTATACTGAGAAACCACAAGCTATGACTGATCTGTTCACCTCGATAGTTCAGACACATAACCCGACATGGGCTGATTGCCAGCAGTTATTAATGACTTTGTTTAACAATGAGGAAAGGACAAGGATTAACCAAGCGGCCATTAAAGCGCTAGAGGATAAAGCCCGTGCTTTGAATCAAGCCAATCCATCAGCATGGGCCGCAACACATTATCCTAACACCGATCCCGACTGGAATGTTAATGGCGCAGATATGGTCCAACTTAAAGCCTATAGAGACGCTATAATTGCTGGCATGAAAGCTGGAGGAAAGAAAGCCATTAATATGTCGAAGACAGTTGAGGTGATTCAGAAAAGTGATGAAGCGCCCAGTGTCTTTTATGACCGATTATTGGAGGCATACCACTTGTATACCCCCTTTAATCCGGAAGACGCAGATAATTCCCGAATGGTGAACTCCGCCTTTGTCAGCCAAGCTTACGGAGATATTAAGCGCAAGCTTAGAAGGGTTTGCAGGTATGTCTATCACCCAACTAATGGAGGTAGCGAATAAAGTATACATGAACAGGGAAACAGAAAGTAAGAAAGAGGAAGAGCGCAAGATGCGTAGAAAGGCAGATATGCTAGCGGTAGCGATCGCAGGCGTAGATAGACGGGGCCCAGATAGAGGCGATAGTAGATGGAATAGGGAGCCTTTGAGTAGGAATCAGTGCGCGTATTGCAAGGAAGAAGGGCATTGGAGGAACGAGTGTCCACAAAGAGAGCAGTACGAGAGAGACCAACCCAGGGCAGGTTATGGAAACTTTAGAGGCAGAGCGAGAGGTAGAGGAGGCCCCGGAGGGAGTAATGGTAATAGAGGGAGCAATGGGAACAGAGGAAGTGTTAGGGAAGATAGGTATTTCCCAGCAGCGCAAAGGTCCCGCGATAGAGAAGGTAGGGACTTTGTAGGATTGGCTGACACAGTCATGGAGGACTATTGATACCGACCGGGCTCCATCCCCCTTGGTCGAGCGGAGCCTATGGTCGATGTATCAATAGGGGAAAAAGGAGTGCGTTCATGATCGACACTGGTGCTGAACATTCAGTGGTGACTAATCTAGTTGCTCCTCCATCTGGAAGGACTATTACTGTAATAGGAGCAACTGGAAGAAGTGCTGAAAAACCGGTTCTTAAAAGTCGACTCTGTACATTGGGAGGCCACGTAGTAAAACATCAATTCCTTTATATGCCTGAATGTCCAGTCCAATTGCTGGGACGTGATATGCTATCTAAATTACAAGCACAGATTACGTTCCTACCAAATGGAACAACATCCTTAAAGTTTAATGGACCTTCAGGTATTATGACATTATCCGTACCAAAGGAAGAAGAGTGGCGACTTTATACAGCGTTGACTAGCCAAAACCCTAGGAGTGATGAGTCCTTATTCAACATACCAGGAGTTTGGGCAGAGAACAACCCACCAGGACTGACCCGCAATATTCCACCTATTAAAATCGAACTAAAACTTGGGGTTTATCCAGTGAGCCTAAGACAATATCACATCCCGCAGAAGGCTAAGAAGAACATCCAATCTTATCTGGATAAGTTCATACGGTATGGTATCCTAAAATTCTGTACTTCCCCCTGGAACACCCCATTGCTGCCTGTTCAAAAGCCCGGTACAGATGAGTATCGACCTGTGCAGGACTTGAGAGCAGTCAATGATGCGGTTGTTAGTATACATCCAGTTGTACCCAATCCATATAACCTGCTTGCTTTAATTCCGGGCGGGGCTACTTACTTTACAGTCTTAGACCTCAAAGATGCCTTCTTTTGCCTCCGAATTGCCGCAGAAAGTCAATGTATTTTCGCTTTCCAATGGGAGAACGCTGTAACGGGCTCAAAGCGCCAAATAACCTGGACAAGACTGCCCCAAGGGTTTAAAAATTCACCTACCCTATTTGGTTCAGCTCTAAGTCAAGATCTACTGGATTTCGAGTCCATCCCAGGAGAGTGTGTATTGTTACAGTATGTAGATGACTTGTTGATAGCAGCACTTACAAAAGAAATATGTCAGCAAGCAACGCACGATCTACTACACATTCTCTGGAAGGCAGGATACAAGGTGTCTAGAAAGAAGGCTCAGTTGTGTTTGCCAACTGTCAAATATCTGGTGTGACGAAACCAACCTCGCCACTGAGAACTGGAGAAGCCTGGTTGCCCGCCTGCTGCCTTTGGACTATGGCCCTGGGAGATTGGGCCCTTTACAAACAGTATTCGGCCCTAACAGAGTGCATGTCACTCATTCTGGCCCTTTAAATACAGTGGGGCCATTCGGTACTTGCCCTGTGTGAGCAGTGATACCCCCCAGATAGCTATGCCATGGAGCCTATTCATATAATGAAAGACTATGGGAAAGACTTTGGCTCCATGGCAATTAAACTGTATTTGTGTGGTCTGCGTGCCATTCACCTAATAATGTGCACGCAGACCTGAGCTATCTGGGGATATGTTAAATGTCTGTGTTTAATGTATAAAAAGTGACTTTATGTATTTTAAAGAGTTTTATGTTGTTTTGCAACCATGTGGTTAATGGAGTCTGCCTCTAGTCCTGGATAATTAGATTTCTTCTCCAATTATCTCCAGGGCAGAAGGGAGGAAGCCAGGATGCATTGTGGGGATGTTTTACTTTTACTGTTTGAGCCAGGGGGAATAAAAGATACTTTTACTAACTTTTGAACCCCTGGTCTGATTCATGCCATTTTTTAATATGTTGTTCCCCTGAATGGATTGATTGTGGATATGTATTTTTATGTGAATGTGATGTATGGTTTTAAAGTTATGAAAGTTGTGTAAAAGTATATTTTGAACTGTACACATAATGGGATTAAGTGTCACACTAAGGGGAGGGGATGTGTGGGAGGTAACATCTATGTTATTGGTTATTTTATGCCTCCCCCTGGGTGTGGCCTGTATGTGTACTCATGTAATAAAAACCAGGCTGGGTGCCCAGCACCTCAGACCACTGCTTGACCTTCAACACGGAGCCTTGTCTCGTTCTTGGGGGGATTCACTGTATGCTGTTGGAGATTGATTGCTAAGGAGTGTAAGCTGATGTCTGCTTTTCCTATTCATCTGCTAGCAGCTATTTGTGAGGTTCCAGCTGGAGTGCTACCTTATTCACCTATATCCAGTTCGTGAGTTTTGGTGCTTTTACAGTAGCTGTGCCTTTTTGGGAAAAGGGGATTATCGCCTAAACTGATTTTTCCCCTTTTATGCTGAAACGGTCCGTTACAATTGGTGGCAAGCGGCGGGATCGTTCCTACAGCCAGAAGGACAGCTACAGAACACCATTTCTTTGGATTTACAATTTGAGGGCAACACATGTCTGAGTACAGCGACCCTGACAGCACCAGGATGGAACCAGCAGTGGAGTACAATAAGGGTGACATGGATGACCGGGATGCAATAAGGAAAGGCATCTGGTACCAGGCCCTGGATAATGTACAATACCAGCGGGGTGAGAGTCTCCCCAGTGAAGAGCAGCGGTTGCAGAATCAAGTGCCCCTGCGGATGCCCTTCCTGGGAGAGCAGCCCCTGGAGGAATGGGTGAAGGAACTAGAGCACCGGGTATGGCTGGAGGATGCCTACCAGGCGCTCTGGTGGTATATGGCACAGTATATACCCTGGACAGCCGAACATGACAAGCCAGAGGGAGAGGAGTTTGATGGTCCTGGCTTGTTATGGGAGTCCTTTGCAGAGCCTGGCTTCGGGAGCCCTGCGCAAACCAGACTGCAGGACATTTTCTATGAGAGGGAGGCTAGGCATGAGTGGGATGACCCCCATGAGGTAGAGCAAGACCTGGCTCACCTAGCAGCCCTGGAGTGGGAACTGGAGCAAAACTACCAAGATCTCTTCCGCTTCATTGGGAAGGCTCAGCAGGACAGTAAGGTGACAGACCCAGATCCAGACCCCTTCCGCTGGGAAGATATTGTAGAGATTTACTGGGAAGAACCCCAGGTGGCCTGTAGAGATGGGACCGAGGTCTCTCCACCGGCCCTGCAGGGAATTGGGAGCCCAGTCTCCATTCCCCAGCGGCAGGCTGAGTTACAGGGGGCAGAGGTAGTTGGTCCCACCCCCCAGCAGCAGAGTGATATGCCGGGAAGGCAGTGTGAAATGCAGGGAGAGGAGAGCAGCCTCCTCCCTCCCCAGCGGCAGGCTGAGTTACAGGGGGCAGAGGTAGTTGGTCCTACCCCCCAGCAGCAGCATGATTTTTTGGGAATTGGGAGCCCAGTCTCCATTCCCCAGCGGCAGTGTGAAGTAGAGGGAGAGGAGAGCAGCGTCCTCCCTCCCCAGCGGCAGGCTGAGTTACAGGGGGCAGAGGTAGTTGGTCCTACCCCCCAGCAGCAGCGTGACTTTTTGGGAATTGGGAGCCCAGTCTCCTTTCCCCAACAGCAGGACACTGTATTAGGAGAAGAGACGGTCGGTCTCCCTCCGCAGATGATGGAAGTATGCATGGGAGAGGAGCTTATTACCACCTCTCCCCAGCGGCGGATTATTAATGGGCAGAGTGTTCTATCGGGAGAGGAGCTTGTTACCCCCTCTCCCCAGCGGCATTTTAATGTACAAGGGGGAGACTGTAAGCCCCCCACCGGTGCAGATGGGACCGTGGTCTCTGCACTTACCACACAGGGGGTAGGGATGGTCGGTCCTACCCCCCCACGACAGAACTATGTATCCAAGGGGGAGACAACCGGTCTCCCCATTCAGCAGCAGAGCTATGCAACAAAGGGGGAGACAATCCGTCTCCAGCAACCAGGCTCCAACCAGACTACTCCGGTGGTAGTGCTGGCATCAGGACAGAGTACCGCTGGTCTCTGCCCACTCAGCAACCCACCAAGGCAGCCTACCAGTCCCCTGCACAGCCGGGGTGAGGCACCTGGACATGGACAACTTTCTCCTCTACCCAGGTGTAGTAACCATTTATTGTGGGTGGGCTGTACTGATGTTTCTGCTTTGTGGGTGGGTTGCTGGACTAACAAGGGCACTGACCGGCAGGAGGTCAGGTACCGTGTTAGTCTTTTTGGAAAGGGGGAGAGATGTGACGAAACCAACCTCGCCACTGAGAACTGGAGAAGCCTGGTTGCCCGCCTGCTGCCTTTGGACTATGGCCCTGGGAGATTGGGCCCTTTACAAACAGTATTCGGCCCTAACAGAGTGCATGTCACTCATTCTGGCCCTTTAAATACAGTGGGGCCATTCGGTACTTGCCCTGTGTGAGCAGTGATACCCCCCAGATAGCTATGCCATGGAGCCTATTCATATAATGAAAGACTATGGGAAAGACTTTGGCTCCATGGCAATTAAACTGTATTTGTGTGGTCTGCATGCCATTCACCTAATAATGTGCACGCAGACCTGAGCTATCTGGGGATATGTTAAATGTCTGTGTTTAATGTATAAAAAGTGACTTTATGTATTTTAAAGAGTTTTATGTTGTTTTGCAACCATGTGGTTAATGGAGTCTGCCTCTAGTGCTGGATAATTAGATTTATTCTCCAATTATCTCCAGGGCAGAAGGGAGGAAGCCAGGATGCATTGTGGGGATGTTTTACTTTTACTGTTTGAGCCAGGGGGAATAAAAGATACTTTTAGTAACATTTGAACCCCTGGTCTGATTCATGCCATTTTTTAATATGTTGTTCCCCTGAATGGATTGATTGTGGATATGTATTTTTATGTGAATGTGATGTATGGTTTTAAAGTTATGAAAGTTGTGTAAAAGTATATTTTGAACTGTACACATAATGGGATTAAGTGTCACACTAAGGGGAGGGGATGTGTGGGAGGTAACATCTATGTTATTGGTTATTTTATGCCTCCCCCTGGGTGTGGCCTGTATGTGTACTCATGTAATAAAAACCAGGCTGGGTGCCCAGCACCTCAGACCACTGCTTGACCTTCAACACGGAGCCTTGTCTCGTTCTTGGGGGGATTCACTGTATGCTGTTGGAGATTGATTGCTAAGGAGTGTAAGCTGATGTCTGCTTTTCCTATTCATCTGCTAGCAGCTATTTGTGAGGTTCCAGCTGGAGTGCTACCTTATTCACCTATATCCAGTTCGTGAGTTTTGGTGCTTTTACAGTAGCTGTGCCTTTTTGGGAAAAGGGGATTATCGCCTAAACTGATTTTTCCCCTTTTATGCTGAAACGGTCCGTTACATCTGGGATTCCATATCTCTGAAGGTCAAAGAATTATGGGGCCAGAGAGAAAAGAAGCTGTGTGCCAAATACCGATACCCAAGAATAGAAGACAAGTGCGAGAATTCTTGGGGGCAGCAGGCTTCTGTAGGATATGGATTCCCAGCTACGCGATACTGGCAAAACCTCTGTATGCAGCTATCAAAGGTACAGAGCACGACCCCTTCTTATGGACTCAAGAACAGCAAACGGCATTTGAAGATGTGAAGAAGGCTTTGATGAGTGCCCCAGCATTAGGTCTACCTGATCACACACGACCATTCTACCTGTATGTACATGAGCAAAGAAGAATGGCTGTGGGAGTATTGACACAGTACTTGGGATCATGGCAAAGACCTGTTGCCTACATGTCTAAGCAATTGGATGCAGTGGCCAGCGGACTTCCACCTTGTCTAAGAGCCGTAGCTGCAGCCGCCCTGCTAGTAGCTGAAGCCGATAAACTCACTCTGGGTCAAGAACTTTATGTACGAGTCCCACATGCAGTACAGACATTGTTGGATTACAAAGGAAATCATTGGTTTAGTAACAGCCGTATGACCAAGTATCAAGCAATGTTGTGTGAAAACCCAAGAGTGCATTTAGAGACTGTAAACACCTTAAATCCAGCTACCCTTTTGCCACAACCTACTGAAAGTCAACATGATTGTTTGGAAGTAATGGATGAAGTATTTTCAAGTAGACCAGATCTTCGTGATTTTCCCATCCAGAACCCCGATGTTCAATATTATACCGACGGCAGTAGTTATGTGAAAGAAGGGATCCGCTATGCAGGATATGCAGTAACAACAATAGACAAGGTGATAGAAGCTCGGCCACTAGCGAAAGGAACATCAGCACAAAAGGCAGAATTGATAGCACTGACACGAGCGTTACAATTGGCTGAAGGTTTAAGAGTGAACATCTACACGGACTCCAAATATGCGTTTTTAACCACTCATGCCCACGGAGCTTTGTATAAAGAAAGAGGACTATTGAATTCAGAAGGCAAAGAAATCAAGTACGCAGCTGAAATCCTACAACTATTGGAAGCAGTGTGGGAGCCGAAAGAAGTCGGTATCATACATTGTCGAGCGCATCTGAGAGGAGATGGTGATGTAACTAAAGGAAATCGGATGGCAGACAGTACAGCTAAGCGTGCCGCTGAATCGGGAAGACAGGAATATGTGGGGCATATAGCTGCTCTTATACCAACTCCACTGTCTCAATGGACTCCAGTTTATACAGCTCAAGAAGAGGAGTGGTTAAAGACTGAACCTGGAAAGTATTTGGAGAACAAATGGTATCAGTTAGAAGATGGAAGAATAGTCATTCCAACATCACTAGCGGTAGAAATTGTCCAAAATTATCACAACGGGACACATTCTGGGAGAGACAGCACAGAAGAATCTCTCAGAAAACATTTCTACATACCAAGATTGTCCAACTTGACTCAGGCCATTGTACGAAGATGTGTAACGTGTGCTAAAAATAATGCAAGACAAGGACCAGTAAAGCCACCAGGAGTCCAGTTTATGGAGGACTCCCCATGTCCGATTTACAAATTGACTATACAGTGATGCCTAAATCGGGTGGACATCGTTACCTGCTGGTAATTGTGTGCACCTATTCAGGCTGGGTAGAAGCATGTCCTACTCGTACAGAGAAAGCAGGAGAAGTTGTGAGATTCCTGTTACGAGAAATAATACCTCAATATGGACTACCCTGCTCTATAGGATCGGACAATGGTCCAGCTTTTGTTCATCAGTGCCTACAACAACTGACTCATATGCTTGGTATAAAGTGGAGGCTTCATACGGCATATAGACCCCAGAGTTCTGGTAAGGTAGAGAGAATGAATAGAACTATTAAGAATCAGTTGGCTAAAATGTGTCAGGAAACCCAACTTAAATGGAACGTTCTCTTACCCATAGCTCTATTGCGAATCCGCAGTACCCCTACCAGAAGGATGGGCCTCTCTCCTTTTGAAATCATGTATGGGCGACCACCTCCCGTACTTGGTAACTTAAGGGGGGACTTGAGTCAGTTGGGAGAAGGAATTACCCGGCAGCAGGTTGTAGAGTTGGGTAAGACTATGGAGGAGGTACAGAAATGGGTACAAGATAGATTACCTGTGAATATTTATCCCCCAGTTCATAGTTATCACCCAGGAGACCAAGTGTGGATTAAAGAGTGGAATAATGTACCGTTAGGGCCCAAGTGGAGAGGTCCTTATGTTGTTCTTTTGTCTACCCCTACAGCGATAAAAGTAGCCGAAGTGACTCCGTGGATACATCACTCCAGGGTTAAACCAGCAGCAGTCGATTCTTGGCAAGTTACAGCAGATCCAGAGAATCCCTGCAAGATCCGGTTAAAACGCACGACTCAGTCGGAGTAACGAGGAACTTGTGTGGATTACAAAATTTTATTGTTTCAGGGATTTGGTGCGTGAGTGAGAAGGCCATAATAAAGCCTGTCCGCCCCCTGACGTATAGTATATAAGCCAGGGAAAGTCTCGAAGGGACTCCTGTGAAGACGAGCAGAACTCCATTCCCTGCAGCCCTTACATCCTGGAAGCTAAGGTGCCTTCGCACGGACGAAGACTGAGGATGACGGCGAAAGATGTGTTCTTGATAATGTTTATTTATGTGTATTTTTATATTCAGGAAGGTAGAGGTACCGACACTCCTAGCTGTGAGGTATGCATTAAGACTACAAGAACAGGTAACCATATTTCCCAAACCCTAATTTGGCATTCGCAATACGAGTGTAAAGGAGATGTATCAAGATGTAGATACCTAAATATAGAATATAGTGTGTGCCATTTAGGAGTAGGAGAACCTAAGTGCTTGAGTCCAGAGTATCAACCTCGTACAATTTGGTTGACTCTCAGGAATGGAGATCCTCAGGGGACCCTAATTAATAAGACGGTGTTAGAATCCGTACATTCTTCGGGTGTTCTGCTATTTGATGCGTGTAAGGCGATATCAAGTGGTAGAAAGCCGTGGAATGTATGTGGGGATCTTAGATGGGAGAGGACGTATGGGTCTAACGATAAATATATTTTTCCCAGTAGTAAAAATAAATATGTGAGTCCTAGATGCCCAAATAGAGATTATAAATTTTGCCCATATTGGTCTTGTGTGGGGTGGGCAACTTGGGGACAGACAGTAGACAAGGACATGATAGTGACTACGTTGCCTACCAGCCCATATTGTAAGTCTATGGAATGCAATCCAGTCCATATACTTATAAATAACCCCGACAAGTTCTTAGACAAGTATGGTAATTTATTTGGGTTTCAAATATATGGGACGGGTTTAGATCCTGGGACAGTATTGTTTATAGGGATAGAGACTGATACGGTATCCTCCCAAACTCATCAAGTATACCATTCCTTTTATGAAGAGATGAGTATAGATAATATGATCCCCCATAATGCTAAAAACCTGTTCATTGATTTAGCCGAAAGTATTGCCGGTAGTCTTAATGTTACCAACTGCTATGTGTGTGGAGGTACTAACATGGGAGACCAATGGCCTTGGGAAGCAAAGGAGGTAATGTCCGGTTCTGAGGCAGTTGACCAATTAATATCTACACAAGCCGATTATCATATGAGTGTTAGAGGTAAATCTGAGTGGAGATTAAAGACCTCCATCATAGGTTATGTTTGCATAGCGAGGAAAGGAATGATGTATAATACTTCTGTAGGAGAATTAACTTGTCTAGGGCAAAAAGCTTATGATGATGATACAAAGAATACAACTTGGTGGTCGGCTTCAAATGTCTCAGAACCATCTAACCCGTTTGCTAGATACGCCAATTTAAAGGATGTGTGGTTTGATCTATCCATCACATCTACCTGGAGAGCCCCAGCAAATTTGTACTGGATCTGTGGTAAGAAAGCCTATTCGGAGTTGCCACAGGACTGGGAAGGGGCATGTGTGTTGGGTATGCTCAAACCATCCTTCTTCTTGTTACCTATTGAAACAGGTGAGACTTTAGGTGTTAAAGTATATGATGTGAATCATAGGAAGAAAAGGGGACCCATAGAGATAGGCGCCTGGGAAGACAATGAATGGCCTCCCCAGCGTATTATAGATTATTATGGGCCAGCCACGTGGGCAGAAGATGGTACCTTTGGTTATAGAACCCCTATTTATATGCTCAACCGTATTATAAGATTACAGGCGGTGGTTGAGATTATTACTAATGAGACATCACAAGCGCTCAATCTTCTAGCGAAGCATAATACCAGGATGAGGACAGCAGTCTACCAAAATAGATTAGCCTTGGATTACCTTTTGGCAGTAGAGGGAGGTGTATGTGGGAAGTTTAACCTGAGCAATTGCTGTCTTCAAATAGATGACGAAGGGCAAGCAATACCTGAGCTTACTAGCCATATGGTTAAACTAGCGCATGTGCCTACTCAGGTATGGAAAGGGTATAATCCAAGTAGTTGGTTTGGTAGCTGGTATGAGTGGTTTGGAGGGCTTAAGGCAGTGGTAGGTGGAGTCCTACTGATTTTAATGTTGTGTCTACTCCTGCCGTGTCTTATACCCTTAGTAGTTAGGTCTGTGCAAAGCCTGATAGAAAATATAGCAGAGAGGAAGGCTGCTGCACAGATAATGGCAATATATAAATATGAGGCTCTAGATCAGGGAGAACCAATGCAGGAAGATGAGTGTTGAAGATTCACATCATAAGTTAAGTCTGGTCTGGTTCAAGGTAACTTGCGGTGTATGCAAACTAAGGTTAAGTGATGCCTCAAGTAATTGTGAAATATCAAGAGGCATCAAAGGGGGGAATGTGGTGGAATCTCGGTAAAAATAAATTTAGTAGGCCGAGATTACCACGTGGCATGTGTACGTGCATATGCTGACGTATCGATCAGTTGGTTGCACGAGGCAAGATACGATCAGTAGTGTACGGAGCATGTGCAAGAATACAGGATGTAGTATTCCCCTCCTCCATTGTGCTGGACAGGCCATGCGGTCAAGCAGGAAGTTAATTCTTATTTGTATTGATTGATCAAGAGAATGTGCGGGTGGAGCTTAATATGGGAGGAGTTATGTGCCTATATAAGGAGCCTGCACTATTGTCCGGGGCTCAGAACTTGCTGTATTTTGGTGACGTTAGTCCCTCTGAGTCCCGATCGGTGATCCAATAAAGAATCTCTTCCTTCCTGAAGAAACCTGTGTCCATCTCTCTGTGCTTCGCTTCCGTCAGTTTCTCCGGTATCATTATATATATGATCTATATATATATATATATATATATATATATATATATATATATATATATATATATATATACGCACACATTTACACATACACTAAGTGTATTTTAATATTTATATATATAATTATATATATATATATATATATTAATATCAAAATACACGTAGAAGAATATATATATATATATATATATATTATAATAAAAAATATGTAAATACGTAAAAATAAATAAAAATAAAAAATAAATAATTAAAAATATATATATATGTGTGTAATTTCGTTCTAACTGTATTTTGATATTAATATATATATATATATATATATATATATCAAAATACACGTAGAACGAAATAATATATATATATATGTATATACCCAAGTATATACGTATACATCACTATATGTATAACTATATATAAATAAAAAATAATAGTAAAAAAATTATATACATATATATACATATATATATACACACACACGTGTATATATAATAATTTTACATATATATTTATGTAATAATTTTACATAATTAGGTCCTTTTATTAATTACAATTTGCAGGACCTGCCTAACAACCCAGGCCGAAAGTATAGGGAATTTAATTTGCTAGCACTATATTTAACCCTATAACTTTCCAAGACACTATAAAACCTGTACATCGAGGGTACTGTTTTACTCGGGAGACATCGCTGAATACAAATATTTGTGTTTCAAAACCGTAAAATTTATTACAACAATGATATCGTCAGGGAAAGTGAAATTTATTGCATTTTTCGCACACAAACGGCACTTACACTGACGATATTTTTGCTGTCATACTTTTTACTGTTTTGAAACACAAATATTTGTGTTCAGCAAAGTCTCCTGAGTATAACAGTACCCCTCATGCACAGGTTTTAGGGTGTTTTCAAAAGTTACAGAGTCAAATATAAGGCTTGCGTTTCAGTTTTTTCACAATGAAATTCGCCAGATTGGTTACGTTGGCTTTGAGACCGTATAGTAGCCCAGAAATAAGAATTACCTCCATAATGGCATACCATTTGCAAAAGTAGACAACCCAAGGTATTGCAAATGGGGTATGTTCAGTCTTTTTTAGTAGCCACTTGGTCACAAACACTGGCCAAAATTGGCTTTCAAATTAGTTTTTTGCATTTTTCACACACAAACAAATATTAACGTTAACTTTGGCTAGTGTTTGTGACCAAGTGGCTACTAAAAAAGACTGGACATACCCCATTTGCAATACCTTGGGTTGTCTACTTTTGCAAATGGTATGCCATCATGGGGGTAATTTTCATTCCTGGGCTACCATACAGTCTCAAAGGCAACGTAACCAAACTGGCAAATTTCAATGTGAAAAAACTGAAAAGTGTAACATGCTATATTTGACCCTGTAACTTCCCAAAACACCATAAAACCTGTACATAGGGGGTACTGTTTTACACGTGAGACAGTTAGAATGTCACATAGAACTAAGAAAATTTAAAAAAATCATATTTTCTCTCATTTTTTTATATTTTATTCATATTACGTTATGTTCCATACCTAAATATTTGATGTTAAATGAAAGCCCTGTTTCCCCTGAACAAAATGATATATAATAAGTGTGGGTGCATTTAATATGAAAGAGGTAAATTATTGTTGAACAGACATATAGTCAAAATCTGTGGTTTGTTTACGTTTTTTTTGGTTCACAACTTGTACATTTGGCTGCGGTCTTAAGGGGTTAATCAAGGGAAACATTGTTTATCTTTGCATCTTTCTCAGAAATACTGTTGGTTCAGCATTTTTGACTAACTGGACACCCTTACCCTCCCCCTGGTTCATGGACTCTGTTTCAATGCATATTTTAAGGTATACAACTAATTTGATCCACTTGCATCAAGACGAGGGATCCATAATAGGCACACTGCCAACACATCTGCATCAAGTTTAAATTGTTCCTCTTGAAAAGACGCACTTCTGTCAAAATCTAGCCTTTCTTATCTTAACAATGCACTCATGTCAAAACACGACCAACTTATCAACATAGATGCACCTGGTTCTTCAGGCTCTATGAAATCTAGGTACTCTCGACAAAATGAAAATCGAGTGTTTCAGATTGATGTGGGCAAATTAAAACCTGGGTGTAAGGTCTCTAATAGAGACAGCATTATTATTATGAGATCAATGTCATGTAATATTAGCCACAAGTAATATTAAATTCCATGTACCATGACCTGCATGCTTTGTATAATTGTTCTATCTTGGCATCCTCTCTGATGCATTATGTATGCATCAGTGACATTTAAATGACACAAAGGGCTTTTGGTCTATATAAACCCCAAGAATTTACGACCTGTGCCCTTTTGTTTTTTTCTGACAGTTGAGCATGTTGCTTTGTTACTTTGTTGCCCCTAAAGGGATAGTTGGAAAAAAAGTCACAAATAAACAATATACACAATTCTGTGGATGGAAGGCTCTGAAACACATGTGGGGAATCGCCTCTACCCACACCTTACAAATACAAGCAGTATACAAAAATTGGGTGGAGCTTACAAATATATATATATACTTCTCTCTGTTTTAATCTACAGATTCTGTGAAAAAACAGAGAAGGAACACAAATAGTGCAGATAAACTTAGTAACAAATTAGTGAATGTAAAAAATCTATGTATAGTACACTCACAAGGATAGAGCCTTATTGCTACCTGGCTCTGGTTTAAAGCGCCTCTGTATCCTTAGGGAGATCCACCCCCTTCTTTTATAGAATAGAAGATTGTATATGACGCGGTTTAAATTAAATCGTAAACCAAGGCATATACTATAGTGGAGCACTTATAGATAGTGAGTTAAATGAATAGTGATATTCACATCAAATTTACACATTGGTATTATTAGCATAAAAAGGGGAGAGAGAAAACATAATATAGTGTAAGTCTGTAGAGGAATTACGATCAGATATTGAATGTGAATAGAGCCAACTCACATTTACAAGAGCCTCTAATAGGACAGGCTCAGTTCTCACACGCTTCTGTGCCGTCTGGTGGCACTTCACCCTTTGACAGCATAAAGGCTTCCCTCAGAAAAAATAGAAACAGAGATACTTCTTTGGTGAAGTATATAATATCCCAGTAGTAGTATCACTTTAAAGCAAATAAATGATCATCATTTCCAGAGCCTCTGTTACCTGGCTCTGGGTGTGTACACTTGGGTGCCTATATAGAGGGCACCACCCTTCTTTACAAGAAGCAGAGGATGAGGTAGTCAGAATAGGGCTTAAAAAGTATATTTATTACAAATAAATAAAATTGTATAAAATACAAAAGAAAAATAAATTAAGCAGTTGGTGGCACCCAGGAAATATCATCATGAGCTGCTGAAGATAGCTCATGATATCCCCCTGGCAGGGCATTTGGGAAGGGGCCATACTGAGCATCGACTCACCCAAAGCTTTTTCTGGCCAGGCATCTCGGCAGTATTGCCAGACCTGTGATGTCTGCCAGCGAGTGGGGAAGCGGGGCAATCAGCACAAGGCCAAGCTCCAGCATCTCCCCATCATCGAAGACCCCTTCAGCAGATTAGCTGTCAATATCAGAGGTCCCCTGGCTAAGCCTAGCCCCTCTGAGAAGAAGTTCATTCTGATCAGAGGTTAGAGGTGTAACCGGGTCCCCAGACCAGTCCTTGGTCAATGAGAGTGCAGTGTTGCTAAGCGTGTCCCCAGCAGGAGGCATGCAGTGAAATGTCTAGAGCCACATATAGCCCAAGGAACATGCACTAAGGACGTCCACAGAAGAATCATGCAAAAGTATATAAAACATGCACTGAGGAAAAAAACTTCAGGCAGAAGCAGTGAACCCAAAACATGCCAAGAGAAACACAGAAAACATGTAGAAATGACCCCCTACACGGAGGGAACTAAGCAGCCAGCCAAACAGCTAATAAAATAAAATTGGGTACTGCACCCTTAAGAAGCAAATGACATGCGCGGCAGAGTCGGGAAAAAGCCGCGCACCCCCGTGTCCGGCCACGCGGTCGCGGGGGGAAGGGCACTTAGGAGCGGAGGCTCCCGCGGTAACAACCCAGCACCCTGCTCCGTCCCCACGCCGCTCGGGTAACAGCCAAAAGCGACCGGGAACGCGGGCAGGGCAGGGAGGCAAGGAGAGGATTCCCGCTCGGCGGTTCCCGCTCGGAAGACCGCTTCTCGGCGACCACAACAGGCAACAAGACCAGGCAGAAATAAAAGAAAATTAATCAAAATAATAAAATAATGAAAATGAAATAATATGAAAAGAAACAAAAAGGGCAAACGTAAAAGATTAGAAATCAATGCCCAAAACCCAGAATAAACACAGAAATAAAGGCAGAAATACTGTAAACCCAAGACATGAGTACAACACCACAAATTACATATAAAAGACACACAGCCACCCATATAAAACAGGAGGCAATGGTACTCTGACCTGTACTGTCTGTGGAGCAGCAAAGAAAGAGGAAATGGTGGCTTGGGAGGAGTCTTTTATAGATGCCTATGTTTTTTGTCTTTGGTGTTTTCTCTCTATGTTAATGTGCTGCTGTGGAGTTCTAGTAAAGAGAGACTTAAGCAAATATGAAGCCTCCTGTCATGCTATAAAATTAAAATATTTCATTACACTTCCCCAATGTGTCTCTATCTATGCAACAGACAGTTTCCCCCGAGTATGGTGGCGAAGGATGTTTCTTGGTTAGAGGACCAAACACATTAGAAAGAATAAGGGATTATGCTAGCCTCGGTAAGGGAATAATCTAAATGTTATTAAAGACAGGAGGCGAATATTTGCTTTACCTTCTTTACTGAAACCTCCAGCAGCAAAGAAACAGTTAACCGAACTTTTCAAAACAACCAATCAGAACAAAGCCACAGTAGTATAAAACCCATAAGCAGGCTCTTCCACTTCCTCTTTCTTTGATGAGGTCGAGCAGGAGAGCAAGGAAACCAACGAATCCACCTTGTAGCAGACACATCCAGAGAAACAATCTTCAAGCCCAGAGAGAAAACTGATTACACCGCAAGAAAACAGAAAACATTGTGAAAGTAAACTGTTAAGGCAAGATGTCATATCCATTCAATATCACTTGCACATCATAATACCTGATAAATAAACAAAGTCTACAGATCTTATGAAGACCTAGTATCTAGTATGTACCTAAACTAAAAGGCATTGACGAAACATAATTACAACACAAACATTATGAATAAAACACACACACGGACAATCATCACTAAATAATAAAAATAACCTTTATTATGTAAAACCATGCATTCACAAAACATAACAATATCCCCAATTAATTATAATAGAATAAGACCCAAATCCAGGGAGGGAATGTAAAAAGGGGGGGAAATATTTGCCTCCTGTCTTTAATAAAATTTAAATTATTCCCTCACCGAGGCTAGAATGATACCTAATTTTATGGCAGGACAGGAGGCTTCATATTTGCAATTTTAACGCCCAAATAGTAGAACCAGAAGCAATATGAGATAGAGGACTGAAATAAAAGGAGAATGGAAAAAAACGATTCCATAAACCAAGCAGCGGAGTAGAGAAAATACAGAAGGGACCCAACGGCTTCCAAAGTTGTTGAGGTGACAGCACCCAAAATCAAAAGTGTCCCTGAGGAACTCTCAAGGTCAGCCAATAAGAGGATCCACCAAATCCAACGGGCGAGCGAAGATGCAGAAACAGTCCAAAATGGCCGTACGTAGAAATCAACAGCTGTCCATGAGTAGACGGACGAAAGAACCAGATCCTGGATCTACATGGTCGTGTACAACCTGTCAACAGAGCCCTGGCCTATCCAGATGTCACGACACTCCTTAGTCGACATGCCCTCGTGCAGTACTCGCACTCACCACTCTTTCTGTTTGGCACTGTTCTCATTTCCTTTCGTTAGGCACTACACCTGGCCCTTGTTTAGCACCTATATATTCTGGTTTCTCCCCTCACTCCCTGTGAGATCATTATCCTCTATCCTTGACCCTGTACCTGCTGTTTCCTGGCTCCCGTGATTCTGGCTCCTGTCTCCTGTCTCCTGTGTCTTGTTTCCTGAGTATCCTGAGTATCTTGTGTTTCCTGATCCGGTGTTCCGATGTCCTTATGGTCCTGTGTCCTGTGCCTCCTGTTCCAGTGTTCGCCTGCAGTGTTCCTGTCTAGACTCCTTCTCCAGTGATTCTGACCTTGCTGCATTATTTCTGTGTGACCTGCTTAGGACTTTGCCCCTTGATGTTCATTTTGTACTTGGTGGCTGCACTAACCTGACTAAGCCTTTACCTTTGCCTAGGACTATCGTGGACTCTGCCTGCTCTATTGTATATATTGGGTTATTGTATATATTTATATATTTGTGGCATTGTCATATTTTGTTTTGTATATATTATATATATCTATATCCTTTTGGTTTGCCTTAATACATTTTCTTTATTACTCCATTTATCGTGTCCTAGAATTATTTCTCTGCTAAGTTGGTTCCCACACTTAAAGGGACAGTGCTGTTGCAGGGCAGCACCCCTTCATGTCATGACACCAGAGAATAGGGGTACGACACAGGGGAAGAATAGAAATGAAATATGTGTGGAGCAGAAGCCGATGTACTGAATGGCAAGAAGGAAGAAGACAATACGTCGATACCATGACGTCAGAACGCAATGAAATACAAGATGTACTGGGGAAAACCATAAGCGGAAAAACTGGCGCAAGGCAAGTCCTTATCATCAGGTCATTCCTCAGGGAGATGCAGAACACACGATACCACTAGAATTGAGGAATAGCGAGAGATAGGGCTCCCGTAAGGAATACTCCTCCTGGTAGACTGAAGGCCAAGAGATCCTTACCAATGCCAGAATCTTGAGAAAACGCACATGAGTCATCCACTAGCTGACATAGGACGTGAATGGCCCATACAATCCTACCCTGAGAGGGCAACTCAGCCAGGCAATGGGTACAGCCATGATAAGGACCGCCATAAGGACCCAAACATCCAGACAACAGTCATGGCAGGCTACCCCTGTAGATCCCACACAGGACATTAAGATACAGGGAGTCGTAGATTGCCTTCCCATGGCAAACTCCAGCAAAAAGGGGAAAGCACGGAGGACTCCTCCGAAGTGGTGTGGCCAGGTGAAACGACACTCCCAGGAATTCGGTCTGAAGCAAAGCCCAAAGTATCTTGTAGGTAAACGGGATGCATACGCCCCGAGGGAGACCAAGCTTGGAAAACGTGTCCCTCGCTGAGGGTCCGGCAGCCAGCTGGAGAACCGCTCCGTATGGCGGTTCGCACCGAAGGTAATCATGCCAGTACTTGAGACCCCGGAGTGTGAGGCAACCAATCATTGGGGTCTCTCCATGGTCGGGTGAAGCTGTTGGCCACATGAGTGTCTCGTCCCGCAGACATTCTGTCACAAATGACGACTACTTGTCCAGACGCCATAGATAGCGATCCTACGTGAGATCCGACTCCAGTCCGTAGTGGGCAACCGTTGATAAGTCCAATGCCGGAAGGTAGCAAGCAGTACTACTTTCCCCTGGGGAAGCTGCGAATGGAGAAAAAACCTGCAGGTAGTTCCATGCAGTTGGCGTGAAGAGGTCCCTCCTCCAGACTCCAGGCCGAGGTTGGTTGGGGTCCAAAACTCCTAGGTAGGCCAGGTCCCCCTATGTCGGAGTCATCAATTAAGTTTTAGATGAGTTTCGTCCGAAGGTCACATGATTCGGTCGTACCAGGCCGAAGACCCGAGAAAGCGTCATGTTGGAGCAGCTGATCGTATCGGATCCTGGAGGTATGGCTTCCATGGCAAATAACAACCGGTCAATCCGGGTTGGGCCCCTAAGTGTGACCTGCGGGTTGCACAGCATATGCCTGGTATTTTCCTTGAAGACGGACATCTTGGTCCTCGGGAGGCGGAGCACCGCCTAGACTGAATATTCCATGAAAGACCAGAAACTGGGTAGACTGGGAGTGAGTCAGATTCATTATATCGATGTTGATGGTGAAATCCATGCGGGTTTCTCTCATGTCCAGTTGAGAGAGAGAACCAATTGTCCACGCCGAGCAGCTCTCTGAGGGGATGAGTGCCCTCCGTCTCGAAGTGTCAACAGGCGACATATTTGGAGCATGTAGCGTGGGGATGGGGTGGGAGTCCACTTCACCGCACCCTTCGCCCAGCAAGGCAACTTCGGAATGGACGCCTCTTTTGGTCATGCGTATCACAAATGGAATGGTCCAAGATTCCGCAACCTTGATCCTGAGTCCGGACATGGTCCTAGAGACCTCTGTGACTAGTTAAGGGGAACCCTATGAATAGAGACGAGTCAGCTCAATTTGTACGTGAGGGTAGCTCCGGAGAGCAGACCCAGCACTTGGATGACAAATCCGTCAGTGTGATGTTCAGCTTGGTAGGGGCCGTTTTGCGGTTCTCAGGGGTTGAAACCAACTAGGCGATACCTATAAGTCATATCGGTCCATTCCCAATGGGAATTTAGTCTTCTCCGCTTTCCAAGCTGTAACACGCCATTCGTCCCGAGGAAACATCTGTGCCCGTGTGTCATCGACATCCAGTGGTTAGTCCCGGATAGAGTGCAAACCCTGTGTCAGGTGTTTGCGGGGTCCTTTCTGGACTCCGTCATGAAGACTGATCCTCTTGATGAATCCATCCGTTAGCCAACGAGTACCAGGGGTGATTAGTGTAGTGTCTAGGATGGCCGGTGGAGTTCCCCTGTAGGGAACCAATGGTTTCTGGCAGTGAGGTCAGTGGGGCAAGTGACCTTCTTGGTACGGGGGATTTGTCCTTCAGTCGTGATTGCATAATTGCCATAGGTAACATTGTCAGAGTGATACCTGGTGCGGCCATCTGGGGGTCACCCTGAGTGCAAGATGGGGTCACCCAACAAGCACAAGAATACCATGAAGTATAAATACAAAAAGAGAAGCCCTGCGCTTAGTCCCATTACTGCTGGGCCAGCAGCAAGAACTACAATACACATCAGCCCCAATATATAGTAAAAACCAAAGAAAAGAAAATGTTACTTGCGCTTTCTCCTTAATCCCTATGTATATTTAGACAAATGGAGGTCAGTTAGTTGCTCCAATGGCCATTGGAGGGAATGGCCGCCTGCCAACGTCAAGGCAGACCCCCCTAAGCGGGTCCCTTCTGACCCTTCAGCCTGCTTCCTTGAGCTTCTGGCAAAGATATCTCTAATTATACAGAAAGGGATATTTTTATATACACCCCTATACTTATTAACCCTTAATAGGGAACACATGGGATGGGCAGCAGCATTGTAACCAGGCTGTGTGATACAAAGTAAATACAAATACAAAAAGAGAAGTCCTGCGCTTAGTCCCATTACTGCTGGGCCAGCAGCAAGAACTACAGTACACATCAGCCCCAATATATAGTAAAAACCAAAGAAAAGAAAATGTTACTTGCGCTTCTCCTTAATCCCTATGTATATTTAGACAAATGGAGGTCATTTAGTTGCTCCAATGGCCATTGGAGGGAATGCCCACCTGCCAACGTCAAGGCAGACCCCCCTAAGCGGGTCCTAACACTGACCCTTCAGCCTGCTTCCTTGAGCTTCTGGCAAAGATATCTCTAATGATACAGAAAGGGATATTTTTTATATACACCCCTATACTTATTAACCCTTAATAGGGAACACATGGGATGGGCAGCAGCATTGTAACCAGGCTGTGTGATACAAAGTAAATACAAATACAAAAAGAGAAGTCCTGCGCTTAGTCCCATTACTGCTGGGCCAGCAGCAAGAACTACAATACACATCAGCCCCAATATATAGTAAAAACCAAAGAAAAGAAAATGTTACTTGTGCTTTCTCCTTTATCCCTATGTATATTTAGACAAATTGAGGTCATTTAGTTGCTCCAATGGCCATTGGAGGGAATGCCCGCCTGCCAACGTCAAGGCAGACCCCCCTAAGCGGGTCCTAACACTGACCCTTCAGCCTGCTTCCTTGAGCTTCTGGCAAAGATATCTCTAATGAGACAGAAAGGGGTATTTTTTATATACACCCCTATACTTATTAACCCTTAATAGGGAACACATATATATAAATACCCCTTGCTGTCTCATTAGAGATATCTTTGCCAGAAGCTCAAGGAAGCAGGCTGAAGGGTCAGTGTTAGGACCCGCTTAGGGGGTCTGCCTTGACGTTGGCAGGCGGGCATTCCCTCCAATGGCCATTGGAGCAACTAAATTACCTCCATTTGTCTAAATATACATAGGGATTAAGGAGAAAGTGCAAGTAACATTTTCTTTTCTTTGGTTTATACCATGAAGTATAGGCCAGCAGGGGAGGGGGTCACCCTCAGTCTGAACATAATCGGACACTGTAGGTACAGCAGTGCCATAGTGGTTAGCCGTATAATAAAGTAACCAGACATTGCTGGTCAAGCAGTCCAGATGGCAGAAGGGGGTCACCCTCATATAACCATAACCGGGCATTGCAGATCCAGCAGTGCTGTAGGTAAGAGGGGGTTACCCTCAGTGTGGTATCATAGAGGGCTGTACACCCAGTAGTGCAGTCAGCGAGAGGGAGTCACCCTCATTATGGTTATAACGGGACCCTGTAGGTCCAGCAGAGTAGTCCACAGGATGGTGTCACCCTCAGTATCTGCATATAGCAGGGCACTGTAAGAACAGTAGCTCAATCAGTGGGAGGGGTACTCTCTTTTATGGGAATACCCGGACACTGCAGGTCCAGCAGTGCAGACTGTAGGATGGGTTCCCCCTCGGTATGATAATAACAGGACATTGCCGGAGCATTAGTGTAGGAAGCAGGAGGGGGTCACCCTCAGCATTAATCCTACAGGACGCCGTAGAGTCAGCAGGGTACTCTTTGGTAGCCATGTTGCCAGAGGGATGGGGTCACCCAGTCCACAATGGTGTCACACGTCCATTATTATGGACCAGTAGCAGGTAGAGTCCCAGAAATATGGACGGGGGGGGGGGGTCACCTCCCGTAATAACTGGGCTTTATGTGGGGCCAGTTAGCCCCCCTGAGGGGTAGAAGGGTCCATACAGCTAGAAGCTGACTCACATCTACAGACCACTCATGTATTATATTAGGATACACTTTTGAAGTGGAAAAATGTGTATAGTGTAAGCCCCTTGCAGGAAGGGCAGTAAATCCTAGGCAGGGGAGCTAGGTGCTGAAAACAGGCCATTTAATTTTTTATGAGAGAAATACTGAACCTTAAGAGAAAGACTTGATTAGCATATATCACATGTGGCATAGTCTTGTTAAACAATGATTTTTAAACAATGATTTTTATTTGAGCAGTAACATGCCCCTGTAAATCTGAGATTCACATTTAATTAGTAAAAAAGCGTGGCAAGTCTACTGCTAAGATAGAGAACATAGTCACATTGCATCAGACATCATAGTAAGCTGCAGTTGTGAGCTGTGGGAATGCCTGGGACAGATCCTGCTATCCAGGATCTGTTACATATGCAGCATGTGAGACAGGCACAGTAAGTAGGGGGATAGCTGAAAAACTGGGCTACTCCCCTTATATAGGGAGAGGGAAGGCTGGTCACATGGCCAGCATGCAGCAGGGTAGCTCGGTGGATGAGACCAGGCTGTTTGCAACGCATGGAGCCCATGCGGCTCCGAAAAAATGGCCGCCGCGGCTCCAACAAAATGGCCACCGTGGCCACAAAAACTAGCGCGGCCTACCGCGTGGTGCTCGCGCGGCACTGCCACGGTTGAAAAAGCTGCTCAGCAAGCGGCCAGGGGCTGTGGGGAGCAGATGGGAATAAGGGAGAAAGGGTATGGGCGACAGATCTCAGCAGGGGAACCCGGGGAGGGGAAACAGATTACAGGCAGAGCCAAAGCATCATAGCAGGGACACCCATTCCCCATACAGCAGAGTGAGAAAAACTTCATAAAGTAACCCAGAATAACAATAAATCAATGAGCAGTATCCAGAATCTATCAGATAAATAGCCTAAATACAGCGACAGATGTTAACAAGTGATACAGCAGCTACATAGCATGAAGTGATATAGGAAATAACACAGAATAAACTGCCTAGCTAAACCCAGCAATAGACTGCCTAGATAAACACAGCAGACAAATGTTTAAAACAAATCCAGCAAGAAACCTGCCTAAATAAATCCAGCAAATAAGCTGCCTAAACAAACCTAGTAAATAGACTGATTAAATAGACTGCTAAAATAAACAAGCAGCATATAGGATAAAAAACAACCCAGAGCAGAGATAACTCTGAGTTGGTGAGTCCTCACCTTGAGAAAGCAGCAAAGAAAGAGGAAGTGGAAGAGCCTGCTTAGGGGTTTTATACTACTGTTGCTTTGTTCTGATAGGTTGTTTTGAAAAGTTCTGTTAACTGTTTATTTGCTGCTGGAGGTTTCAGTAAAGAAGGTAAAGCAAATATGAAGCCTCCTGTCCTGCCATAAAATTCAGTTATCTCCTTTCCATTGTCAGTGTTATATCTCCAGCAATATCCCCTTTCCCTTGTTTCCTTTATTTTAGTTTGATTGTCAATCATGTTCTGACCTTCAGTTGTTGTTCCCCTAGGTAAACGTGATATAATTATTGATACAATTTTTGCTGAGAGTACCCTGTATTGCTTTCCAATGCACATATGCTTTTAATAAATACTTGACAATGACTTGTGGGAACAATTCCTATATGTTATTCTATTGCACATTTGTTTACAAGCCCCTCATACCCTTTCCAATATAACTCTAAAAATATGGGTACTAAATTTAATTTGCAAAAATAGAAATGGTATTTAGGAATCAGCTAAGCATCTAAAAGTGAAGTATGGTTAGATACAATAAAATATGCTCTTTTGAAATGCACTCACAGTGTGTATGAAAACCTGCACCTTGGGGTGCCTTCATGATTAAGGCTGGGTGGCTATCACCTTCTTTTAGATTATCCTGCTGAAGATGTGGTCCATGATTATTAAGGAAGCTGGAACAGTTTCCGCTGTGCTTTGAACTGGTTTCTTAGGTGCAAAAATGTTTTTAAAACAATATAATATAAATTAAAAATGTTAAAATCTGTCCAATACTTTTCCTCCACAAACAATATTTAATTGTTTGACAATATGCACTATATTTTAATGAATAGTGCCTACTTCTAAATAAATAATAATACGAAGAAAAAGATTCCATAAGTATCCAATACATTTTACAACAATTTGAATGAAAAGAAGAGCACCTTATGGTAATATCAGTTCACTATATACTATAACTATGAATTAGGATATGAAGCAATTGTCTATGCTTTGGAACAGGGTCATTCCTTAAGAGAGGGCTGCTATAGACATGGACAGTGTGTGGGCTTTAATAAAAAAAAAAACGGTGAAAATATAAAACATCAGGTGTTCCCTGGGTCTCCACCCGTGGGCAACGAGTTGGGACTATGATATTAATAACAGTGAGGACAGTGCTGTGGGGAGACATTAGGTCTCCCGTTATGTTATTATAGTCCCCACTTACTGCCCGTGGGTTGGAGGGGATGTTAGGTGACCCTTCTTATTGCTATTATGGCACCCATGGGTGGTGGCTGGGGGCAACATTAGGTCCACCGTGATTTACGTGATTTTTGTTTTCTAAATGTGCTTCCTACTGTTGTGGTTTATTTAGAGGTTATCCAAAAGTGCATTATTGTTTCTCGTGCAATTCTGGTATACTGACCCCAGCTAGTTCTTTGACCAAGCTCTGTTCTGTGTTCCTTGACTTTTGCTAGTTTATCAGTTTATGTGTCCTTATGTACTCCTAGACCTCAGCTTGTTACTGACTCAGTATTTGCCTGTTCCTCATTATCTTGGCTGTTATCTTAATCTGCCTGTACATATAGCCCTGCAAATCCTAAAGGAGGTATTCCGCCTCTATTTATTCTATATTCCCACCTCAGTGTAGGCCCTGATAGTATTCTGACACTTTTAAAACAGTCAGTTAATCAATAAATTAAAATGGAAAAATTGGGGGGAAAATACAATATTCTTTTGTCTAGCATTTAGCCAGACTCCATGACTTATTGGAAATCCAGTTAGTAAATAGAGTTACTATATTTACAAAAAAAAGTAAGTGTTATGCATATATATCTGCTCAAAGTATACCTTGTGAGCCATCACTGACTTTTGTTCTGATAATACAACTTGTTTGCTAATAATTTATGATAATTCGTAATATTTATCTATATCTCATTATTTATTTTTATCTAAATATTTATTTTTAAATCTTCCAGAAATTCAATGTCCTCTCATGTAGTTCTTTAAAAAGACTGTTACTAGAACACTAAAATATATAGCAAGATTGTTAGAAATGTATTAATTGTAATTATGTTTTCTTGCTGAAAATCTTCATGTTTGTAGAATTTATTTATGTACCTTTCTTTGTAAATCAAGAAAGTCGATAGTAATAAAAGCACATACTGCATGATTGAAGTCAAAGCATACTTTAAGCAGTACTTATGCTTGCAAAGCAGACACTGCAACATGAATGATTTATGACACTTGATGTTCCCTATGTTTTAAGTGTGATTGATTTTCACCTCATTTGACCACAGTTTACCACATTCCTTTTGCAATCATTAATCACAATAGAAGGAGTGAGTTTGATTGATGTTTATAAGAGACACATGCCCATACACTGAGTTAGGATTTCTATCAGTTTTTAACAAAAAAATATATAAAAGAAGAGTTAGAAAAATGTTTTGTTTTGTAAGTATGGCGATGAACACTATCTTATTCTATAAATAAAAAGGAAAGAGACAGCGCTAGATAACTATTAGGCAGCAACCTTAAACCCTTTGAAACAAGATAAATAAAAACAATAAAAAAGGCTGCGCACACGAAATAAAGTCCAATTAAAAGTAAAGAAAGTCCAACTGTTTTTTCTTACAAGTGTCCTTTGATAGATGAGGTCTTCTACTATTGTAGTGGTTCCACTTATTATGAAAGATAAAAAGAGAAAGAGAGACGGCCAATGGTGTAGTATGTAAAATTCAAATATAGACGTAAAAAATAATAGTATAAAACTCACATTTACCAGAGCTAATGTCCAGCTCTGGAATGAAGCGCGTACAGCGGTTTAATCCCCGCTTATAGGATATAAAGCAGGTTCCTCTCCGTGAATGGTGTCCAATTCTCGGGATAAAAGAAAACAGCCAATAGTGCTCACTGTATGGCAATATTGATAAAATAATAAAAGAATGTACTTACAAAGCGAGAGCAAACCCACTGCTCTATGATGACAGCTTGGGTGGATTGATCCCCACCTAAGGATTTCTTTAAAGTACAGGAAACTTCCAGGAATTTCCAAGGTTTCTTATAAAACCAAGAAAAAATAAATAAATAAAATAACAATAAAAAGCCAGGGTAAAAAAGAAAGGTTATGTGTCTATAAAAAAGATAATTGGCACAAGCAAATGACCAAAAATACTTTAATATATAAAAAACACAATTATTAAATATCCATAACGCGTTTCGTCACAAAAGGACTTTTTCAAATGGAATAACATGTAATACCTGGCACATAGATGTTATATAAGAACATAATTAATTAAATGTTGGCGCCAAAACTTGGTCCATCCAATCACAAATAAAAACATATTTAAAACTTTAAAATACATAAATAACTTAATAGGGACGTAGTTTATATTGATACAACTTGATTCTGATATATTTAGATCAAAAACGAAGGTGGGAAAGTATAAATTTAAACATTTGAAAAAAATCACATCACCGGCGGCACTTACGGTTTTTGGAAGTTTAGCCGCAATGCTGCATGGGAAATGTAGTTAAATTTAGCCGCGACCGGCTAAATGTGATTTCGGGGATTCATTAATTAAAACGAAGGTGTAAAATAATAATATTTTGATAATGAAAAGAGGTCACATGGTTTTCGGCAAAAATGGCCGAAATGACTTATGGGAAATGTAGTATAGCAAACAGCTAAATAATAATAATAAAGAGTAAATTCCCATTACATATACTTAAAAACTTATTACATAGGGAAAATAATATGGGTAATATAAACATAAATACATTTATGATAAAAAATGAAGTAAAAGATGAAAATTGAAAAAGCAAGTACACCTTATACTTATAATATGGCACTAAAAAGGAATAGTGCAAATAAGAGGGGCAGGATAATTAAAAGATAATAATAAAAGAGTGAATTTTAAATATAAGTGTAGTGAGTAACAGTAAAAACATAATTTAAAGGTACAGACAACAATTTTCATAAAGAGTTATGTAAATCAATTTTAAAAGCAAGAACACCTTATACTTATAATATGACACTAAAAAAGAATAGTGCAAATAAGAGGGGCAGGATAATTTAAAAAATAATAATAATAAAAGAGCGGGTTTTTAAATGTAAACATGGTCAGTAACAATAAAAACATAATTTAAAGGTACAAACACGAATTTACATAAATATTCATAAAAAGGTGTGTAAGTCAAAATCTGCATTAAGGCCATGGGGTTAAGTCCAAACTAATATAAAACAAACTCTTTAGTGTAGCCTGATGGGGTATCAACAGCCTATGCAGGGCCGGATTAACACAGGGGCTGATGGAGCTGCAGCTCCAGGCCCAGGCCCATGGAATAGGCCCACTGGTTAAAAAAAAAAAAAAAAAAAAAAAAAGTTTTTTCTTTTTTAAATTTTTTTTTTTTTTAACACACTACTCTTAGGGTTGCCAGGTATTTCTAATGTATTTCTTAGGGTTGCCAGGTATTTCTCAGAAGTATTTCTCAGGTATTTGAGGCTGCCTAGCCGGTGCCGGTATTGCAGTAATACCGCCAATACAAATGTCTGTCTCAGTATAAACATAGATTATTCTGCAATACCAGCGCCGGCCAGTAGGGGTCGCTGTTTGTGTGGAGAGAGGCAGTGATAAGAAGTTACGGCATCTCCCTCCCTGCCTCTCTCTACTCACTGATCCGCGGGGGAGCAGCTCTGCACAGAGAGTCCAGACAGCAGCTCCGAGACATGGGGACGCTGAGACATTGGGACACTGGGGAACATGGGGACCCTGAGCATGGACGTCCGCAGGAATTTTTCCGGGGGGGAGGGGAGGGGGGGGCATAATTGTAATGACATCCATGCTTGGTCCCTTTTTGACAGTGTCATGAAAGGGAAGGAGCATAGTCATTTTCACATGAATAGCGTTTTCACAACTATGGTGTCAGGAATATATGTTTGTATTCCTGACACTATAGTGTTCCTTTCATCAAATTACAGAAACATTCTGGTCACCATAACAACTTTATCTAAATGAAAATGCTGTGATGCAAGGAGGCCCCTGGGTGCTCTTTTTTTGAAGGGGTGAAACCGCTCTCAAATGGTTTACCCCCAAAGGCTTCCTTCAGCTCCAGATCTCCAGGTCGCTCAGTGGTATTCGACTTCTGAAACAGAGTGTCAGGAAGTGCAGATTGACGTTGGGCATGGGTGCCGCTGATTGGCTAGAGTGGTCAGCTGACACTCTAAGCCAATCGCTAGTTCCCGATTCATAAAAATGTTTTACGTTTTTATGAATGGGGAGCTACTGATTGGCTTAGAGTGCTAGCTGACCCATCTAGCCAATTAGTGGCACCCCTACCCAGCGGCCCTCTGTGTTTCCTTTCGTAAATATGATTTTTATTGAAGCAAAGCATTGGGATACAGAATAAAGAAAATTGGTACCGATTGATTAGGTGGTAACATACAGTGATTAAGTCATTACATCACGGATCCCAGCCAAACAGTGCCTCCATTATCTTCTAACAATTTTCATATCTATGAGAAGTAACGTTGCAACAGTATAATAACAACCCTCTGTGTTTCCTGACACTCAGTAAATAAAAGTGAACACATTAACACTGATATTGTTTGTTTTTACCTGGGGAGATGAGAAGGTCCAAAGTTTCTTCTGATTCTTCCTGCCCCTTCCTGCTCCTTGCTGCCCCTTCCTACTCCTTTCTGCCCCTTCTTTCTCCTTGCTGCCCCTTCCTACTCCTAGCAGACCCTTACTACTCCTTGCTGACCCCTCCTGCCCCTTGCAGACCCTTTCTACTCCTTGCTGACCCCTCCTGCTCCTTGCTGCCTCTTCCTACTCCATGCTGCCCCTTCCTGCTCCTTGCAGACCCTTCCGCTCCTTGCAGACCCTTCCTGCTCCCTCTTCCTACTCCTTGCTGCCTCTTCCTACTCCTTGCTGCCTCTTCCTACTCCTTGCTGCCCCTTCCTACTCCTTGCTGCCCCTTCCTACTCCTTGCTGCCCCTTCCTGCTCCTTGCTGCCCCTTCCTACTCCTTGCTGCCCCTTCCTGCTCCTTGCTGCCCCTTCCTGCTCCTTGCTGCTTCTTCCTACTCCTTGCTGCCTCTTCCTACTCCTTGCTGACCCCTCTTGCTCCTTGCAGACCCTTTCCACTCCTTGCTGACCCCTCCTGCCCCTTGCTGACCCCTCCTGCTCCTTGCTGCTCCTTCTACTTTACCCTCCTGCTCCTTGAAAACCTTTTGACCCCTTCCAGCTTCTTGCAGCCCCTTGCTGATCCTTTCTGTTCCTTCTGATTCTTCCTGCCCCTTCCTGCTCCTTGCTGCCCCTTCCTACTCCTTTCTGCCCCTTCTTTCTCCTTGCTGCCCCTTCCTACTCCTAGCAGACCCTTACTACTCCTTGCTGACCCCTCCTGCCCCTTGCAGACCCTTTCTACTCCTTGCTGACCCCTCCTGCTCCTTGCTGCCTCTTCCTACTCCATGCTGCCCCTTCCTACTCCATGCTGCCCCTTCCTGCTCCTTGCAGACCCTTCCGCTCCTTGCAGACCCTTCCTGCTCCCTCTTCCTACTCCTTGCTGCCTCTTCCTACTCCTTGCTGCCCCTTCCTACTCCTTGCTGCCCCTTCCTACTCCTTGCTGCCCCTTCCTGCTCCTTGCTGCCCCTTCCTACTCCTTGCTGCCCCTTCCTGCTCCTTGCTGCCCCTTCCTGCTCCTTTCTGCCCCTTCCTGCTCCTTGCTGCCTCTTCCTACTCCTTGCTGCCTCTTCCTACTCCTTGCTGACCCCTCTTGCTCCTTGCAGACCCTTTCTACTCCTTGCTGACTCCTCCTGCTCCTTGCTGACCCCTCCTGCTCCTTGCTGCTCCTTCTACTTTACCCTCCTGCTCCTTGAAAACCTTTTGACCCCTTCCTGCTTCTTGCTGCCCCTTTCTATTCTTTGCTGACCCCTCCTGCCCCTTGCAGAACCTTTCTGCTCCTTCTACTTTACCTTCCTCTATGCGGTCTCCACCACCCCCCATCCCTCACTTACCTGCTCTGTAGGCTGCCTCTGTGCTGCTCCCCTGCAGTTTCAGTCATGAGAGAGAGGCAGGGATAAGCTGTAGCTTCCTGCCTTTCTCCATTCACAGCGCCACCTACTGGCCAGCGCTGGTATTGCACTGCATTCTCACACTAAAACGAAAAATAGCAGCACAAGCTGAAAAATCCGGGGGGGGAGGCAAGTACCCCCCTTTACCCCCCATTCGGACGCCCATGACCCTGAGACACTAGGGACACAGTGGCCCCATGTCTCCCAGTGGCCCCTAGTCTGTGTCCCCATGTCTCCCAGCCACTGTCCCTAGTGTCTCAGTGGCCCCATGTCTCCACGTGTCCCCATGTCTCTAAGTGTCCCCTAGTGTCCTAGTGACTTCAGGACACTGGGAGACATGAGGACACAGACTCTAAGGGACACTGGGAGACATGGGGACACTGAGAGGCATGGAGACACAGGGAGACATGGGGACACTGGGCGACTTTGAGACATAGGAGACATGGCAGTGTCCCCATGTCTCCCAGCCAGTGTCCCTAGTATCTCAGTATCCCCATGTGTCCCTGGTGTCTCTCAGTGTCTGTAGTGTGCCAGTGTCCCTAGTGTCTCAGTTTCTCAGTGTTCCCTAGACTCCCAAAGTCCCCTAGTCTCCCAATGTCTCTGTGTCCCCATGTCTCCTAGTGTCTCAGTGTCCCTTAGTATAAAATAAAAAATCTCAGGCACTCACTGTGATAGATTTAGGCAGGTTTATTGGACACCGCAACGTTTCGACCTGTACCCAGGTCTTTATCAAGTCTCCAATGTCCCCTATGTATCAGTGTCCCCTATGTATCAGTGTCTCAGTGCCCCATGTCTCTCAGTGCCCATAGTGTCTCTGTGCCCATAGTGTCTCTGTGCCCGTAGTGTCTCTGTGCCCGTAGTGTCTCAGTGTCCCCTAGTATAAAAGAAAAAAAATCTCAGGCACTCACTGTGATAGCTTTAAGCAGGTTTATTGGACACCGCAACATTTTGACCTGTACCCAGGTTTTTATCAAGTCTCCAATGTCCCCTATATATATCAGTGTCTCAGTGCCCCATGTCTCCCCGTGTCCCCTCGTGTCTGTCACCCAGTGTCCCACAGAGTCTCAGATTTCCCAGGTCTCCCAGTGTTCCCTAGTATCTGTGTCGCCATGTCTCCAAGTGCCCCAATGTCTCTCAATGTCCCCTAGTGACATGGGGACACTGGGAGACATGAGGACACAAACACTAAGGGACTTGGAGACATAGGGACACAGACATTCCCCCTTTTTGTGTATGTTCGCCCTTTCGGACGTTCTGGTTATGTGATTTGTGTCAGTAGCCCACCCTTTTACCGCATCCATAGACTTCCTGCTTTACTGGACACTGCTGTTAGGGGGTATGGGTTTACTTGAAAGATGAAAGCATGAGATTAGCAAAGGGTATGTGTTTTCTCATAGTTGCATCCTATGAGTTTCCCTACAGCATCATCTCCATCAGATACATGACGCTTAGGAGGTAGGACTGTTTTAGTGTTTTTGGTCAATAAGATTTTGTAATTAGGCCAATCATAATTATCAGCACCAGGCCCACTGGGCTCTTAATCTGGCCCTGAGCCTATGTAGAGGGATATTCTCTGTGTGGATCAAATGGAGACAGCTTTCCAGGATCTGTATGTGAAGAGAGAAGAGGGTAATAGTGCAAATACATCAAGTAAAATGGTGGGATAGCAGGAAGAAGAGGTCTATGGTAGTCCTACTCACGTGTAGTTGAGCTAAACTAGCTCTAGTGTGGATGGCGTACAGTGGTACAATCCCTGCTCATGGGATACGTAGAGAAGTGCTTGTCTTTTTTGTTCATATTTGGAAAAAAAGACAGATGATAGGGCAGTACGTCTAGTAAAGATGGTATAACAACAATAGAAACTAATATAGTCCTACTCACGTGTGGTAGAGCTTGAACCAGCTCTAGTGTGAATGGCGTACAATGTTATAATCCCCGCTTGTAGGATACGTGTAGAGTGGCAAGTCTTATATAGATATATAGATCATAAAAGAGAAATGAGACAACTAATAGTGCTCACTGTATACAATAGCATATAAGGAGTATATAAAATAAAATGAGTACTCACATATGAGGGAGCAGACAAACTGCTCAATGACTTGGGTGTAAGTGGTATAATCCCCACCTAGGATATCTTGGAGTAATACTGAGCAGGAAGGATAAAAACAGGATACCAAGCAAAAAAAAAAAAAGTAAAATGGCACTGTTACGACACTCACCGCCGGGAGAGTGAAGCCGCCGCTTAACCGATAATCCCCCTTCTCCAGCAATGCAGTTACCGTTCAGCCGATCATCAGAACTCCCGACTAGAGCCTACGAACACGGCAACTCCCGATCAGCAGTCCATACGAAATCCTTTCACAGCTATAAATAACGAAGCGCTGTTCCAATAGTCATCCCCTTCCCCACAAATGAGACAGAAGCTCCGTATTGAGGGTCAAACAAGATCTGGGTTTACTGTGGGCTACCCGCCCGTATTTATGCGGGTCTTCCACTTGGTGGACACTCCCCTAGGTGACCAAATGGAAGACTGTAATTACAGTAAGACAAAAGTACAGTTCAGACAGACCTCCCCCATAATGCATCACGTTTCCCGCTTCTCGGCCCTGGAGATAATGAGGAAGAAATGCAATTATCTCCAGGACAAGGACACATCGCCATTTTAACCCCACATACTAAAAGTACATAAAAATGGATAACTTTAATATAACCACACATTCCATATTCGTGTCACATATACCCAGGTAGCCGGGATCTGAGGGCATATTATTGACGAATAGCGCTCAGATCCCATGCGTATAGTCCAATCGCCATGGAGTCAAAGTTCGTACGGTCTTTCGGTATATAGTGGACTCCATGGGAGGGCCACCTGGGTACGATACTTTAGTATGTGGTAAAACTACCGAATAATTAGTGTTCGTGCAGGCTCTTCGAGACAGCTGAGCGACTTGGTTCAGCGGTGTTCGGCAGTAGGAGTGTTCGTTTTTAGATCCAGGAGATCCGGGTCGAACACCGCTGGGCTTTCGTGTATTTTAAAATGGGCGCTGCCTCGTGGTCGACATACGAACTACGACAGTTTGTTCGGTCGAAACGGTAGTTTACACGGATGATCAGTGGGAAACAGTTCTTATACATACATATGCAGACAACAGACGGATCCGATACAACAGCTAACCGGACCGTTCCGTCACACAGCTCCCCCCTTGTGGAACACTCCGGCAGACCCGGCTTGGCCCTCTAGCGGGTCAACTTGGGGATGACCGGACTAAGAGGGGCCGGATACGTCGGTTTGCCTTGATAATCCATCGGCATTCTCGTTCAGCTTACCGGGCCTGTAGCTGATAATAAAATTGTAGGGTTGCAGGGCCAAGCTCCACCTCAGCAATCTCCCATTGTCTCCAGAGACCCGGTTAAGCCAAACGAGGGGGTTGTGATCAGTCACCAGGGAAAACTCTTGCCCATACAAGTAGGGACTTAACTTTCTCAGGGCCCAGACCAAGGCCAAGCATTCTTTCTCCACTGCCGCATAACTTACTTCCCTGGGTAACAACTTTCGACTAAGATATGCGACAGGGTGTTCTCCTCCATCTTCCCCGACTTGGCTCAACACAGCCCCCAGTCCATACATGGAAGCATCTGTGTGGACGAGAAAGCGTTTGTTAGGGACTGGGGCAGCCAAGACAGGGGCATTCACAAGGGCTTGTTTCAGTGCCTGGAACGCAGTTTCACAAGCTGGAGACCACAGGACCTGCTTAGGTAAGTTCTTCTTAGTCAGGTCTGTCAGGGGCTTAGCAATAGTGCTATAGTCGGGGACGAAGCGTCGGTAGTACCCTGCAGTCCCCAGGAAGGCTAATACCTGGGTCTTAGTGATGGGTGTGGGCCAGTTAGCTACCGCCTCTACCTTAGCTGGTTCTGGTCTCTGGCTCCCACACCCCACTCGGTGACCCAAGTATTGCACTTCAGCCATGCCTAGATGGCACTTCTCTGGTTTCAATGTCAGGCCAGCGGCCCGAATTTTATCCAGCACCACCCCTATGTGCACCAGGTGTTCCCCCCAGGACTCACTGTAGATCGCGATGTCATCCAGGTATGCACAAGCAAATTCCTGGAATCCATCGAGGAGCCATGCGCTGGAATGTAGCCGGGGCGTTCTTCATCCCAAAGGGCATGACCTTAAACTGGTACAAGCCAAATGGGGTGACGAAGGCCGACTTGGGGATAGCATCCTCGGCCAGGGGAATCTGCCAGTAACCTTTATACAAGTCGATGGTGGTCAGATAGCGGCCCCTGGCAATACGATCTAGCAATTCGTCTACCCGGGGCGATCAGGTAGGCGTCAGTGATGGTCCGCTCGTTGAGTCGCCTGTAGTCCACACAGAACCGGGTGGTCCCATCCTTCTTGGGTACCAGGACTACAGGCGAAGCCCAAGGGCTATCGGAGGGTTCGATGACCCCAAGCTGGGTCATCTCCCGTATCTCCTTCCGCATTCCTTCTCGGACTGCTTCAGGGATACGGTAAGGGGGCTGTCGCAAGGGGTTCTGTCCAGGGGTCTCTACCTTATGTACAGCTAGGGTAGTGTAGCCGGGCTCTTGGGAGAACGTCGCCTGCTTCTCCCACAGGAGCTGTCTTGCTTGTTCCTTCTCAGTGTGGCTCAATCGGTCCCCTAGCTGTACAAGGCTAGTAAGGTCGGTCTGGGGATCTCTAGCTAGTAAATCAGGTAAGGGTAAGCTTTCGGTATCGTCTGCAGCCGGGGCACATACTGCAGCCACATTCTCGGGTCTCTCCTGATACTCCTTGAGCATGTTCACATGGAAGGATCGCTGGATCCTTTCATCTGAACAGCTGGCTATTAGGTAGGTCGTATCACATACCTGGGCTAACACTCTATACGGGCCCTGCCAAGATGCTTGCATCTTGTTCGCCTTCAAGTGTTTGAGCACTAGCACTTTTTGCCCAACCTGGAAGACCCGCTGCCGGGCACCCCGATCGTGCCATCTCCTCTGTCTTCCTTGGGCCGCCTGGAGATTCTCTCTTACCATCAGAGACAGTTTCTCCATGCGGTCCCGGAGTTCCAGAACATACAGCACTATGGGGGTCCCTTCTTGCTTTGTCTCCCCCTCCCAGTGGCCGCTGATGAGATCCAAGGGTCCACGTACCCTTCTCCCATACAGCAACTCAAAGGGGGAGAACCCAGTAGATTCCTGGGGCACCTCTCTGTACGAAAACAACAGATGAGGCAGGAGTCCCTGCAAGTGTCAGAAAAGGTCCTCAACATTTGTTTGAGGGTGCCGTTAAATCGCTCGCAGAGACCGTTAGTCTGTGGATGGTATGGGGAACTAAGTATCGGTTTAATGCCGCATACCCTCCACAGCTGCTGAGTGAGCACAGCGGTAAACTGGGTTCCCTGGTCGGAGAGGATCTCCTTGGGGAACCCGACCCTGGTAAAAATTCTAACCAGGGCATCAGCAACTGTCTCTGCCTCTATGTTAGACAGCGCTACTGCCTCTGGATAGCGAGTGGCATAGTCCACCACGGTGAGAATGTATTTCTTACCGGAAGGACTAGCCCTGGCCAGTGGGCCCACGATGTCAACGGCGATGCGGGCAAAGGGCTCCCCAATAATAGGCATAGACATAAGCCTAGCTCTTGGGTGGTCCCCCCGCTTTCCTACCCGTTGACACGTGTCACACGAACTACAATATACCCGTACATCCTGGTTAAAGTTTGGCCAAAAGAAATTCTGCATAATCCTATAGGCTGTGCGGCGGGACCCTAGTGTCAGGATCGGGACAGGGATCCAACACGCAGAGTACAAACAGTAGCCAGATACGTATACCGGACCTTAGAATGGCCGGACTAACGTAAGTAGTACAGTAGAGAATAGTCAAAGACAAGCCGAGGTCGAGGGTAACAGAAGACAGGTAAGCGATAGACAAGCCGAATCAAGGGTAACAGAGATAAGCAGAATAGAGCAAACAAGCCGGGTCAAAACCAAAAGGGAAAACTAGAGAACACGAGCACTGAGTGACTAGAACAAGCTAGAACCACGACAGGGCAATGAGCTAATGAAAGAAGCACTGTTAAATGCCCTGTTCAGATAAGTAGACACACCTCCGTCGAGTCCTGATTGGTCCTGAACCAATTGAGTGACAGGTCGTTCCGGGTTGACGTCCTGACGTCGACCTCCGGGCGTCATGCTATAAAAGGGAGTCACTCCCTCGCGGCCGGCTTTGCATGACCGGATGGACCGCGAGGAAGAGGGAAATCAGGCCGTCCGGATGGATGAACGACTAAGTCTCTACCTCTCTCGGAGGTAGAGGCCTCAGGTACCCTGACACCTAGATGTCCCGCTAATGGAACATCATGTCCTATCCGCAGAATCTCCTGCCGGTATTTTGCGGGCACAACCAGCTGGCGATTCGGCGGAGAGGTAATACTCTTTTGTGACGGTTTAGGGATTCTATATAACCGGTCCCCCACCCACTCATACCGCTCCCCATCCACTCCTTCCTCTCCAGTGTCTGCCCTGTCCCTATATTTCTGGAGGGTCGGATCTATCTGGGTTTCCTTCCCAAACTCCTCTGGGGAATCCCAGCTTACCAAAGTCTGCCCTGGGGTATCGGGTCTTACCTGGGTCTCAGCAGCAGATGGGCTGGTTCCGGCAGCACGGGTCTGAGCACGTGTAGACACGGGGTTGACTCTTGTGCCCCAACTGCTTACACCCATAGCACCGGATCTGCTGCGAGTAGTCCCGGGCATTGAACCGGGCTGGCTGTCCATAGCTGGTTGCTGCGGGTATAGTGGGGTTACGCTGTGCTGGGGGGTGGTACACGGTAGTGGTTGGAGGTGCCGCCGGTTTGTATTCCACTCGAGTAGGGACCTTGGCTGCTGTCTGGTCTAGCTTTCGGGCATCCGTATATTCATCGGCCAGACGAGCAGCTTCAGGTAAGGTAGCGGGTTTGCGGTCCCTGACCCACTCTCTGACTCCTGCAGGTAACCGGTCAAAGCAGTGTTCGAGCAGAAATACTTGCAGCACCTCTTCCCCAGATACCGCTTGGCACCCTGCCATCCAGTGGGCTGCTGTGCGGTGTACCCTGCAGGCCCACTCCACATAGGAGTCGCCAGCCTGCTTATTAATGTCTCGGAATCGCCTCCGGTACGCTTCGGGAGTAACAGCGTACCGGGCCAAAAGGGCATCTTTTACTGCCCGGTAACTTGTAATTTCCTCTTCTGGGATGGCCCGAAAAGCCTCACTGGCCCGGCCGGATAGCTTCCCAGAGAGGATAGTAACCCATTCCGCTGCGGGTACCTGGTGTAGGGCACACTGTCTTTCAAAATCCGCCAGGAACCCGTCTATTTCTCCTTCAGTCTCGGCAAAGGTTCTAAAAGCAGCAAACGGTACCTTTCTTTTCCCATTATTGTTATAAGGTACCTCTGCTGCTGCAGCTCCTCTTCCCTGGAGCGCCTGTTGTGCTGTTACTGCAGCTTGCACTTGAACCACAATATCCGCCGTAGGGTTAGGGCCAAAGTGTGCCAGCCTTATCTGGACTGCCCGGTTAAACTGTATCTCTTCGGGTGTTAATTCCAGTGGGCCCGGCACATTAGCTCTCTCCATCCCCTGTGCTGCATCCATCTCCAACAATATAGCAATAATCTCCCTTTTCTTGAGATTGCTCGCTGATCGTCCTCTGCGTTCCAAAATGTCCTTAAGGGTAGCACGCCTTAATTCCTCATACTGCATTTCCAATCTGGGGTGTGCAGCTGGCCTTCAGGGTGGTGGGATTCATCCCGTCGCTTGCCACCAATTGTTACGACACTCACCGCCGGGAGAGTGAAGCCGCCGCTTAACCGATAATCCCCCTTCTCCAGCAATGCAGTTACCGTTCAGCCGATCGTCAGAACTCCCGACTAGAGCCTACGAACACGGCAACTCCCGATCAGCAGTCCATACGAAATCCTTTCACAGCTATAAATAACGAAGCGCTGTTCCAATAGTCATCCCCTTCCCCACAAACGAGACAGAAGCTCCGTATTGAGGGTCAAACAGGATCTGGGTTTACTGTGGGCTACCCGCCCGTATTTATGCGGGTCTTCCACTTGGTGGACACTCCCCTAGGGGACCAAATGGAAGACTGTAATTACAGTAAGACAAAAGTACAGTTCAGACAGACCTCCCCCATAATGCATCACGTTTCCCGCTTCTCGGCCCTGGAGATAATGAGGAAGAAATGCAATTATCTCCAGGACAAGGACACATCGCCATTTTAACCCCACATACTAAAAGTATATAAAAATGGATAACTTTAATATAACCAAACATTCCATATTCGTGTCACATATCCCCAGGTAGCCGGGATCTGAGGGCATATTATTGACGAATAGCGCTCAGATCCCATGCGTATAGTCCAATCGCCATGAAGTCAAAGTTCGTACGGTCTTTCGGTATATAGTGGACTCCATGGGAGGGCCACCTGGGTACGATACTTTAGTATGTGGTAAAACTACCGAATAATTAGTGTTCGTGCAGGCTCTTCGAGACAGCTGAGCAACTTGTTGGTTCAGCGGTGTTCGGCAGTAGGAGTGTTCGTTTTTAGATCCAGGAGATCCGGGTCGAACACCGCTGGGCTTTCGTGTATTTTTAAATGGCCGCTGCCTCGTGGTCGACATACGAACTACGACAGTTTGTTCGGTCGAAACGGTAGTTTACACGGATGATCAGTGGGAAACAGTTCTTATACATACATATGCAGACAACAGACGGATCCGATACAACAGCTAACCGGACCGTTCCGTCACAGGCACAATCAAGGTATATTAAAAGTAGCCAAAATACCTTTATTAAGAATACAGAATAAAATATTAAAATATCCTTTGTTTTACACTATTTTGGACTTTGTTCATATTAGCTGGACTACATCCAGCTTTGGTGCAACCTTCATTTGTCTTGTTTTGTGAATTATTTAACTGGTAGCTTTACCCACTGACAATGGGTGGGGGCAGGGTACACTAGGGTTTCCTCCATTGTCTTTAATGAATTACTCACTGCTAATGTCCACCATCAATATTTAAATTTACGCTCCCACCAGATGCTCATGGTTGAGGGCATGGGGATACAGATCCCCCATTAGATGGGGCCTTTCTAGTAACTGGGCAGCAATGGCTGTGCAGTCAATAGTTGTTAATTACAGTCAGCAGCAGCGAAATGCTTACTAATTATTAGATATGCCCACACCCACACCATTGCATGTTTTAAACCTTGCAAAATTTAAGTAAAACAATAATTTTTCTGTTGTTTTCTGTTGAGTTGAATCCTGCGTGTTGGGGTATATTTTTGTTACATTACGATAGGGCCATGGACCCCACAGATTTAGCTCAGCAGATGGCTTCTCATGAGGCTAGATTTGTAGAGCAGGAGCACCGTATGGATCAGATAGCCCAGGCTCTCCAAACGCTCTTATCTAGAACTATTCCAGCAACCACACCTAACCCTCCTACACCTCTTCTTCCTGAAGTATCTACTTTGCCTAATACTTTGGCCCATTTAATACCTCCTCCTAGGTATGGAGGGGACTCTAAGACATGCAGAGGTTTCATTAATCAAATAGAATTCCACTTTGATATGTATCCACGTTCCTTTCCCACAGATAGGTCTAAAGTGGGGTTCCTTATGCACCAACTTACCGATAAAGCACTTGAGTGGGCAAATCCTATTTGGGAGGCTAATGGACCTATGGTGCATGACTTCAATAGTTTTGAAGACATCTTGAAAAAGCCCGAGAAAACGGGCGAAACGCGTTGAAGTGTGAGCAGCATCCAGGACACAGAGGCTCTGATCGTGACAGCCTGCTTTTGAACCGACCACACACAGACGAGCTCAGCTTACAGGCTATACTCCACCCCATCAGCGCTGAGATCGGGCGGGAGATTCGAACCAGCAGTCAGTGGATGGTAAAACGGCTATTAAGCCCTCTGATCCTGTTAATGCTTTATTGTGATATCTTGGAGACGAGTATCACCACTAAACAGTGTAAGAGTCCATATTTGGGGGAAAGCGAATCTATTTATGATTAAAGCGGTTTTACACTATGCAAAGTTTTTTTGTGTCTTTTTAAGGTAAAATCTACAAAACAACTTCAGTGTATTCTATGGATGACATTTCCACTACTGCAACAAAAGATTAACCCTCCAAAGACTCCAACCCAGAACTTTTTGGACTCTTTTTGCAAGTTTAATAATATATTTTATGTTGTGTATAAGAAATACCACTGATTGAGGGTACATAGGTGGTTTATATTTATATTTACACCATTTACCTGAAACAAGTGTTTTTGCACACTTTTAGAGATTGCTTAAATGCATATCGTTCATACATAGCGCTGACACTCTGCTCTTAAAGTTATTTTGGTAAGATTTTTAAAGGAATTTTATTTTGTGTTTAGCTGCTGGAATATCTGTTTGATTTATTTTATTGTATATTATCTATTTATTTACGATTGCGCTCTCCTATTTCATTTTTTGTACATCTTCACCTTTGAATTCTATTAATGTTCCTACTACTCCTCCTTTGTCTACGGTTATACCCCCTCAGTACTTATTTCTCAAGACTGTCTTTGATAAAAGGGAGGCTGGCAAATTACCGCCTCACAGCCCCCACGATTGTGCTATCGATTTATTGCCTGGCACTATACCTCCAAAGGGCAGGGTGTACCCTTTATCTGTTCAAGAAAACCGTGTCATGGAGGAGTATATTAAGGAATCACTAGAAAAGGGGTTTATTAGGAGATCCTCTTCTCCGGCTGGAGCGGGGTTCTTCTTTGTATCGAAGAAAGAAGGTGATTTAAGACCGTGTATCGATTATAGAGGTCTAAATAAAATCACCATCAAAAATGCATACCCTATACCTTTAATCATGGAATTATTTGACAGGCTCAAACATGCTACTGTATTCACTAAATTGGACCTTAGAGGTGCATACAATTTAATACGTATTAAGAAAGACCATGAATGGAAGACGGCATTCAACACTAGATCTGGGCATTACGAGTATACTGTTATGCCATTTGGTCTATGTAATGCCCCAGCAGGATTTCAAGAATGTATTAATGACGTCTTAGACTTTATTCACACATTTGTAATTGTGTACTTGGATGACATATTAATATATTCTACTGATTTACACACTCATCACAGACATGTTACAACAGTTCTGAAGACCCTTCTTGCTAATGGTCTTTATTGTAAACTGGAAAAATGTCTATTTGACCAATCCGAAGTCCAGTTTTTGGGGTATTTGATTAGCGGGTATTAGCGCTTGTTGTGTTCAGTTGTGTTCCTTCGTACTTGACCTTGGCTTTGTTTCTGACTACGTTATCTCTTTATCCTTATCTGTCCTGTTTGCCGGCTTGCTGTTTATTGTGTACCAGACCCCGGCTAGTCCTAGTTTACGCTGTTTCTTTGTGCCCTTGACCTCGGATCGCTCCTGACTCTGTACTCCTCTCATATACGTCGAGTCCAGCCATTCTAAGGTCCGGTAGACGTATCTCCCCTCTGTGTTGTTTTCTGTTGAGTTGAATCCAACGTGTTGGGGTATATTTTCGTTACAAGACCAGAATTAGCTTTAGCAAACATTAGAATTGCCATTCCAGTCAGTACGCTACCATTTCCACTGAATTTACCGGTGTTTAGTAAATTATCCTGTTGAACTTCTATTGCTATACCTTTTTAACCCCTTAAGGACACATTACATGTGTGACATGTCATGATTCCCTTTTATTCCAGAAGTTTGGTCCTTAAGGGGTTAAAGTAGCTGACAGTTCATCAATGACAATATGTAAGAAACATATAATTAGTGTGGTAGAATACTGCTTCCTAGTGGTGTTATATATGTACTGCGTTCAAGCAAAACAAAGAGCAACGCTTAAACCTTAAAAAAAAAATGTTCATTTCATATTCGATTTTTTTTTTTTTCATCTAAATCTTTACTCATAGAGTAATCGATTGTGTTAATTCAGAAGACATATAAAAAGACAACATGGGGAAATTAAATATATGGTCAGTGAATTAAAGTAAGCATGGGTCTTTAAATTTATAACATTTACATAAATCTTGGAAATTCCTGTCTCCTGTCTGTAAAATGCTTAGCATGTTATACATAGAAATAACTAAGATATTACTTCATGTATTTTTTTACATTGAGTTTTATTCACTAAATGCCAATTGTAGATTATGCTAGCTTTAGTGTACCTATAATCTTAATTTTATTAATGACAGGAGGCGAGTATTTGCTTAAGTCTCTCTTTACTAGAACTCCACAGCAGCACAGAAAAACAACCAATCAGAAAAAAGTTAGGTACTATAAAACTCCCCTCCCCATGCATCATTTCCTCTTTCAAGCTGCGACAAAACAGAATAAAAGGCAGAAAACATAATGGGAAGAAACAAAGTCCTAGATAAGGCCCTGGGGAGATAGCGCAGCTAAGCGGACAAGGGCACATGTAGGAGTGTGGGGATAGATGCATGGGATTGGTTGGGAAAGAGTCTGTGGGTGGGATTATGTTCTTTTATAAGTTAGTGTGGGGGAGGTCTTACCTCAGTGCCACTTGGGATTCGGGCCAGCAAACAGCTTCCCTCCCGCCCGCCCGCCCTATTAGTATATTTAGTCACAGCTAGCCGGGGGTATGTCCTTGCCAATTGAGTTTGAGGTTACATTTAAGTATATGGAATGAGATGAACAAGTTTTTTTAAGGTCTCAAACCTACCCTGCTTCAAAGGTTAAACTTTAGGTGGCCTGAGGTCTCGTGCCCATCGAGCGTGGATAAGGTCGGCTGATGGCAGGCATTGGAAATATATGATTTTTATGACGAGGGGGGAGGTGAGAGGGAGTGGTGATTAGGAACCACTCTATGTTTATTGGCGAGGACGGTTGGGTCACTGTATAACACTATGTGTGGAGTTATATATGTATATATGTTAATTTATGCTTATTTATGTCTAGCGTTTTGGTTACAGAAAAGAAGAGATTTAATAAATAAAGTTATGGATGTGTTATGCAGTAACTTAGTTTGTGATAATAAATGCTGTGGCCTGTTTCATCCATACTAAGTGGTCTGTCGTTACTGTGGGGTTGAATAGGGTTAGATTTTGTTCTAGGCTGCATCGCGATTCCCCACTACGTACATACACGATGAATACAACGATGTCCACCATCCGAGAAGAACTGCCAAACCAGATAGTGATGATGGACTGTAAACTGAAATGAGAGAAAAAACAGAATCGAACAGGTTGATTATCCAATGAAAAGTACTCTGCATAAACATGTGTGCACCCAATGTAGCAACCAAAATTACCATAAAATGTAGATATCCCAACCCTACTTATGAAAAAATAGACATAAGAGCAGGCGACAGGTAGCAGAGACAACAAGCAGAGTTGCATACGTACCTGATTAAACCAAACTATCAACATAAAACAAGGGAGGGATAAGAATGGGTGGGAAATACTCCTGTCATTAATAATATTAAGATTATAGGTACACTAAAGCTAGCATAATCTATAATTTTATAGATTAAAACATGACAGGAGGCTTCGTATTTGCTGTTTTAACGCTCAGTCAACAAATCCAACGCTGTTTGTTTCGCTGGTACGTATTCTCGGAGCTACCCGAGCAATCCTAAATGGACTTTCCAACTGCGATAGATGACAATACACCGACCGATGGAGATGCCAGTTGATTAAGTATCCCAAAAACGGAAAAAAACATCCTCTGCTGATAGAGCCAATGTATGTAGGGTTGTGACCTGTTACCTACCAGCTGGTCCATGAGCTGGCAAGCTGACCTATTAGCCATTTCCCTGCAGTTATAAAATGTCGAAGGTCATTTGCGGACTTAGGGCCGCGATAAGACACTGCCACCATGTCTCAACTCTTGATGTATAAGGTTGCTCCACCGATCGTGCCAGGGTCACCCGGCAATGTGGCCTTGCAGGCAGATCTTCAATCTCAAGGCATGCGTCTAAGTCCACCACCAAATCGCAATAGAACCGAGTAGGATCTTTCGTTCCCTCCTGGCCTACCCGGTTAGATGTCTCCTCCGAGAATAAATTTATAATGCAGGCAAGAGTGTGGTCAAACTAGCCGTATCCTAAGTGATTCCAATATTCCAAGTGAACTGTGTAATCCTCGGACGCGTTAGAGGAAAGACTCCAAAAGGACGTCCATTCAGGGTTCCGAACTGAACTTGTGTGGAGGAAAGGTGGTCGACTATTCTGGGAGTAGCGAATCCCAGGAATATTCAAAGGAATGGGAAGTGCCAACCAGAGTGCAGAATTCCATCCAGATATGTCCTCGTCGAAGAGTGAAAGATGTCTGCGTAGGAGTCGGGGCACACCAGGTACCCCCATAAAGTCTCGTAGGTCTCCATGACGGTAGTTGAAAAGTAGGTTAGCGCAAATGCAGAACAAAACGGCTCCCGTGAGGGATAAATAGAGTATAGACGGAGGACCCCCATCTCCGAACCCTGTTCACCAGGTATGCGTTCCGAGGAGATGGGGCAGTCCTGCCATCTTATCCCAAGATCGTAATGACCGGGGAACTCAATACAACCGGGGTTACCTGTCTTACCATGTGATCCATGCAAACGGTTTACCTTCCGACCGGGTAATAGGCCTTCCTTAATCTTGTTACTCGAGCAAGGCAGTGCCCATTTGCTCCATGAAGGTCTCCGTATCTCCTGTCACCTAAATATGGGAGAAACTGTCTGCGCAGTTGTTCGTAATGGTCTGGATATCCAATAACAGAAAGCAATCCTCTGTTTTATATGGTGCAGAATATACCAAAAACTACACTCACGTAATACCTGAGGTCCATCCGTTAGCCGTACCATCTCCAGGAGTGTGTGTAAATAAGTGGGCGTCTCCCCCTGTTATACCTCTGTGAGAATGTCTTGCATGTGTTAGAGCGGTCTGGATCCAGTAGATCCATTACAGGAGATAGAATAGAGGGATCCAGTCTAAATATGTATATCTTGCATGACCAGGCAGTCCTCTATAACAAAATCAGTAGCACGGACGTCAGATCTAATTGAATGCAGGAGGGACGCCCCTCCATGTAGTCATCGATGTCTTGCACAGGTACAAGCCTGTGTGATGAACAAATGGTCGGCACTGTAGAGCATCGAGTGTATGAGAGAGCCGCGCTCTCTATTAATGTGACCGAATATCGTGATAGCGTCTGGCTGATAGCCTGAGCGAGCCGCACCCGTAAATAACCAAACAGTAGAGTCTACATCCGTGACCGGTCCTCTCTATGAGAATGTGTCCCTCAAACATGTCCCCTGTATCCAGCTCAGTCTCTGGCTGAGGTTGAGGGAGGGCTGTGCCCTCTAATAACAAATCAGTGTCCGGTTCCGTATCTGAGAGGGGTTCGCTGTCTGTTCCTGAAGATAAAATATTCTCGGATCGAAGTGATGGAGGGCCGCACCCTCCTGTGATCCAAACTAGAGTCCCTAGAGACTCAGGGTGACCAACTGCAGGGTACACCAAATACTAGTATCAGCATAAGGCTGAGGGCAATCTTCGGAACAACGATGGAAAAACTATCAACTGACCGTCCGGATCCCGCGCACACATGCGGGATCCAGGCTGACCGTTGGTAGTCTGAGGAAAGCTGGAGACGTTCTCCGCAATCCACGAGCACCCGGGAGGTCGGAGGAGGTCAAGTCAGGCCTCTCGACGACCCGAGCGAAAGGAAAAGGAAGTCACGTAAACGTAGATTAGAGTAAAAACGCAAATTCTATCTCAGCTAGAAGGCAAATAGCAGGCCGGAAGGTAAGACAAGTAAGCCCCACTGAACAGGGCCAGGAGCTAACCTTACGCAGGAAATAACTACCGATACCTATACGGAGTTAGTTGTTAAAGACAAGGAAAACACCGCGTTCTCCTATCGGTGTCTAAGCACTGGTCCTTGCCTGTGCGAAGTTCTCCTTGGAGATGTGTGTCCGGGGTCTTCATAAGAAACCCTGCCCTTCAGGCTTGAGGTTTAGGGCCTTCACCCTTCCCACCATATTCAGATGGCCGTACACTGGTGTCCTCTTGGATAGTATGGCAATGGTGCTTGTCTGGACACCTGCCTATTTCCATGTCACTGGTGGGCACTGGCTTTTCCTCAGTGATATTCCCCCAGGCCTGCGGCCAAAAGGGGTTCGGCACCAATAGAGCAGGCCCGTCAGAAGGGCACAGGCCCAGCAGGCCAAATGAATGGACACAGAATAGTTGGCCAAGCAAATAGGCACGGACATAGCAGGCCATTCAAATAGGCACAGACATAGTAGGCCAATAAATGAGGCACAGACATAGCAGGCCAATCAATGGGGCACAGACATAGCAGGCCATTTAAATGGGCACAGACATAGCAGACCGTTTTAATGGGCACAGACATAGCAGGCCATTCTAATGGGCACAGACATAGCAGGCCAATCAATGGGGCACAGACATAGCAGGCCAATCAATGGGGCACAGACATAGCAGGCCAATCCTGGGTTGTATATTATATCATATGATATATGCTATTTATATAGCGCCATCCAATTCCGCAGCGATTCACCATGGGCCTTGAATGAGTAATGGGGACCTCTGAGCTTGGGTAGAGTTCACCCAAAAAAATTGTAGATCCTCAGAGCACGGCATCAATCCTTTTAGACAGTGTAATGCCGTGTGAATAACTTGAACCGGGACTGGCAGTCCCTAATTGCCCAGCAGGCAAATATCGGTATCCCAGCTGTATTGGGTATAAGTGGAAGTTGTTTCAGTGATTACCATGTCCATGAAAGTAAGATACATTGAGCGATACTCTGCTTAAACTGTGAATTGGTATGCACATGCTCACACACATCTGTTTGATGTTTCAATAATTAATATAGATACCATCACCATATCTGAAAATATTGTATAGTATCAGTGTAGACTGGTCTCCCATACCAGTTTGAGCCAGATCCAGGTCTGTTAATTTTATATATATGCCATGGACAGTGAATTCATACCAGAGTAGTCTCCTCTGAGAACCCATAGCTGGACCCGAAAAAATATATACTGTGAAGCACATGAATCCTAGTTCATAATACCTGTAACTCACAGCAATCCATGATATACACTGTCAGCAAAATTTACAGTATCCTGAGATATACACAGTCAGCCAAACTCACAGCAATCTGTGATATACACTGTCAGTAAAACTCACAGTATCCTGTAATATACACTGTCAGTAAAACTCACAGCAAACTGTGATATACACTGCCAGCAAAACTCACAGCAAACTGTGATATACACTGTCAGCAAAACTCACAGCAAACTGTAATATACACTGTCAGCAAAACTCACAGCAAACTGTGATATACACCGTCAGCAAACTCAGAGCAAACTGTGATATACACTGTCAGTAAAACACACAGCAATCTGTGATATACACTGACAGTAAAACACACATCAATCTGTGATATCCACTGTCAGAAAACGCACAGTATCCTGAGATATACACAGTCAGCCAAACTCACAGCAATCTGTGATATACACTGTCAGTAAAACTCACAGTATCCTGTAATATACACTGTCAGTAAAACTCACAGCAAACTGTGATATACACTGTCAGCAAAACTCACAGCAAACTGTGATATACACCGTCAGCAAACTCACAGCAAACTGTGATATACACTGTCAGTAAAACACACAGCAATCTGCTATATACACGGTCAGTAAAACTCACAGCAAACTGTGATATACACTGACAGTAAAACTCAGAAGTCTGACATGAAAAGAAATCTGATATATAAAATGCCATAAAGCTCACAGCAAGCTGTGAGATATACACTGATAGAAAACTATAGTCATATCTGAGAAAACTGTGGTGAGATCCACCGGGGAATCCCAGCAGGGCAACAAACGTCGAGATCCAACCGTGGGAGGAGGAGGGGCCGCGAGCAGGCGCCCCTTCTCTAGCCGGTCGGATGCACGTGGCTGAAAAATATGGCCGCGGTGAGGCGGCCACGTGCGTGAGCAGACCCGGTCGCAGGGTACTCGCGTCTGACCGCAAGAAACCCCGGGCGCCGGCAGGCTCACACCAGAGCTCGGGGAGTCAGAGGAGGCAGCCAAGCGCTAGTCTCCTGACACCCCGAGCGGAGCACCCGCAGCCCCACGTGGGGGACTAATAGAATGGCGCCAGGGAGTCGGGTGGGAGGGGGAACAAACCGACAGGCATCCCCAGGGACCCCCCAAATACCGCTACATGACAAAAACATCCCCAAGTACAGGGGAAGCAGGAGTGAAAAAAACGGGTAGAAATCCCGAGATAAACAACAAATATAAAACAAAATACAACATACAACTAATAAATAAATAATATGAAGAGAAAACTAATGGATAAACAAATACCCTAAACATAAAATAAAGATGAGAAATATAAAAATGATATCAAATAATAAAGAATAATAAATACATATAATAAGATAACTAACAAGTAGTTAAATAAATAGTCTGAAGCAAACTATAATAGATATAACAAAATAGCAGAAGCATCAAATATAATAATACATATAATATATAAACAAAAAATATAAATTCTAAAGAAATCCAACTAAATCCCAAAGCCTCCAGCTAATATTAGCAGGAGGCATTGGTACTCTGACCTGTACTGTCTGCAGAGCAGCAAAGAAAGAGGAAATGATGCATGGGGAGGGGAGTTTTATAGTACCTACCTTTTTTCTGATTGGTTGTTTTTCTGTGCTGCTGTGGAGTTCTAGTAAAGAGAGACTTAAGCAAATACGAAGCCTCCTGTCATGTTATAAAATTGTAGTGAACTGAGTACAAAGTTGCAAAATAGTCGCGATTTGACTATAGCTGAACTGGTGTTTGTTTCTGTTTTTTTTTAAATGAGATGTATGGCCTATAATTGCGGTTATTAATTCCTTACAATTCAGACTTTAGTTTAGTGATTTAAATACTTTGTTTGAATGTTTTTCATTAGTGGGAGCTAGTGTCATTTTGGGGTTTATTCAGTGAGCAGTGGTAAGGTAACAAATTGTGTGCAAAATTTAGGCCAAAATAGCTGTATTACAATAATTTTATGCCATATTAGAATCTATTTTACCACTTTGTTGCTTTGGCCTACTTTTTTGTAAGTTGATTGTCAACTTTCCATAGGCAACTATATGGTCAATAAACCACTTAGGGGGAGATTTTTCATAGAACACTGGTGCTATTCTGGGGCAATTAATAAGGGTCATCACCAAGGGAATGAATATAATGTGTTAAGATTAAAAACTGGCAAAAGTTCTTACCGTAAGTATTTAATTAGTAGCCCTGGGACATGGGCAGACACTAAGATGCCCCTCCCATTGGTTTTATTGAATAACTCCACACAGTGGCCATGAGTGGGGGTAGGAGGGTCAAAGTAATCTGTCCATCATTTCAATAAAAGTCCCCCACCAAATGATCAATGGATCAGGGCATGTGAGTAACAGGTCCTAAATGGGATGGGGCTTTTCTTGCAACTGGTTGCCCAGGCATTAGTTTTTAGCTGTAGCCAAAAAGTAGGGTATAGGTGCAAACTATATTTTAAGCGATGGATAGGGGCTGCAGATTATCACAAAAGATTTCCCCAAGCTTGTGAAAATACAGATCAAGAAACAAAAAAAGGGGAGATAATCCATTCCTATGGTTTAGTGCAACCACATGTAAATAAAGGTATATACAGTTGCAAGAAAAAGTATGTGAACCCTTTGGAATGATATGGATTTCTGCACAAATTGGTCATAAAATGTGATCTGATCATTGTAACGGATCCACTGGCACCCCGACTGGGTACCTCCGTTGAAAGATGCTCCTAGCGCTTCCAGAGGACTCCAAGCACTCCACCAGACACCATAAGCACCGCAGGCTGCAGCTATCTCCCTTCAGAACGAAGCAGGAACAAGCTCTTACAAGAGCTCAGTGATTATAGCAAGGGAATATGCCTAGCATAGCAATCCCTTGTAGCAGATTCCCCCAATAAGAGACAGGACTCAAGTTGAGGGTAAAAATAGAACTCTCTGGCTGCTAGCTTGCAGCCCTTTTTATTAGGTGCTCCCATGAAGGGGAGGGACACACACAGTAACGTACATTAACCAATCACACAAAAGTTACATCCCACACATAGCCCTCGCCTCTACCTGTAAACTAATTATATGTACACACAGGAAAATACAATTATCATAGGTAGGGAAAATACAGTTTTTACACAACATTCATAACTCCCAAAATATACATCACATTCGCATAAAAATACATATTCACAATCAATCCATTCGGGGGAACAACATACTCAAAAATCATACGAACCAGGGGTTCAAAAGTTAGTACAAATGTGCATTTGACCTTCTGGAAGCATGGTTTTTCCAGCTCAAACTAGTTCCCCAGAATCCTCTATCCTGGAGACAATGGAGAAGCTGATTTGATTATATACAGGGACAAACACAGCCTCCATTAAGCAGATGTTACCAGCAATCACCAAAAGACATAAAAATACATAACTCCTGTTATACTAAACAGAACCCCCACATTCAATCCATCCCCAGATGGCTTGGATCTGAGCGCTCAACATATCCAAACAGCGCTCAGATGCCACAAACACAGTTCAAACGCCATGGGGTTTAAGTTTCGTATGGTCTGATGAGAGGGCCCATAATCCTGGGGCAGCCCAATAACCCACAGTATGCCCAAATACCGTGCATAAAGGGCCAAATCGCCCAGGGACCGTAGTCACAGGGTAAGAGGCGGGCAAGCAGCCCCCTCCAAAACACAGTGGCGAAGTGGCTTTCGCTACATATCTTCCCATTCGGGGGTAGACTAACCAGGTACCTGACCTTCTGCCGGTCAGTACCTAGATTAGTCGGGCAGCCCACCCATAAAACAAAATTAGCAGAGTAGCCCACCCACAAAACAAATTTAGCAGTGTAGCCCTCCCACAATAAAGAATTCACAGAATGGCTCACCCACGGTACATAGTTCACAGAGGGTCTAACCCACAAAACAAATTTAGCAGTGTAGCCCCCCCACAATAAAGAATTCACAGAATAGCCCCCCCACAATAAGTCATACTGGCCTGTAGGTCCCAAGTTGTGGGGTGAAACTGTGGCACCCTCGGCCTTGCTAGGCAAATGGCTGTGAGTACTTGGGGGCCAGATGCCCGATGTGCTCTGCTCCGGGGTCAGAGCTGGGGTAGTCTCAGGGTAAGGAAAAAAGGAAGGACAAAGGCCAGCAGCGCTCTGCCCAGTTGCCAGCTCTTCCGCTGGGGCAGCCTGTAGAAAGTCAGGCTCAGGGGAAGGAAACAAGGGAGGACAGAGGCCAGCGGCGCTCTGCCCAGTTGCCAGCTCTTCTACTGGGGGGTCAGGGAACAAATATCACTTACCTCCCCCTGGTACTCCAGCTGCTGCTGGGTGGAGAGGTCGATGCTCTCCACTTTCTGTAACTCCAGCTCTAGTTGGGGATCTGGGCCGGTTGCCCAGCATCCCTGTAGGGCCGGTGGAGAGATCTCGGTCCCATCTCCACCTGCCTGCAGGGGGTCCTCCCAGGACCAGTCTATGAGGTCCTCTACCTCAGGTACCTCTGGTTGCTGTTGGGGAGGGAGACCGGTTGTCTCTTCCTCCAATAACACATTCTGCCGCTGGGGAGTGAGACCGACTGTCTCCCCTCCCTGTAAAACATACTGCCGCTGGGGATCTGGGCCGGGTGCCCAGCATCCCTGTAGGGCCGGTAGAGAGACCTCGGTCCCATCTCCACCGGCCACCTCGGTTTCTTCCTCGTCCCACTCTACCTGTGGCTGGAGTTTCTCCCAACGTGCCCACTGGCCTTCCCTCAACGCCCTGTGTTGTAGGTTCCGGGTCACCATGTCCCACACGAACCGCACGTATTTCTCCTCTGGATTGGGTCCGTAAAACTTCAGGTGCAACCCTACCATCGTGCCAAACTCTAGTACAAAGTAGCTATATGCCATGCTTGCTGTAGCCACTGCTGGTTCCATTATGTTGCTGAAGATATGGACGCTGCACAACTCCACACGTTACCGGTGTCTCTGAGCTGCTTCTCCTCACACTAGGACGCCATCCCACCGCTGCCACCAATGTAACGGATCCACTGGCACCCCGACTGGGTACCTCCATTGAAAGATGCTCCTAGCGCTTCCAGAGGACTCCAAGCACTCCACCAGACACCATAAGCACCGCAGGCTGCAGCTATCTCCCTTCAGAACGAAGCAGGAACACGCTCTTACAAGAGCTCAGTGATTATAGCAAGGGAATATGCCTAGCATAGCAATCCCTTGTAGCAGATTCCCCCAATAAGAGACAGGACTCAAGTTGAGGGTAAAAATAGAACTCTCTGGCTGCTAGCTTGCAGCCCTTTTTATTAGGTGCTCCCATGAAGGGGAGGGACACACACAGTAACGTACATTAACCAATCACACAATAGTTACATCCCACACATAGCCCTCCCCTCTACCTGTAAACTAATTATCTGTACACACAGGAAAATACAATTATCATAGGTAGGGAAAATACAGTTTTTACACAACATTCATAACTCCCAAAATATACATCACATTCGCATAAAAATACATATTCACAATCAATCCATTCGGGGGAACAACATACTCAAAAATCATACGAATTGGACCAGGGGTTCAAAAGTTAGTACAAATGTGCATTTGACCTTCTGGAAGCATGGTTTTTCCAGCTCAAACTAGTTCCCCAGAATCCTCTATCCTGGAGACAATGGAGAAGCTGATTTAATTATATCCAGGGACAAACACAGCCTCCATTAAGCACATGTTACCAGCAACCACCAAAAGACATAAAAATACATAACTCCTGTTATACTAAACAGAACCCCCACATTCCCCAGATGGCTTGGATCTGAGCGCTCAACATATCCAAACAGCGCTCAGATGCCACAAACACAGTTCAAACGCCATGGGGTTTAAGTTTCGTATGGGCTGATGAGAGGGCCCATAATCCTGGGGCAGCCCAATAACCCACAGTATGCCCAAATACCGTACATAAAGGGCCAAATCGCCCAGGGACCGTAGTCACAGGGTAAGAGGCGGGCAAGCAGCCCCCTCCAAAACACAGTGGCGAAGTGGCTTTCGCTACAATCATCATCTAAGTGACAACAATAGACAATCACAGTCTGCTTAAACTAATAACACACAAAGATTGAAATGTTGCCATGTTTTTTATTGAACACACCATGTAAACATTCACAGTGCAGGTGGAAAAAGTATGTGAACCCTTGGATTTAATAACTGGTTGAAAATCCATTGGCAGCAATAACTTCAACCAAACGTTTCCTGTAGTTGCAGATCAGACGTGCACAACAGTCAGGAGTAATTCTTGACCATTCCTCTTTACAGAACTGTTTCAGTTCAGCAATATTCTTGGGATGTCTGGTGTGAATCGCTTTCTTGAGGTCATGCACAGCATCTCAATCGGGTTGAGGTCAGGACTCTGACTGGGCCACTTCAGAAGGCGTATTTTCTTCTGTTTAAGTCATTTTGTTGTTGTTTTACTTCTATGCTTTGGGTCATTGTCCTGTTGCAACACCCATCTTCTCTTGAGCTTCAGCTGGTAGACAGATGGCCTTAAGTTCTCCTGCAAAATGTCTTGATAAACTTGGGAATTCATTTTTCCTTCGATGATAGCAATCCATCCAGGCCCTGACGCAGCAAAGTAGCCCCAAACCATGATGCCCCCACCACCATACTTCACAGTTGGGATGAGGTTTTGATGTTGGTGTGCTGTGCCTCTTTTTCGCCACACATAGTGTTGTGTGTTTCTTCCAAACAACTCAACTTTGGTTTCATCTGTCCACAGAATATTTTGCCAGTACTGCCGTGGAACATCCAGGTGCTCTTGTGCAAACTGTAAATGCGCAGCAATGTTTTGTTTGGACAGCAGTGGCTTCCTCTGTGGAATCCTTCCATGAAATCCAATCTTGTTTAGTGTTTTACGTATTGTAGATTCGCTAACAGGGATGTTAGCATTTGCCAGTGACTTTTGTAAGTCTTTAGCTGACACTCTTCTTCACCTCATTGAGCAGTCTGTGCTGTGCTCTTGCAGGATGGCCACTTTCTCCATTTATAGACAATTTGTCTTACCGTGGACTGTTGAAAAGCAAGGCTTTTGGAGATACTTTTATAACCCTTTCCAGCTTTATGCAAGTCAACAATTCTTAATCGTAGGTCTTCTGAGAGCTCTTTTGTGTGAGGCATCTTTCACATCAGGCAATGCTTCTTGTGAAAAGAAAACCCATAACTGGTGTGTGTTTTTTATAGGGCAGGGCAGCTGTAACCAACACCTCATCAATCTCATCTAATTGATTGGACTGACATCTCACTCCAATTAGCTCTTGGAGATGTCATTAGTCTAGGGGTTCACATACTTTTTCCACCTGCACTGTAAATGTTTACATGGTGTGTTCAATAAAAAACATGGCAACATTTCATTATTTGTGTTATTAGTTTAAGCAGACTGTGATTGTCTATTGTTGTGACTTAGATGATGATCAGATCACATTTTATGACCAATTTGTGCAGAAATCCATATCATTCCAAAGGGTTCACTATATAGAGCTCTGCTGTTGAAGGCGTGGATGGTATAATCTCCAACTAAGGATGCAGGTACAGCAGTAGTGGTGGTACATCCAACAGTAGTGTAGTGCTTTCCTTGGTGGAGTACAATATGTAAAGACATAGACAAGAACATCCAATAGTGAAATATGTCTAATACGATATATTCTTCTAGAAAACTAAATATCTTACTTACATTTTTCTGAGCATGAACCTGCTCTAGTATGGTGGAGCTTTAGTGGTATAATCCCCACTTGGGATATGCAGGCCCAGAAGTACAATAAAATTCAGGAAACCAAAAAAGGAGTATAAAGTAAATGCCGAATAAATAATTAAATTTACAGGAGTAAACTTTATTTAACAAACAAAAGGTATATATAAAAATATATATTTAAAATCCAAAGAGGGTAGAGACACACTTAACGCATTTCACCATGGGGTTTCATCGGAAGTGTGACTTGGCTTTGAAAATAGGAAGGATTTATATACATACACTCTTAATAAAAATTGAAGATTATATTAGCTTTAGTGTACTAATAATCTTAATTTTAGTTGGCGAATATTTGCATATCTTTCTTTACTGAAAACTCCAGCAGCATAGAAACATAACAACCAATCAGAAAAAAGTTATGATGCCCATAAAAGGCCCTGTCTATGACATCACTTCCTCTTTCTTTGAAGCGAAACAACAAATACAACTATAAAACATAATCATATTAAACGCCAACAGTTCAATAATATAATAGAATATCCAACTCCAGTAGTTCCGTGATGTAGAGGTATGGAAGGTGAATCTTTGTCTTGTTGAGAAGATGTTCACACTGCAAGAAAAGAAAAAGGTGAAAGGTCACTGGTGTGATAATTTGTCCGCATACAATAAGCATTAAGAATCTGACATAACAATGGATGCCTGAATGGGTAATAAATCAATATATTAATTCTAAATTAATGTTATTTAATAAATATATACACAACATATTCCAAGGTACATGTCTAATTATTCACCCTATACAATCCTCACAAGAAGAATGTCTAAGTATTAAACATACAACCATATATCGTACGTGTCTTCCTGAACATAAAATACGTATTCTGTTCAACTTGAGTAAGACATGGGAGGGATCCTATAGGGCGGGAAATATTCGCCTCCTGTCATTACTAAAATTAAGATTATTAGTACACTAAAGCTAATATAATCTTCAATTTTACCACATGACAGGAGGCTTCATATTTGCATTTTTAAAGCTACGAATTGACTAATGTGAAGGAAGCATGAGATGTTTGCCGAAAGTAAAACGTCCTAAATGTACTCTTTCGCGTCCTATCCATGCAGCGCATAATGTCGGTTAGGGAGGCGCCTGCCATTAAGGCTTGGGAGGCTGCCACCCCTCTGACCGAGTGCGCCCCGAAGCAAGGTTCAATGCCCGCTAACGATAATAGCCAGCGGACCCATCTAGCCAGTGTTGTCGTAGTCCGGTCCGTGAGGCCTTACGTAAGAAATCAGGAGTTGACTCGTCGAATTAGTTCGAAGGGGAGCTGTGATTTATGTATACCTCATTAGTGTCCTGACAACACATAGTTTGGGGTCTGACCCAAAATACGGGTATGATGCTGAAGATTAATCTGACTTAGTTTGTCTCGATATGGAAATGTAACTCCTTCCGGTGTGAGAGAGAAACCGTCCACATCGAATGCTCTAACGTCTGCCACCCGTCGAAATGAAACGAGGCATAACCAGAGGTCCAGTTTGCCTGAGAGATGTTTCAGCGACAGATAGGGGTTGTCCGGCCATTCCCTAAGGAATTTCAGCACCACATCCACTTGCCAGAGGCGTGAATACTTGGGTGCTGGGGGTCTCGTTAATTTGGCACCCAGCAGTAGCTGACAAACCAGTGGATCTTGACCTACTGGTCTACCTTGTACCAGAACGTGTGCCGCCGATATGGCAGATCTGATCACATTGAGGGATCGATATGATCGTCCCAGCGAGAAAAGATGAGATAGGTAGTTAAGGATCAGTGAGACAGGGGCAGTAAAGGGATCGGAATCCCTTTCCACACACCAATCACTCCAGGTCAACCAGGTGGAAATATAGCATTTCCTGGTCCCGGGAGCCCATGAGTCCCATAGGAGGTCTTTAGTTGATTGTGATAGGCCGTGGACTGACCAGGATCCCCTGAAACCATCCAGGCCACTAGCACCAATTGTCCTTCCAGGACGAGGGAATGGGCTTCCCCTCGAGGTCCTGTCAGAAGTAGAGGGAAGCTAGGAAGTAGTAGGAGGTTTTCGTGAGACATCTCCAGGAGATCCGGGAACCACGGTTGGCTCTGCCAGAGGGGTGTTATGAGCAGGAGCGATATCTTGTGGGTGCGTGTGTATCGAAGCACCCTTGCTATCGTGGAGAACGGCTGGGCCACGTTTGCCGGGATTCATCCACCGCTTCACAGTTCAGTTCCGGAGGAAGAGCCAAAGATCGCTTTGCCAATCCAAGCTTGTATGTGAAGTAACCACCATTGAAATTCCGTCCTCACTTCTGCTGACAGTGGGATCTGTAGGAATATGAAATAGTTAACTTTTCTTGTTCATATGTATTTTATGCTTAGATAAGGTTTATAATCATTATTGCTGACTGAAAGGATATGAAACAGTTAAACTCTTTTTGCTTTGTATGCTTTAAAATAATGTATGACATAATTATGCTAACTGTGGCAGACTTAAACAATAACATTATTTTAGTGTCTTCCTTCTAAAGGATGTGCGACATTGCTCAATCTCAGGATGTCCTTGCCCAGTCCGATCTCAGGATATTCTTGCCCAGACTTTATTCAAATGCTTATCTTTCTATTGTCAGACTAGTATGTACTATTAACTACAAGGAAACGATAAATCTTACTGTTTGTATGACAAATCTCACGGCTTATGTGACAAACTGTGTATAAATGCTAAGCCCTGGAATATACTCATTGGAGAATCTTGTCAAAGCATTTTGTTGTCCGTGTCTTATTGCTAACAATGATTCTCCATCAACGTTGATTTTGGTGACCGAGGGATCGAGAACCGATGGGAGTTGAGTCCATTACAGCATTAACCCTTTCAGGATCCAGTGGTCGTATGAGTGACCGGTGCGTAGGTATCTCGCCTTCAGTCGTTGCATGGCCCTGTAGTGTAGTGGGCCCGGGAATATCGCTTGTATGGAGGAGGAGAGGAGTCCCACAATCCGGGCGAGTATCCTGAGAGGAATTGTATCCAACCTTAGAGCGCGTCAGATATCTTTCCTTATAGAGGCGATCTTTGCAGTAGATAGACGCAGAATGCAGTTCTCCAAGTCGATGTTGAAACTGAGGAACTGGCCCGACTCGGAGAGAGAAGCGATCTTTGTCTGTGTACTACAAAACCCATGGATTCCAGAAAGTGAATGACAAATTTTGTCTGCAATCGTAGCCTGGATTCGCAAAGGATCAGCAAGTCTTCCAAGTATATGAGACATCGCACGCCCAAATTTTCAGATGCGTGCCCTCACTGGTTTCAGTAGCTTTGTGAGCACCACGGAGTCGTAAACTGCCATGTTTTTCCTCTCCACTGGAATCGAAGGAAACATCGGCAGTCTAGGGCAACGGATACTGACAAGTATGCGTCCTTGAGGTCCAGATGTGTAAACCAGTCGTTATCGCTTAGGAGTAGTGATGTACCGAACTGTCCGCCGGCGAACAGTTCCCGGCGAACTTAGCGTGTTCGCGTTCGCCGCGGTGGGCGGACACATGCGCAGTTCGATCCGCCCCCTATTTGTCATCATTGGGCAAACTTTGACCCTGTGCCTCTCGGTCAGCAGACACATTCCAGCCAATCAGCAGCACTCCCTCCCTTCCACACCCTCCAACCTCCCTCCCAGCATCCATTTTCGATTCATTCTGAAGCTGCATGCTTAGTGAGAGGAGGGAAAGTTTAGCTGCTGATGATTAGATAGGGAAATTGATAGCTAGGCTAGGGTATTCAGTGTCCACTACAATCCTGAAGGACTCATCTGATCTCTGCTGTAAGGACAGCACCCCAAAAAGCCCTTTTTAGGGCTAGAACATCAGGCTGCTTTTTTTTTTTTTTTCTGTGTAATGTAATTGCAGGTGCCTGCCTGCCAGCTTCTGTGTGAGGTTCACATTGGATACTGTGCCCACTTGCCCAGTGCCACCACTCATATCTGTTTTTACAATAGCTTAAGCTTTAGATTAAAAAAAATATATATTTTTTCACTGTAATAGAAGAGCAGTTGCCTGCCTGCCAGCTTCTGTGTGAGGTTCACATTGGATACTGTGCCCACTTGCCCAGTGCCACCACTCATATCTGTTTTTACAATAGCTTAAGCTTTAGATTTAAAATAAAAAAAATGTTTTCACTGTAATAGAAGAGCAGTTGCCTTCCTGCCAGCTTCTGTGTGAGGTTCACATTGGATACTGTGCCCACTTGCCCAGTGCCACCACTCATATCTGTTTTTACAATAGCTTAAGCTTTAGATTAAAAAAAATATATATTTTTTCACTGTAATAGAAGAGCAGTTGCCTGCCTGCCAGCTTCTGTGTCAGGCTGGATGCCTTGCCCATTTGCACAGTCAGTGCCACCACTCATATCTGTTTTTACAATAGCTTAAGCTTTAGATTTAAAATAAATAATTTTTTTTCACTGTAATAGAAGAGCAGTTAGTTGTCTGCAAGCGTCTGGGTGTCAGGCCTCCTTCAGCGTGTGCTCTGCAGACCTGTGCCAGCGTACTTTGACACTTGCCAATCATATCTGGTGTCTCTTTAGCGTGCTTTTACAAAGAAAAAAGGTTTCCAGTGTAAGCTAATAGCAGCCAGTCAGTGTCCTTCAAGCGGCTCTGTCAGGGCTACAGTGTGTGCTCTCCAGAACTGTTCAAGTGCACATTGCCAATCATATCTGGTGTCTCTATAGCGTGCTTTTAAAACCAAAATTTGTTTTTCACTGTTATAGATTGAATAGCAGTTACTTGTCTTCAAGCGGGTGTGTCAGGCCTACAGTGTGTGCTCTGCAGAACTGTTACAGTTCACATTGCCAATCATATCTGGTCTCACAGTAGCTTGCACGCATAGTACCACAAATCCCCCAAAAAATGACAGGCAGAGGCAGGCCACCCCGCAGGGGCCGTCGTGGTCGTGGTGCTGTGATTCCCTTTTGCCCTAGAATAATGCCCAGTTTTCAGAAGCCACGTACCCTGAACTTGAAAAGTTCTGAGGACATAGTTGACTGGCTAACACAGGACACCCAATATTGTACAGCCTCCGCTCGGAACCTTGACGCACCATCCTCCTCCAGCTTAGCTTCAGGCACCTCTCAAGATAGCACTCACCTGCCTGCCGCCACCACCAAAACTAGCACCACAGCTGCTTTACTTGGTATGTCAGAGGAGTTATTCACACATCCGTTTGAAGAAATGAGTGATGCGCAACCATTATTTCTAGAGGATGTAGATAACAGGGATATGTCTCAGGCAGGCAGCATTAAACACATGGAGGTACGGTGTGATGATGATGATGTTGTACCCGCTGCTGCTTCCTTTTCTGAGTTGTCAGATACAAGCGAAGCGGTTGACGATGACGATGCGTCCATGGATGTCACGTGGGTGCCCGCTCGGCAAGAAGAAGAACAGGGCGAAAGTTCAGATGGGGAGACAGACAGGAGGAGGAGACGAGTTGGAAGCAGGGGGGTTCGTTGCAAGGAGCTAGTGGCACAGTCAGACAGCATGCATCGGCACCCGGGGTCACCCCGACAGCACGCCAATCAACGCATGCTGTGTCCACCACCAGAATGCCGTCATTGCAGAGCTCAGCAGTGTGGCATTTTTTTTTGTGTGTCTGCCTCTGACAACAGCGATGCCATTTGAAACCTGTGCCAAAGGAAACTGAGTCGTGGGAGGTCCAACACCCACCTAGGTACAACTGCTTTGCGTAGGCACATGATCTCACATCACAAACACCTATGGGATCACTCCTAATGTTCGACAGCCTGCTCCAGCAAGAAAAAGCTGTTAATGAATATTTGTATGACCGGGGTGCTAGGACAGCCTCTGGGGAGCTGGGAATTTTTTTGCCACGTTACTGGACGCTCATGCGCAATGCCTGTAGGCTCATGCGTCCTTTTGAGGAGGTGACAAACCTAGTCAGTCGCAACGAAGGCACCATCAGCGACATCATACCATTTGTTTTCTTCCTGGAGCGTGCCCTGCGAAGAGTGCTGGATCAGGCCGTAGATGAGCGTGAAGAGGAAGAGGAAGAGTTGTGGTCACCAGCACCACCAGAAACAGCCTTATCAGCATCGCTTGCTGGACCTGCGGCAACGCTGGAAGAGGATTGTGAGGAAGAGGAGCCAGAGGAGGAATGTAGCTTTGAGGAGAAGGAGGAGGAGCAAGACCAAACACAACAGGCATCCCAGGGTGCTCGTTGTCACCTATCTGGTACCCGTGGTGTTGTACGTGGCTGGGGGGAAGAACATACCTTCAATGACATCAGTGAGGAGGAGGAACGGGAAATGAGTAGCTCGGCATCCAACCTTGTGCAAATGGGGTCTTTCATGCTGTCCTGCCTGTTGAGGGACCCTCGTATAAAAAGGCTGAAGGAGATGACCTGTACTGGGTGTCCACCCTACTAGACCCCCGGTATAAGCAGAAAGTGGCGGAAATGTTACCGAATTACAACAAGTCGGAAAGGATGCAGCATTTGCAAAATAAATTAAAAAGTATGCTTTACACAGCGTATAAGGGTGATGTCACAGCACAACGGGAATCTAACAGGGGGAGAGGTGGAAGTCATCCTCCTCCTCCCACGACCACGCCGGCAAGGACAGGACGCTTTAAAGACGTGTTGTTGATGGAGGACATGCGGACCTTTTTAAGTCCTACGCATCGCCACAGCCCTTCGGGATCCACCCTCAGAGAGCGACTCGACCGACAGGTAGCAGACTACCTCGCCTTAACTGCAGATATCGACACTCTGAGGAGCGATGAACCCCTTGACTACTGGGTGTGCAGGCTTGACCTGTGGCCTGAGCTATCCCAATTTGCGATAGAACTTCTGGCCTGCCCCGCTTCAAGTGTCCTGTCAGAAAGGACCTTCAGTGCAGCAGGAGGTATTGTCACTGAGAAGAGAAGTCGCCTAGGTCAAAAAAGTCTAGATTACCTCACCTTTATTAAGATGAATGAGGAATGGATCCCGAAGGGACTGACACTGGGCGATACATTCGATTAAAAAAGGCCTGATGAGATGAGCTGCCTTGGGCTAAAAATGGTCCACACGCTGCTGTATTTTATTTTTTTTTTAAATTCTTTATTTTTGCGGTGCTTTGCATGACAGTAAAACAGTACATTGCAAGTCAGAATTTCCAGTATATAGCATCAACATATTTATCTTGCATCTTGTGAGACTGCACCAATTATATAATTTTATAAAATACAAGCAATAACTTGGATCCGGGTCATTAACACGCGTTCCGTGTGTGAAGTAGTTATGGAGTATGTGGTGCCTCCATGGTTATGACACTTGGGTGTGCCTGTATGTGTCGGTATGGTGTCCCATGGGCATATTGATGGGTGTGTACTAGTGAGTGACTTCTGAAGCGTGTGGGCTGTCCAGTGCTGCCTCCTGCCGTGAGTGTGGTCTCTGCCTCACGTGATCAAAACTCCTAGCCTAGGGAGTCGCGGGGGGGGGGGGGGGGGTGGTCGTGGTAAGAGTGTAGAAGTCACTCCATTAAGCGTTTGTGGTATGTCCCCATCTTAGGTGTACCAGTCGTGCGAGAGTGGGTCCCGTTGAGCCTGTGGTGTCAGTCAAGTACGGTCCATGTCAGGGTTAGGCCTGTCGATTGTTGTACGTGTGTCAGTCTTCTAGTAGGGATCGCAACAACATAAACAATAAACCGTTTAAACGTCCTTTTGTAACTCAGGTATGGTGTGAAGTTAGATAGGTTTCTCCTGACCTATGCTTTTGTATGCAATTCTTGACTCGTTTTAGACTTCACAAACCCTCGAGCTTAAAGCTCTACACCCACTAAGAGTGCAGGACAAACCCTAATCTTTGCAGAATAATGTACGTTGCCATATGGACACTTTGACGGTAGGTAATGTGTCGTATACAACCTGTACCTTTACTATGCTGCCCTCTTAAAGGCTGGCTACTGTTCAGTATTCTAGATTAGTCATCTATATAAGGTCAGCATTTAATGGGCTTTAGCAATATATAAATTTTGTCAGACAATTTAATCTTGTTTTTGTAGCTTGAAAGTAGTGAGGTGTGTTTATTAAATTTTAGAGCCCCTATTCAGCCTTAGGAGGGTAATGTCCCCTAGTCATGGGACACTGAGCTTGGCTTTAACCTCTATCAGATGTTTGGAGACCTTACAAACTGACAGCCACCGGCTCAAAAACAGGGTTCAGGAGAAAGAACAAGGTAATAAACAATTGTGATTTTCGCATTGAGTGTACGAACTGTAGGAATTATGGTAACGTTTCCAAAACGGCACTTGGTTACCAAAATTGGGCTCACAAAAAAAAAAAAATATATATATATATATATATTGTTGCCCCCAAGAACAATGGGGTACTATAAGAAATGTTAAACGTTCAATGAAAATAACTTTGCAGTCTTTAGACCTGAGGTAAAGGTGAGCGCTGGGAAGGTGTCCCTACTGTGCCTCATTGTCAGCCAGTCCCTTGAGGCTGTCTTGGGTACGAGGAGCGAGGGCTTCTGTTCCGCAGTACAAACATTGCGGTGCGCTCTGGGTCCCAATTGGTAGTAGAGGGTCTTGAGGGTGAGTTGGCGGTCGGTGGGTCCAGTCCCAAGGCCTGTATTATTGTGGGTGCCTCTTCCATGGAGGCAAGTGTGAGTTGGGATCCGTTCTGTGGTATCACCAGGGATCCGTGTGCCCCCCCCATCGATAGGTGATGTCTGCTGCCCTCAGTCTGTTGGTGACCCCCGGCTCCAACCAATTGACTGAAATCCTCCAAGATGGCACCAATATACCAGTGGTCTAAGCATCTTCCCACCTTGGCCTAAAAAGGGGAGGTGATTCCACAATTAAAAATTGCTGCCATATACACGTCCACTGAGAGGAGACGCGGAAGGTATTAAACTGATATGAACAATACTAAACTCACCACTCCTATCTGGTGGCACATTAGCTTGCCCGCGCAGTGCCCCAAATTTCAAGTAAGAGGACCGACCAAGCATCTTCTTCCATCTCCCTGTTACAGAAATCACTGCCATATCCATAGAAATTGTACATAATATCCAGGATAGTTTTACAGGGCCAAATCATGTCGCCTGTTGAAAGAGGTGACCTTGCTCGGGTCCCAGGTGTGCGGTTCCTAAAATGGCTGCCATATACATGTCCACTGATAGGAGACGCGGAAGGTATTAAACTGATATGAACATTTACTAAACTCACCACTCCGAGTGCTGTTATTTATTTAATTTTTTTGTGGTGAGGCTTTACAGGACAGAGTGCTTCTCCACGGGACATGTTAACTCACGGGCAGCTGGCTCATCAAGGAACAAGAGCAGCTTGCGGTTCCTAAAATGGCTGCCATATACACGTCCACTGATAGGAGACGCGGAAGGTATTAACCCCTTAAGGACCAAACTTCTGGAATAAAATGGAATCATGACGTGTCACACACATCATGTGTCCTTAAGGGGTTAAACTGATATGAACAATACTCCACTCCTATCAGTAGGTCCATCCCATTGTGATTTATGCCCCCCCACCCACCGTGCAGGTATGGGGGCTGGGGGGGAGGAAAGTAGGCCCCCCCATTGTGATTTATGGCCCCCACCCACCGCGCAGGGGTTGGGGAGGACAGTAGCTCCCCCCAGTGTGTATCATGGGCTTTGAGGACAGGTGTCAATCCATACCTGCCAAGTGACCCTATGTAGGGGGAACAGTCTTGTAACGGTATGCGGTATAACCGTCCACGACATCCGTTGGTATCTTCAGGAAATCCACAGTCAGAATAGGAAGCAAGGCAATATTCCCAATCCTCCCAATAACCGGACGAAACACAGTTTGGGAGTCAACTAACTCGGTTTATTCACAAGCAGCGTATTTATACAGTTCCCCATGCAAGGGGTTTCCACACAGATCATCCAGGGGATTTCTCCCAACATGCATTGTGACTTTCCCAACAGGCATTGCGACACGAGAGGGATACTCCCACTAAAATGGACGATTAAGTGGATTATCCCCTCGTGTAGCAAAACCGACAATTGACTCTAAAATCCATAATTCACATAATATTCGGTACTTTGGAATAATCGAACGTTCGGTAGATAGCTGGGGTCGGAGCGCACACTTTGTGAGAATACCGCTCTGATCCCAGCTGAATTGACCGAACGCCACACATAATACATTTAAACATGAAAGTTGGTTTAAAAGTACCGAATAAGTACGGGACATATAATGTACCGAACGCGGAACTCCCGAACGCTCTGGAAACCCAGCGGGGCTCGGATCATCGAGTAGCCGTTTTCAAGTCCAGGCTCTCGACGACCGAACACCGCTGCAGAGACAAAGGATCCAAGATGGCCGACCGCCGCATGGTCGGTAGTGGATCGACGGCCACCTAGGAGAGCCCTTAATTACCGATTGCAACAATGTTGCAATCGGTTACTTGGTACCACACGACTTGGGAGTGTGTGGTCGACCTGGGGAGCCCGTATTCGTACGGCGAATGGCCAGGATAGCCGTGTTTTCGTCGTATGAATGCTGGTACGCTGGCAGCGTACGGCTGCCAGCGTGCGAACGGCCATAGCACAATACATACACATTTAACGGAACACATCATACAGTCAGCCTACGGACAACCTATACTGCATATAGTCCAGAAGTGGCTAGATTTGCCACAATGCTCCCCCAGAACCAAGCCGGCATACACAGTCTGATCCCAACGGATCGGCTTGGGGATGTCCGGGAGAGTACTCACAGATCACTTTTCGAGTTCAGTCTGTCTGGATAACCCGTCAGCGTTACCGTTTTGTTTTCCGGGCCGATAGTGAATGGTAAAGTCAAAGGGCTGCAGCGCCAAACTCCAGCGCAGCAGCCGGGCATTGTCCCCAGATACACGGTTCAGCCACACTAACGGGTTGTGATCTGTGAGTAAGGAAAAAGGTTGTCCGTACAAATATGGCTGTAACTTTTTGAGGGCCCACACCACGGCCAGGCATTCTTTCTCGATGGCAGCGTAGCTCACTTCACGCGGTAGTAACTTGCGGCTTAGGTAAGCTACGGGGTGTTCTCCGCCATCGGCTCCCACTTGGCTCAGTACTGCTCCCAATCCAAACATTGAAGCGTCTGTGTGAACAAGAAATCTTTTAGTTGGATCAGGAGCAGTCAACACAGGGGCATTAGTTAGAGCCGTTTTGAGTTGCTGGAATGCCTGCTCACACTCTGGGGCCCAGACAACCTGTCGGGGAAGGTTCTTTTTAGTCAAGTCCGTCAGGGGTTTGGCCAGGGTGCTATAGTCTGGAACAAACTTCCGGTAGTAGCCGGCCGTCCCTAAAAACGCCAGCACCTGAGTCTTAGTCCTGGGGGTAGGCCACTTTGCTACGGCCTCAATCTTGGCTGGCTCGGGTCTCTGCTGCCCACACCCTACTCGGTGTCCCAGATACTGCACCTCAGCCATACCTATGTGGCACTTGCTAGGCTTTAACGTTAACCCAGCCTCCCCAATACGATCTAGGATCGCCCCTATGTGGTGTAGGTGGTCCTCCCAGGTCTGGCTAAAGATGGCTATGTCATCTAGATAGGCACAGGCATACTCTTGGAACCCGTCCAGTAGCCGATCTACCATCCGCTGAAAGGTAGCCGGAGCGTTTTTCATTCCGAAGGGCATGACCTTGAAATGGTACAGGCCAAACGGAGTGACAAACGCCGACTTGGGGACGGCGTCATCGGCTAGCGGAATTTGCCAGTATCCCTTACACAAATCAATGGTAGTGAGATACTGGCCCCGTGCCATCTTATCTAACAGCTCGTCTATCCGGGGCATCGGGTAGGCATCAGACACCGTTTTGTCATTTAGCCTCCGGTAGTCGACACAGAACCGAGTGGTGCCATCCTTTTTCGGTACTAGGACTACCGGCGATGCCCAGGGGCTATCGGAGGGTTCGATAACCCCTAGCTGTAACATCTCATCTAGCTCGGCTTTCATATGGGTACGGACGGATTCCGGAACCCTATATGGAGCCTGTCTCATAGGTAGCTGTCCCAGGGTGTCTACTCGGTGAGTGGCTAGCGGAGTGTAACCAGGTAAATTGGAGAAGGTAGCCCCTTTGGCTTCGATCAGCGCTTGTACCTGGGCACGCTCATGGGCGCTTAGCCGCTCCCCCAGCTGAACTCCCTGGGAGGGCTCTATCGGTGCCTCGGGTTCTAGTAGGTCAGGTAAGGGTAGGTTCTCCTGATCCTCTAAGGAGGAGGCGCAGATGGCCGTCACATCCTCGATCCTCTCATGGTAGGGTTTGAGCAGGTTCACGTGGAGCATGCGTCTCTTCCCTACCCCTGAGCAGGGGCCGATCACATAGGTAGTGTCGCATCGCTGCTCCACTACCTGGTATGGGCCTTGCCAGATGGCCTGCAGCTTGTCTGTGCGGACAGGTTTTAAAATTAAAACCTTCTGTCCCACCTGAAAGCTGCGGTCTCGGGCTCCTCTATCGTACCAGCGTCGCTGTCGTTGCTGGGCCGCCCGGAGGTTGGTGTGTACAGCCTGAGTGAGCGCCTCCAGACGGTCCCTGAATTCCAGGACGTATGATATGATAGGGGTCTCGTTGGTAGTACTCTCTCCCTCCCAATGTTCCCTAATTAAGTTCAAGGGTCCCCGCACCCTCCTCCCAAATAGTAATTCAAACGGGGAGAATCCGGTCGACTCCTGGGGAACCTCTCTATAAGCAAAGAGTAGGTGAGGTAGAAACCTCTCCCAGTCTTTGTGGGTCTCCCCGAACGTCCGAAGCATCTGCTTCAGTGTCCCGTTGAACCTCTCACATAACCCATTGGACTGGGGGTGGTAGGCGGAATTAACTATTGGCTTAATGCCACATACCTTCCACATATGTTGCGTAACTTCGGCCGTAAACTGGGTACCTCGGTCCGAGATTATCTCTTGGGGGAACCCTACCCGGGAAAACACTTTCATTAATGCCTCCGCTACGGTCTCGGCATGTATATTAGTGAGGGCCACAGCTTCGGGGTACCTGGTGGCGTAATCCACTACAGTCAGAATGTACCTTTTGCCAGAGGGACTGGGTTTTGGCAGGGGCCCTACGATATCTACCGCTACGCGGCTGAAGGGCTCTGCGATAATGGGTAGGGGACATAGCTTGGCCTTGTGGCGATCCCCTCGTTTACCTACTCTCTGACATACGTCGCAAGAGGTGCAATACTGGCGCACATCCTGCGAGATGCCGGGCCAGAAGAAGGCATGCGTTAAGCGGTACCGGGTACGGGTCATCCCTAGGTGTCCTGACAAGGGAATGTCATGAGCAATTCTAAGCAGCTCCTGTCTATACTTTTGCGGTACCACTAGCTGCTTGTTAGTCAGGGTGACAGACCCCCCCACATCTTTAGTCGTGACACGGTATAACAACTCCTTCTCCCAGATGTACCGCTCCCCCTCTAGCCCGGTTTGGTCTGTTTGTGCCCGGTCCCTATATACTTGGAGGGTGGGATCGGTCTGGACTTCGGTCGCAAAGGTAGTCGGGGTATCCCAGGACATGGGGGTCGGTTGGGGAGCATGGTCTCTTACCTGAGCCTCAGAGTGTATCGGTGTAGCCGTGGTGCGAGCCTGTTGCCGGGTGGTTACGGGGTGTGCCTCCTGATAGGGAGTCTGGGGAATAAAAGCGGAAGTCATTTGGCCTAAGTCATTCCCCAGCACAACATCTGCAGGTAAATTTTGCATAAGCCCTACTTCCACAGTCCCCTCTCCCACACCCCAATCCAAGTGTACTTTGGCAGTCGGTAGCCGGTATACTGCTCCCCCGGCCACCCGTACTGCCACTGACCCGCCAGTGTGGGTTGCGCCCGGGACCAAATGTGGTGCAACCAAAGTCAAAGTGGCTCCCGAATCCCTGAGCCCTTGTACCTCCTTGCCCTCTAGGGTTACTAGCTGCCGATGATGTTGTCGGTTGTCGGTGGCTCGGACCGACATTACTTCGTGGAGCACCCCTAGCGGCTCCTCAACTTGAGCGCTCAGCAATTCTTGGGTGACGGGGGCTACCTGGTAATGGTGTGCAGCAGCCCTTGGTGCCAAATTTTGTCGCACCTGATTCCAAGCCTGCCGGCTCCGGTTTTGGGTGCACTCCCGAGAAATGTGTCCCCACTGCTTGCAGGTGTGACACTGAATGTTAGCCCGGCCGTTGTATCGGGAGGGGGGTGGTGGAGTATTCAGTGCTGGCCTGTGCAGGGGTACGGTGGGGCCGGTAGGAGTAAAATTATGGGGTGGCCCGGTAATCCGAGGGAGGGCCTTATTCTGTGATCCGTGATGCCTCCGGGCATCAAAATGCTGATCCGCCAATCTAGCGGCTTCGGGTAGGGTGAGGGGTTTACGGTCTCTCACCCATTCTTGTGCGTCTGGGGACAAGCCATTAAAAAACTGCTCCAGTAGCATGAGCTGTCGTAACTCCTCCATATTAGTGGCGTTGCTGGCCTGTATCCATCCTTGCGATGCTTGATCCAGCTTGTGTGCCCACTCTGCGTGAGAATCTTTCTCCGGTTTGCGCAAGCCCCTGAACTTGCGCCGGTATGCTTCTGGGGTAATAGCATACCTCTCCAAGATCGCCCTCTTTACTTTAGGGTAATCTTTGCTGTCCTCTCGAGGTACAGCACGGTAGGCTTCAGCTGCCCTACCCGATAATTTACCGGCCAGCAGCGGTACCCATACTGCGGGTTCCAGATCGTGCAAATCGCACAGCCGCTCAAAATCCTGTAAGTACCCATCGATTTCGTCCTTTTCTTCACAAAACGCTTTAAAGGCGTGATGTGGGACTTTGGGCTTTATTTGTCCATAGGTGGAGGCAGTAACAGACTCTGCCCTAGGTGGGGTTGCTGGTGGGTTGGTTGCCAGCAGATAGTCCTGTACATCCGATATCATCACGGTCAGCATTTCCAACGATACTGGTTGCGGCAGAAACTCCAACCTGGTTCGTAGCTCTTTTTGGAATGGGGTCTCTTCCTTGGCTGGTGGAGGTGTAGCGCTGCGGGCTCTGTCTCCCTCCATTAGTTCAGCGATCAGCACAGCCTTAGATTTGTTGCTGGCTATCTTGCCCCTGGCTTCCAGTAGCTCTTTTAAAGTCTGTCGTTTCAGTATGGTGTAGTCAATCTCCATACGAATTGCCCTTGCTTTCCTTGTTCGGTAGTTCCAGTTTACACGAACGCTGCTTTTTCGGCTGTAAGGTTCGGATCCCGTCGCTTGCCACCAATTGTAACGGTATGCGGTATAACCGTCCACGACATCCGTTGGTATCTTCAGGAAATCCACAGTCAGAATAGGAAGCAAGGCAATATTCCCAATCCTCCCAATAACCGGACGAAACACAGTTTGGGAGTCAACTAACTCGGTTTATTCACAAGCAGCGTATTTATACAGTTCCCCATGCAAGGGGTTTCCACACAGATCCTCCAGGGGATTTCTCCCAACATGCATTGTGACTTTCCCAACAGGCATTGCGACACGAGAGGGATACTCCCACTAAAATGGACGATTAAGTGGATTATCCCCTCGTGTAGCAAAACCGACAATTGACTCTAAAATCCATAATTCACATAATATTCGGTACTTTGGAATAATCGAACGTTCGGTAGATAGCTGGGGTCGGAGCGCACACTTTGTGAGAATACCGCTCTGATCCCAGCTGAATTGACCGAACGCCACACATAATACATTTAAACATGAAAGTTGGTTTAAAAGTACCGAATAAGTACGGGACATATAATGTACCGAACGCGGAACTCCCGAACGCTCTGGAAACCCAGCGGGGCTCGGATCATCGAGTAGCCGTTTTCAAGTCCAGGCTCTCGACGACCGAACACCGCTGCAGAGACAAAGGATCCAAGATGGCCGACCGCCGCATGGTCGGTAGTGGATCGACGGCCACCTAGGAGAGCCCTTAATTACCGATTGCAACAATGTTGCAATCGGTTACTTGGTACCACACGACTTGGGAGTGTGTGGTCGACCTGGGGAGCCCGTATTCGTACGGCGAATGGCCAGGATAGCCGTGTTTTCGTCGTATGAATGCTGGTACGCTGGCAGCGTACGGCTGCCAGCGTGCGAACGGCCATAGCACAATACATACACATTTAACGGAACACATCATACAGTCAGCCTACGGACAACCTATACTGCATATAGTCCAGAAGTGGCTAGATTTGCCACAAGTCTCTATTCTGCTCTGTGTCAGTGTGTATCATGGTCTCTGTGGACGGGGAACAGTCTCTATTCTGCTCTGTGTCAGTGTGTATCATGGTCTCTGTGGACAGGGAATAGTCTCTATTCTGCTCTGTGTCAGTGTGTATCAGGGGCTTTGAGGACAGGTGTCAATCCATACCTGCCAAGTGACCCTATGTAGGGGGAACAGTCTCTATTCTGCTCTGTGTCAGTGTGTATCATGGTCTCTGTGGACGGGGAACAGTCTCTATTCTGCTCTGTGTCAGTGTGTATCATGGTCTCTGTGGACGGGGAACAGTCTCTATTCTGCTCTGTGTCAGTGTGTATCATGGTCTCTGTGGACGGGGAACAGTCTCTATTTTGCTCTGTGTCAGTGTGTATCATGGTCTCTGTGGACAGGGAACAGTCTCTATTCTGCTCTGTGTCAGTGTGTATCAGGGGCTTTGAGGACAGGTGTCAATCCGTACCTGCCAAGTGACCCTATGTAGGGGAACAGTCTCTATTCTGCTCTGTGTCAGTGTGTATCATGGTCTCTGTGGACGGGGAACAGTCCCTATTCTGCTCTGTGTCAATGTGTATCAGGGGCTTTGAGGACAGGTGTCAATCCATACCTGCCAAGTGACCCTATGTAGGGGGAACAGTCTCTATTCTGCTCTGTGTCAGTGTGTATCAGGGGTTTTGAGGACAGGTGTCAATCCATATCTGCCAAGTGACCGTATGTAGGAGGAACAGTCCCTATTCTGCTCTGTGTCAGTGTGTATCAGGGGTTTTGAGGACAGGTGTCAATCCATATCTGCCAAGTGACCCTATATAGGGGGAACAGTCCCTATTCTGCTCTGTGTCAGTGTGTATCAGGGGTTTTGAGGACAGGTGTCAATCCATATCTGCCAAGTGACCCTATGTAGGGGGAACAGTCTCTATTCTGCTCTGTGTCAGTGTGTATCATGGTCTCTGTGGACGGGGAGCAGTCTCTATTCTGCTCTGTGTCAGTATGTATCATGGTCTCTGTGGACAGGGAACAGTCTCTATTCTGCTCTGTGTCAGTATGTATCAGGGGCTTTGAGGACAGGTGTCAATCCATACCTTCCAAGTGACCCTATGTAGGGGGAACAGTCTCTATTCTGCTCTTTGTCAGTGTGTATCATCAGACCACCACAGTGAGAAACGGTGTTTGGTCGTCGAGTGTCTGGAACTCAAATCGGACAATCAAACAACCAAACACCGCTGAGACCTCCAGAGTTCCGTAACTACCTAACGGAGGGACCAGACTACCCCCTGTTCGGTAGAAACAGAGTACTGAACAAGGGAAATACAATACATGTAGTATTAAGTGTGAATGGCAAGGATTACTGTATGTTTTAACTGCCGAACGGAGACCGACCGCAGGGCCCAAACACATGGAACCCTTTTCGGATACCACCTCGTGTGTGGTCGGTCAAACTTCACCCTCCACCTTACTCCCAAACCCCTGGTCTGATCTGGGTGAATTTTGGATGTATTATTCACCCAGATCAGGGCTACCTGGCGGTACCCTAAGATTAAATATGCACTGGTTTAGGGGTACATCCAGGATTATGGGAATTGTATGGTACATGTAATAGGATTATGAGTCACATCGAGGGGAGGAGATGTGTGGGAGTTAACTATTACTGTATTGGTTGATGTCCTAATGTTTGTAAATCCCTCCCTTGCATGGGAGAAACTCTTAAAAGGAGGCTGTGGGAATAAACGTTAGTTCTGCTCCTGATGCTGTGTGTCGTCCAGTTATTGGGAGTGCTGTTGGGATATTGTTGGATTATTTTGCCTGCTGGAATTACTACTCTATGGATCTATAATACTTGTTCCTGAGCCTCACTGGGATCTTAAGTGGAGAATAGCTGTGGAATATCAGCTCTCCGCTACACCAATATCTTAAAAAACAACACCTTCCATACATGGAATAAATCTTGGAACACGATCCATTTATAGTAAAAGAAATTGTCAATAATTTCCTGAGACAAAACCTTATCCTTCAGTATCTGGTATACATAAACCAGGTCGTCAGCTTGAATTACAACAATTTTGAGAAGCGGTACCCTTGAGAATTCCAGGATGCCTATTTACAGTTAAGGTCCCCAAAGATTCTTGCGGAACATTTTTGATGAATTGTGAAACAGCTACTTGCCACCAAGGGAGGAAGACTATCATTCTCACCTTTCCCATCCTCTAGGATCTCGGGGAATAGGGAACCAGGAGGAAACTATAGGTTAGACTGGAATTCCTAAGAAAGAAAAGGAAACCAAAGCTTACGGCTCTGTCCAAGCTTGTCCAATGAAACACTTCATGCTGTTTGATCTAGAAGTCCCAGTTCCATAACTGGAAAATCAAATTCTTACCATCGTTTGAGTGAAGATCAAGGAGTATGAACCAATCTGCTTTGTATTAAATGTTGACTACTCAATGCTACAGCTAAACAGAGGAATATTAAGTTCTATGCATAAGTGAAAAGATCTAAGAAAAACTAACCCAAGCAAATCCTGGAACAAGATTTTTGAAACAAGATGACCTTGTTTGTACATAATTGCTACCGATGTAGAACTATCTGACCAGATCTGGATAATACCTGGTCTTTATCTGAAAGGCAAAGAGCTATCCAGATGGCCTTCGGTCCTATGTAGTCGGATACGTTTTTACAAATTATCTCAGCTAATTTCCCATCATCCCTATGAGAACCTAGCTGAGACCTGAAGCATCAGTCGTAAAATTCGATTTGAGAACTAGAACAAAAAGTAAGATCCGTCTGACATCCTTTATTTCTGCCTGGTTCAGAAAGGAATGACCGAAGTAACTGGCCACTGAAGGACCTGTAAACAGTGCTATACCTAAAGATGCTGAAGAGACCAAGCAGGTTCTTACAAGACGGGAACCAATATTATTTCCCAAGTATCTGTCTACTGAAGTAGCAGAGAGATTTCAGGTGCTAATGACAGAGAGAACCACTATTTTTTTTCTTCAGGGAATTACCATTCTCTGAGAGTCAAAAACCCTTGTCAAAATATTTACACCTGAACTGTTCCTTGACAAACACCAGAACTGCACACTTCCTGAAAAGAGAATTATTTATCAGAAGATTGATTAGCATCCACCTGTATGCTGTAGAAACACCCTAACCTTTAGGGACTGGTGTACAAAAAGTAATTAGATGCCTCTGAGGAAGCAGAATTGTAGAGATTCAACAAATTTATGGATGGCAATATTTTGCATAGTGAGAGAATCTCAAGCGGCAATTGCCATAAGCATTTTCTTAAAAGAAAACTGCAGACAAAAACCTAGGCAGAAAACCATCTCAGTCATATCGAATCTATTTGCAGGGAACAAATTGAACCTGGTGAAACTACACCATGATCCATAGGTTTGCAGCTGTACTAGAATTTGCTTCAAGCCCAGCAACAGGAGGAAGAAATTATTTTCCATGAAGACTAGTTCATACAGGTTACCATCTTTATTGGCGGAAGCGAGACTGATTACATAGATATACAGTCAGCATAAGACAATACCCATGATCCAGGCTTTCCTTAGCCGTAATTGGGAAGCAGAGGCTAGAGCAGAAAGAATATCTGCAAACTGTACTTCAAAACCTGTTTGATGCAGGCTCTGTAGGAATCAATAGCAGAAGTAATTCTTTAAAATTGGAATACCAACCAACAGCCTTACCTGCGATAGGCTTTCATTAGCCGTATTTGGGAAGCAGAGGCTAGAGCAGACAGATTAGCTGCAACTGCATTTAAAACCTGTTTGATGCAAACCCTGCAGTAACCAAAATTAGGAAGCATTTTCTTGAATTTTCTATTCCAACAGTCAGTTAGCTGAAACCTATCTGACTTGGAATTTAAGATAAAACATAAAATGTGCAACCATGGAGTGAAGCACAGGAAAAGTTCTGCCTCAGCTGAAAAACAGACTGTCTTTTTAGAAACTGATATCAGGTGAAACTAGTTGAGGTGGTGAGAATGCTAATTGCAACAGAGCTTTGTCTACAGCAATTGCTAAAAGCCTACTGCATGTTTAAACACATGACATGTGTGACATGTCATGATTCCCTTTTATTCCAGAAGTTTGGTCCTTAAGGGGTTAAGCAAATAAACACTGCAGCTAGGATCCTGGCATTTAAAGAATCCATCTGCTACAACAGTATATTAACTTAACCAAAACCAGATTTTAAATATCAGCCTCCTAAGCATAACCTAGCGAGGATAATCCTCCAATAGTCATATGGGTCATGCTCTTGTGAATATATACCACTTCACTTTATTTGCTGACCCTGTTGCAGCAATTCGTGATTATTGAAACCCATATTAACTAATCACTGAGCAGCAGCTAATTTGAGCCAGAAAGGAAACTTAAAGTTTCCCAATAGAATGATAGAAACATAGAAACATAGAATGTGACGGCAGATAAGAACCATTCGGCCCATCTAGTCTGCCCAGTTTTCTAAATACTTTCATTAGTCCCTGGCCTTATCTTATAGTTAGGATAGCCTTATGCCTATCCCAAGCATGCTTAAACTCCTTTACTGTGTTAACCTCTACCACTTCTGCTGGAAGGCTATTCCATGCATCCACTACCCTCTCAGTAAAGTAATACTTCCTGATATTATTTTTAAACCTTTGTCCCTCTAATTTAAGACTATGTCCTCTTGTTGTGGTAGTTTTTCTTCTTTTAAATATAGTCTCCTCCTTTACTGTGTTGATTCCCTTTATGTATTTAAATGTTTCTATCATATCCCCCCTGTCTCGTCTTTCATCCATGCTATACATGTTAAGATCCTTTAACCTTTCCTGGTAAGTTTTATCCTGCAATCCATGAACCAGTTTAGTAGCCCTTCTTTGAACTCTCTCTAAGGTATCAATATCCTTCTGAAGATATGGTCTCCAGTACTGTGTACAGTACTCCAAGTGAGGTCTCACCAGTGTTCTGTACAATGGCATGAGCACTTCCCTATTTCTACTGCCAATACCTCTCCCTATACAACCAAGCATTCTGCTAGCGTTTCCTGCTGCTCTATTACATTGTCTGCCTACCTTTAAGTCATCAGAAATAATCACCCCTAAAATCCCTTTCCTCAGATGTTGAGGTTAGGACTCTATCAAATATTCTGTACTCTGCCCTTGGGTTTTTACGTCCAAGATGCATTATCTTGCACTTATCCACATTACATGTCAGTTGCCACAACTCTGACCATTTTTCTAGTTTACCTAAATCATTAGCCATTTGGCTTATCCCTCCTGGAACATCAACCCTGTTACATATCTTAGTATCATCCGCAAAAAGACACACCTTACCATCAAGACCTTCTGCAATATCACTAATAAAAATATTAAAGAGAATGGGTCCAAGTACAGATCCCTGAGGTACCCCACTGGTGACAAGCCCAAGCTTCGAATATACTCCATTGACTACAACCCTCTGTTGCCTGTCACTCAGCCACTGCCTTACCCATTCAACAATATTGGAATCCAAACTCAAAGATTGTAGTTTATTGATAAGCCTTCTATGTGCAACAGTGTCAAAAGCCTTACTGAAATCTAGGTAAGCAATGTCTACTGCACCACCCTGATCTATAATTTTAGTTACCCAATCAAAAAAATCAATAAGATTAGTTTGGCATGATCTCCCTGAGGTAAACCCATGTTGTCTCTGATCTTGAAATCCATGTGTTTTTAGATGTTCAACAATCCTATCCTTTAACATGGTTTCCATCACTTTCCCCACTACTGAAGTAAGGCTTACTGGCCTATAGTTGCCCGACTCCTCCCTATTACCTTTCTTGTGAATGGGCACAACATTCGCTGATGTAAAAGTATATGCGAATACCCTTTATAGGCTTTACTCAAAGAATAATAATTTTGGATCCGATCTACTAAGTGCTTACCCCTGCAAAGCGCTATATGATTGAAGACTTTAGTAATAATCCTTAACCCCTTAAGGACACATGACATGTATGACATGTCATGATTCCCCTTTTATTCCATAAATTTGGACCTTAAGGGGTTAAATGAAGAGAAGTTAAAAACTCTCCTACTTAGAAACACTATCTACCTTGCAGCACTGATAAATTGGAAGGCGTAGCCTGAAGTTGTGGGAGGGGTTACCCGGCTATTTAAACTCAGGCCCCCTACACCACAGGGCTGATGCTGCCTGGTTCATTTCTACTTCCGGTTCAAAGGTCATCAACACAGACTGCCTAAAACTCCAAACAAGCTGGTCTGGGCCTACTGTGGCTCCCACGCCAATCGGACCAAGTTTTTCCCTGCTCCAACAACTCCCATCCTGCTGTTCCAGCCACATGCGGTCAGAGACTCCCACGCTGATTGGTCCAAGTTCTCCCTGCTCCAACAACTCCCATTACGCTGTTCCAGCCATATGCGGTCAGAGACTCCCACGATGATCGGACCAAGTTCCCCATGCTCCAACAACTCCCATCATGCTGTTCCAGCCCCATGTGGTCAGAGACTCCCACGATGAACGGACCAAGTTATCCCTGCTCCAACAACTCCCATCATGCTGTTCCAGCCACATGCGGTCAAAGACTCCCAAGCCGATTGGACCAAGTTCTCCCAGCTCCAACAACTCCCATCACGCTGTTCCAGCCACATGCGGTCAGAGACTCCCACGCCGATTGGACCAAGTTCTCCCTGCTCCGACAACTCCCATGACGCTGTTCCAGCCACACGAAGTCAGAGACTACTCACCTCTTCTCCAGAACTGGCCGTTCGTTCCCGCCGGCGCTATGAGACCCCTTACTGGCTTTCCGGGCCTTTTCCTGGACCAAACCTCCGTGACCTCTCACCTCACCACAAGCTTCCGGGTCAAGTCGTTTGCTTCCTGTACCAGTCAAATCCACGAACCGTGAGTCAGCCTGTACGGGCAAAATCCATGAACACACAATTGTTCAAACGTTTACGTTCTTACATACCGTCCATTCTGGATTTTTTCCCGTTCAGGACTTAAGTCAGTTCATCTACTCCTGCCTGCTCTTTGTTCCATTCCTATTCGCTGGTTTCTTTTCGTTAAATTTCTACCGAACTAGTCTCCAGTCTATCTCAGTTACATGCTTCCATCTAGCAGCCACTACAATCATAGTACCCATTTGTTAGTTTTACACTGTTCCCTGATACATGAAATGTCCAAGTTCCTTTTTGAAAGTATTTAGCCTGCTACTAGTTATCCTTACATGCCCCCTGTAGTTCGGTTATGTTTGCTATATTTCTTGTTATTATTTACGATTGTGCACGGATATGGTCAGTTTCCCATTACTAATTCAGCTCTGGTAAGCGTTTAATATTCACTACGTATATTGCATTACCATCATATATATCGCAAATGTCTTATTTTATCACTCATGGACTTGGTACTGTTCTGAGGCAGTCATCACCATCTCATTTGTTACCATGTGTTATGGCCAATCTGTTTACTTGCTCCCATGATAGGTATATTACTTATTTGGCAGACGACCACCTATTCGCTAAACCTTTTTTTCTAACGTGCCACACTCCTATGTTCAGTATATGTATAGTCATGTTCCCTGGGACAAACCCTAGTGTACCAGGCTTTACCATACCATCATATGTTCCCCCTGACTCTACGTCAAAATAATCACGTATTATGCAAAAGGTTATTTACTCATCGCTGCTATATTCTACTCAAGCAAGTTCATCATCCTAACCGACCCTTGCTATTCAGGCATAGTATCACCAAACCTACAGCAAATCTACTCCTAACTGCTTTATGTTACATCAGCCAACGCTGGCACGCAATTCCTCCGCCAGGCCATACACAGGCACATGCCCGGGGATCCTTAATTCCCCACAGATACACCCCCCTTCCCTTACTGGCACGACCATAACTAAATATATTAGTCCTACCGGGATGGCTCAAAACTGCCCTCATAGCTTGGTATTCCTTATCCCCCTATATGTATTTTAGCTACAGAAGTCACAGGACCAATTAGCGGTCACTCATGACTCTGCCTAACCCCCATTATTGTCGCAGTATTGGTTAAACACTCCCCATGGTCTCTGGTAGTGGCCTAGGATAGTCACCCTACTCACTTATAGGGATATTTGATTTATGTCCTATGAATCTTGTACCCACCATCGTAGGGTCAGGATTCTAACAACTATGTCCTCAGGTTACCTATTCATATACCAGCCTCTAAAACAACCACCCCGATTATGTGTATTCCGTTCACATTAAGTCAAGCCCAATTCAAGTTCCAACTTGCCACCCACCATCATTTCCCTTTAGGTTCTCCAATATCTCATCCCTCTGGCAAGGAAACCACATTCTACCCCAAGTATGTTTACCCACCTCGCTACTACCCATCACCCGTCCCATTCTCGGATCCGGTATGTCAACTGGCGGCCTGGTTCCCAGCTATGCCAGTAACTAGCCTCATCATTATCAAACCCGTGAGTCCACTTCATCCGCATATGGAGGTATACGCCCCTCGGCCCAATACATTGCTAACGCCTCACATCAACCTCTCCAGGTTACGAGTTAGGGCCTCACCCAGCATGGCCTCTTATATTGACTCTTTTTATAGTCCCCGAGAGGCCAACGTTCTTGCCACACCTTTCAGTGGCCCCTGCTCACTAGGCCAAATGACATTAAGTCAAACAGTTGATATCCACTCTTCTTGCCTCCATACATAACATCAACGATGGACTACAGAGACTGGAATCTCCACAGGCACTGACGCACATCCCAGCCACAGGACTCCCAAATCTCTCTCATGGTTATGTTATCCTTTCAAATCCCGCCCCTAGCACATTGGTTTACATTATTACTCCCTCGTACTTTGTGTCCCAGACCATACGCAAAGACATCTGGAAAGGTTAATTTAGTCTCCTTACTGATTGCCTCCCACGATTACAAGTCTTACTACTACGATGATCTGTACGTCGTTCTATACACCAGAATCTCAGACTCAATCAGAAACTCACTATGCCAGAATTCATCCTAGCCTTCAGACTCTCGTGACGTAAGTGGCTCTACTTCTCCTCACCATAGAGAAGGTTTGCATCGACAACCTGGAGTTTTACCTCTAAGCACACCCTTTCCGTCACTCAGTCGACTTCTACATCAAGGTTTCCACACACCAGTTCCACACAGGTCTAGTCACACTCCTGCCTGGTATTCACGAGTGTCAGAACCTTCAGTCCGCATTAATAGACCCCGCAACACAATCACGTTGCTTAAGAAGGTATTCAACCATATTAATTACCCACCCCTAGCCTCAACTCATTGATTTCCTCTAAGGAATTCTCCCAGCACTATGCCAAAGGGGTTGACTGGAGCTTGGGTGGGCAAGACAGACATTTCCTATGCCTCCAAGCTTCTACCTATTCAGCCATCCCGAGGGCATGTTCATGGCATTTTATGGAGGGATTGTCATGAATTTCCCACACGTGTAACTTTTAGAGCAAAGAGTAACCCCAAGCTGTTTGTCTTATTTGCTAACACACTATGTTGACTAACACTCAATATTAGCGAATGTCCTGCAGTCACCCGTTATCTTAGATAACTTCCTCAATCCGCTCTGGTTAGTATTCACAAGACGATGGCACTTTTCCTCACTATGGGTTCCACTTTCACAAACTGACCTTCTTAGGCATTCATCTTGACACTAATAAGCTACAGAACATGTCCACCTACAGAGAAGTTACAGCGCATCAGAGTCCTGGGAACCTTTCCTTCTGAAGAACAAGCGGGGGTGGGGGAGGGGGAGAATGGATCTACAGTCCTACTGGGCACATTGAAGTTCGCCATGAGAATTATTCTGAACATTTATTTCGTGACCGCTGAGTCTTCTTCCCACCGACAGTTGCATTCTGGCACTAGTTGTTAGCAGACCTACACATATGGCTCAGGTTCATGCCACACTGGAATAGGAGGCCAGGTTATTCCCACCATATCTCATCATTTCCCAGTTACATGAACCAATGCGTCCGCACACACTGATTTCACAGCCAATTTGGTGACTTTTGGTTCTGAGATGCCTGGCCAGTTGAGACTCTTGCAAAAAACAAAAAACAAAAAAAAAAACACTTTCCATTCCTCGTCAACATTTCTTTGGAATCTACCCCATAGTGGAAGCCTACAAGGCCTGGGGAGGTATGAGTGGATAGGGGAACCTGTCAAGTGCTTCTCTGACAATAAAGAAGCTGGCTATACCCACATTCCATGGCTTAATACTGCACTAACTCGCCTCATGGCATTTGGCAGATTTCTGGATTGAGCTGCCCTCTCTGATTATACATTACGAGCATACAATAGAGATTTCACCTTTACAACAAGTTTACCACTGATTACCATAATACCGATATTCGTTCACTAGTCGCCATTGCGACACTCCTCTCCTTTTTGCCCACACAATTTATAAAATCTCTCTTAACACTACAAAACTTACCTGGCTGGAATACACCATATCTTAAGTGCCCATCCTAGTACCAAACCGTTCACATCCTCTTACCATATGTAATACGTAGGGACATAAGGACTATCCTACGGACAATAAGGTGCCGGTCAAAATGTCAGACCTTTACAGGTTATCACTCATTGGACCAAATCTCAATATGCCCCTATTTAACTGCATGGCAAACCACTCACTACAGCTAAATTCATAATGTACCTCAGAACCCTGTTAACCAGGCGGGGACCCAACCCCAATGCCTTTTCGGGACATTCCTCCAGAATCAGGGCAGCATCAGCTGCTTCCAGACAAATGTCCCTGCTCACACCATAAACATTAGGACGCTGGAAATCCACAGTATATTGCTAGATACATACCACAACCAGAGCTAGAGTTGAGTAGGACAAGCCTTTATGAATCTTGCAACGTCAAGATGTGTAATAAAGTATCTTATTCAACTTTTTGCCCTCTTTTATTACAGGCCTACCCGATACGTCGGTTTCGGCACACCACAACCGACTTGCTCATATATCTAACTTATCATGTATACGGCTTTTGTCCCCGACTACAAATTGGAAGGCGTAGCCTGAAGTTGTGGGAGGGGTTACCCGGCTATTTAAACTCAGGCCCCCTACACCACAGGGCTGATGCTGCCTGGTTCATCCCTCCCACCTCTCCCCTTATACATATTACTATTACAGGTGGGCCCTCTTTTATTACAGGCCTACCCGATACGTCGGTTTCGGCACACCACAACCGACTTGCTCATATATCTAACTTATCATGTATACGGCTTTTGTCCCCGACTACAATTAACTTATTCAGGCTAGAGTCATTTAAGATAAAGCAAAAAGGCTTACCTTAAATGTCCTCAGAGTGTGTTGGAGGTTGGTGAGAACACACTTGCAACAGATTCTGAGTGCACCTGGCAACAGTTAGTTGCTGCTGGGTAAACAGCCTCTCTAAGTCCTGGAAGCCAATATCTTGACCCCGGAGAGAAAAAAACAAAGATATTGGCGCCTGAATTTTAAAATCACATTACACATGTCCTGTATTTCGCGATTCCACGGTGGAAATAAACATAACCTGTACGAGTGTTCCACCGCCAGGACTTCCCAGCTAGTGCCCGAAAGCGCACCATCGTCTGCCCGGCACCTGGCTCGGTATAGACGGAATTAATACCCGGGGAGCTACAGCCGTCTGGAGTGTTAACCCTGGCTGATCTCTGAAAAATTTATTTAAAAGAAGTAGAGCCTCCAGAGCCTCAGCCCTCTCACCATACTTCTAGGGAGAAAACCTGACCTGACACCCTCCTCTGCCGGAGGCAGGCAAAGAACTGGGGATGTCTTGGATAGGAAGCAATTTATAAGGCCAAAGGTTAATTGGGGGAGGTCCTTGAAAAGTTTTGGAGATTGCCTGCCTGTTTTATCCCTCTAGATGAAATCCCAGTCGTAAAGCACTGCCTCTAATCTGAAGGGAAAAATATCCTTATGTCACCTATGCCATGAACTAACATATATCTTTATCCCCTTGTCCAGATAAATATATGACTAGCATTACTAAGGTATTCTACCCAACATTACAAATAAATAGGGGCGTGGCCTGGACACCAACCAAGATGGACGCTTAGGCACCGTGCTCCGCCGCACCCGTACCTGATTCCAGCGATCCCGCATCAGCCAGCACGACAAATGGGTCGCAACCGCCGCTCTGATCACCCGCAAGCCCAGAGGGACCCTCAGTCAGGCTCGCAGCAAGGTACGATGGACGGCTTTTTGCAGCCGCCACGTGGCAATGGCGGCGGGGATGAAAGCCCGGCTTCGGCCGCACATCAATCAGCCCCAGCCACGGGAGGAGAATCCACGGCCATAGACAGGATTGAGGGGGAACTGAGGCGCATAGCAGCAGCTATGGCTACCAAAGCTGATCTCCTCACCCTAACCACCACCATACAGGATGCACTGAGGGCAGAAATAGCGGGCCTCCGTACAGAGGTAACAGCCCATGCGGGCAGCATCCAGGCCCTAGAACAGGCGGCAGAAAATAACTCCACCAGGATCAACGCGACAGACGTCGCCATAGCCAGGCAAGGGGACGTGATCCTACACATGCGCAGGAATCTGGAGGACCTCGATAACAGAGGCTGCAGATGCAACATAAGAATAAGGGGGATCCCTGAAGCGGGTGAAGGAGAGAAAGCTGAAGAGGTATTAACAAACTTATTCCGCTCTATCTTGCACACTGATACCCCGCCAGCGTTCGAATTTGAAAGGGCACATAGGGCCCTACGCCCACGCTCCGCTGAGGAGGGCCCAAGAGATATGATCTGTTGCCTACACTCGTTCCCGATTAAAGACGCGATAATGAGAAAAGCCCGGGAACGCCCAACATGGCCCTTCCAGGACACTCACGTATCCCTGTACAATGATCTCTCTCCTTACATGCTGGAAGCCCGGAGAGCACTCAAACCAATAACCAATGCGCTACGTGAACGCAATATTAAATACAAATGGGGATTTCCCTTTGCCCTGATGGCCAGACATCAAGATAAATGGCTGACGGCCAGTTGGCCGGATGACATCCCACGACTCCTTGACGCCCTGAACATACCGCATATCCAGTTTACGGACTGGGTTCTGGACGCTTCCAGACCGGTCCCAAGGATACAAAGAGCAGCCCGCAGATGAGGGGGGCAATCACCGCCGGGACCTTTGCAACGGAGACGCCCGGGGAGAGGTGAACAGGCTGAGTGAATACAGTACACCACACACCAAGCGGATGATCGGCCCATGGCAGCACCTGGAAAGGTAACTCACCACCCCTGAACTACATATGGGCCCCCCACCACACAACAGTACTTGGTAAACGAGGGGAGTCACACGACACTACCTAGCAGCCCTCATGGGGACGGCGGCCATTTCATCATCTACCACCCCCCACGCACGTACACATAGCAATCATACTGTTGGCTTTGGGAGGGGGGTTAATGGGGGAGGGGAGGGAAATACAAGTGTGCCAAGAGTTGGGACTCTGAGGTTGGGGTTGAAGGAGATCTGGCTGCCAACATGAGACCTCAGTGGCGCGACACTCCGATGGGGAGCCCCGCGGGGCAGCATCGTTCACACTCGGGGATATCTGCCGGAGCCCCTTATTAGGGGAGCTGGCCAATGGGACTCTGGAGGGCCACCAATCTGCCTCTATGTGGCTGCCTACACCCCTACTGCATTCCTTTGGGTGGTGAGGGTTTGGGGGGGCGGGGGGTCGCACCGGGTCACTGGGCCAATGCACACTTGGAAGAACTAGGCTATCCAGCCAATGCTAACCCACCGGACCACCAAAAGACGTAACCATGGCGCCACCTTGTGCACTACCACTTATGTTATTAATAGCCCTTACGCCCGAATCCCAAAGGACGTATGCTCCTGAAACATGAGAAAGGGTCACGGACACTTTTCACAATGCATGCTATATAATGTTGAGCATCCATGCAGGGATGGTGGGCAGAATAAAGGCAATCAATAGTCAGGGCACACGCTGTAGCATGAGGAAAAAGAACCACTAGGACTCGCACACGTGAACAGCCATACCCGACAGACAGGGTCAGGTAGAGCAAGAGAAAGTAGCAAGGAATCAGTGACTGACACAAAGCAAAAGAAAGGGGGAGATGGGGGGGGGGGGGGGGGGGGGGGAAGCCTAACAGGGGACATTCCCACTAACTGGCAGAGACACCACCCGGGACGTACACGACTGCATCGGACCGCAGGGGAGGACGGAGTCCTTAGGTAGATGAGACTTAGACAACTACAGGACGATAGGGAACAGAACGCAACGCTGACGCTTAAGGTGACCTCAGAAGGGTTACGACTGCTACACACTCACTGCAACCCGAGACTCAATAAGGTGACACATGGGAAAGAGGGGGACAACGCACGTAGTGAAGGACTGATGACAACCCCTATAGCACACATGTGATTAATGCTGCACTGCCCCGCAACAGCACGAGAACTGAGGGGGGCCTGTGAGGGGGATTAGGGCGCAGGCCAAGGGAAATCCACTGGCACAAGCCAGACAACCATGGAGCCGAGATAGACGCAATCACAGGTGTTCTGTATCACAAAAAATGTACCCTATGTTGTTGTTTTATTGTTAATTATGGCTTTGGCCAAATGTTTGAGATGGATCTTTTATTTCATGTTAGAATGTTAGCTACCACGGGTAGCGGCGGATACGAGCTCTCTGAACAAGACACACACTCTTTCCAACTTGGACAGGTGCGGACCACTCACCTCACACCACACTCGTGCTTACACATATACGGCGGCACCCTACGGGCTTTGACCTACTGGTCTGGTTACTGGGGCAAACCCACGGGGCTACCGACCGTAGCACGAGCCACCTCTTCATCAGAGGTTGACAGACCGAGATATCTCCTATCCCGGTCACAGTACCCGCCTAGTCGGGCAACTGTTCAATCTCCTTCTCTTCTCTCTCTCCCTATCCTTCTTCTCCACCCTATTACCCACTGTAACCTCTCTCATACCCCTCCCATCCCAGCCCTACTACTGCCCTCTTACCTGGGGGGCGCGACGGGGGTCCGGGCACCTGAAACGGGCTGACCACAACGGGGGTGGGCACCAAGCGATGGCCAACGGCAATGTACCCAATGACGCGAGGACGTATCGCCCTGCTCCCCTGACTGTCCTCACCCTTAATTGTCTGGGCCTGAACGCGCCCGAACGGAGAACCCACATGTTACGAGACATGAAGAAGAGACGCGTTTCGATCGCGCTATTGCAAGAAACACACTTCAAAAAGAACGCCGCACCTACACTCCGGAGCCGACATTACCCGATTAACCATTTCTTCAACCACCCTATGACCAAAAGGGCGGGCGTGGCCATCCTGATCGCTGGAGATCTGGAATTCACGTTGCTAGACAGCCTACAGGATGACCGGGGACGCTTCCTGTTCCTGAAAGGGACCATTGCGGGGATGCTTTACACGCTCGCTACCGTTTACACACCCAATAAGAGACAAGCCCAATTTCTCAGGACGACACTGGGCAAACTCGGAGAATTCTCAGAGGGCACGCTAATCCTAGGGGGAGACCTTAACACCACCTTAAACCCCATCGTAGACTCATCAACGGGCCATAGCAGCATCACTCAACTTCATATACGCTCCGTACACCGGACCCTGGGAGACATGGATCTTGTGGACTGTTGGAGGACTCTTCACCCCACCACAAGGGATTACACCTACTACTCCTCGCTACATAATAGATACTCGCGTATCGACTACATCTTCATAAGACAAGCGGGACTAACGCGCCTCCTCTCCGCCAAAATCGACCCGGCAACGTGGTCAGATCATGGTCCCGTGACCATTGAACTCGAATCGCCACTCTTCCGACCTGGCACTTGGACATGGAGACTCAACGAGGCCCTCCTTCTGGATCATGGGGTGCGCGGGCAAATATCGGAAGAACTGATACGATACTTCCAGGAAAACGACACGCCAGGAACCTCTCCGGTCTCTATATGGGAGGCCCACAAATGCGTTATCAGGGGCGTCCTCATTCGAATGGCATCTAAAAGGAAAAGGGAAACCACTCGAGAAATGGCAGACCTCTACAAATCGATTACGAAGCTAGAGCAGCAACACAAGAGGACCCAGCTTATGGAAACATACGGGGAACTAATGCAGGCAAGACGCCAACTGAGGGACCTCCTTACAAAACGCCACCTACGCTCCCTGCAACAATCGAAGGGCTTCTTCTACACCCATGCCAACAAAGGTGGCAAATACTTGGCACGGCTCCTGAAAGGCAATACGCACCGCACGCAGGTTCGCACCCTGCGACTCCCCTCGGGCGCCACGACGGCATTCCCGGACCAAATCGCTGAAGAATTCCGACGCTACTACCAATCGTTGTACAACCTACAGGACCGAGACGGAGAAATGGACGGGATACCCGAACATGGCAGTACCCAGGAATACTTAAGGGAGGCCGTGACGAAAACCTTACATCCAGACGTTGCAGGAGACTTGGACGCTGCAGTCACGTCGGAAGACATCCAGGCAGCCCTGAAATCCACCAAAACGGGAAAAGCACCAGGCCCCGATGGCCTACCCTCCGGGTATTATAAGACCTTCTCGCCGATCCTGCTGCCCTGGCTGACTAAAGCCATCAATGCTGTGGCGGAGGGGGAAAATTTCGGAAAAGAATCTTTAGCAGCAATAATAACGGTACTGCCAAAACCTGGGAAAGACCTGACGGCTTGCGGCAGCTACCGCCCGATTTCATTGCTAAACGTGGACACTAAGTTGTTCACGAAGGTTTTAGCAACCAGACTCCAAAGGGTCCTCCCATCGCTGGTACACGCGGACCAGACGGGGTTTATACCCGGCCGGGAGGCACGTGACAGTACCCTGAGGTTGTTCGCAATCCAGCGCAGGGCGAGAGCGATGCGAAAACAACTCCTATTGCTTTCCACGGACGCCGAAAAGGCCTTTGACCGGGTGAAATGGCCCTACATGCTCGCCACCTTAGGCCACTTGGGAATGGGGCGCAAACTCCTCACCTGGATACGCGCACTATACCATGAACCAAGGGCAGCGGTGAGAGTAAACGGAGCGCTCACAGCACAGTTTAAGATCTCCAACGGCACGAGACAGGGCTGCCCACTCTCACCGTTACTGTTTGCCCTCTCCCTGGAACCGTTACTACAGACGATCAGACAACACCCAGACATTCAGGGCCTCTCCTGGCGGGGCACAGAACATAAGGTGGCCGCATACGCGGACGACCTTATGTTCTTTGTAACTAACCCCAGAATCACGATGCCCAACATCATGGCAGTGACGGAATACTTCGGCAAATTGGCAGGTTTCAAGCTTAACCTTTCCAAATGTAAAGTACTTAACGTCAACCTACCGGAGGAGGAATACTCAGCTCTAGCATCTCTGTTTCCCTTCAGGTGGTGCTCCGGTAGGATGAAATACCTCGGGGTGTGGATAACGAGAGACCCGAACGACCTGTACTCACAAAATTTTACGCCGCTACTGGAAACTATACTGGCGGACCTAAATAAATGGGCATACCCACATGTATCTTGGCATGGGCGGATCGCAGTCTTGAAAATGAACATCCTACCAAGACTCCTATATCCGTTCCAGACGATCCCGTTAGCAATACCCCCATCATTCTTTGCCAAGCTAAAATCAGCGGTCATCCACTACATCTGGAGAGGCGAACGCTCGAGACTTCGTCATGACATCCTATGCTTGCCGCGACACAGAGGAGGCTTGGCACTACCCGATTTTAAAAAGTACCATCAGGCCACTGTCCTTCAATGCATCCTAGACCTACACGCAGACCCACAAAGGCGCAAACAATGGGTTAATCTGGCACAAGAGGAACGGGGGGCACATCTACAGGCTGCGGTATGGGGAACACAGGTGAACGCAAACCTGGACCGGGAAAAGGAAGATATCGTAGCACAAACGCTCACCAGCTGGAGACGCATGAGGGAACAAGTACACATTTCACCCACGCCAAGCCCCATGATGTCCATCACCTACAACGACGCAATAGGGGGGGGGGCTCACATCGACGTCCCTCCCTTTCGGAGGAGGCTGCGAATATGTCCCAATCATGAAGATACTACAGGACGGCAACATAAAGGCACTGGACTCCCTCCTAGGGGATACTCCTTGGAACCAGCTCATAGCATTCAGGTACATGCAAGTGACACACTTCTACAAACGCATGCGTGATAGAGAACGCCTACACCGCACCCTGACGTGGTTTGAAGCATTGTGCGAAAAAGGCAAACCCGTGGGAAAAGCAATCTCCATATTTTATCAACACCTCTTAGTTGGACACCTTACGGAAAACAACACCTTCCGCAGACAATGGGAAACCATGCTCAACACTACCTTCACACCCACACAGTGGGAGAACGCCTTGATCTGGCAACACAAGAGCACCATCAGCTCACTATACCAGGAAACAAACTACAAGATCATCGCGTCCTGGTACCGAACACCGGCGCTCCTCCACAGGATCTTCCCGCCAACCCCTCCAACTTGTTGGAGGTGCCAAGAGGAAAGGGGCACGTTGATCCATATTTGGTGGGAGTGCAGCGCTCTTGTTCCCTACTGGGAGTTAATACGACAAAACATAATTGACGTCCTGGAAGAGATACCCGAGTGGAACGCGGCCCTAGCTCTACTGCATATTTCACAAATGCCGATAGCACGGTATAAAAAATCGATCTTACGCCACCTACTCAACGCTGCCAGGGCTCTGATCCCTATATATTGGAAAAAAACAGAGACCCCCGGTGTGGAGGAATGGATACGCAGAGTGGAGGACATTCAGGGGGCAGAGGCGATGCAGGCATCTCTACTAGGCAGAGGGGACAGACACGCAGAGCTGTGGCGCCCTTGGTTCGCATATGTGTCCAGAATTCGATAGGGTGGCACGGGGGGGGGGGGGGGGGGGGGGCTTGGACAGGGTGCACATGAAACCCTACCAGACCTAATATACCGGGACATGAGAGCAGCGAATATATAGGCAACTGACATGACGCAGGCCCACTACGTACATATCACATGCGAGGCCACCCGTCATAGTTCCTCATACAGAACATGGACACCCATAAGCGACAGGGAGAGCTCGTAGACGCTGTCTACTACAAACGAATTACATAATACAACCTACATATGACGTTGGGACAAAAATAAAAGTTGACCCACAACACTGCTAATATGCTTACAGAGGGCCATAAGGCGTAAACATGTCCTGAAATTATGTTTGTTACTACTGAAGGCCTGCGAGCCTAACCTCCCCGTTCTACTCCCCTTACATGTCTTGAAACGACGTTTGTCATTACCAAAGGCCTGCGAGCCTAACCCTCCTGTTATATTTTCCTTAGTTGTATTATTCCAAAAAAAAAAAAAAAGAGGGAAAATGAAACAAATCGCAACACAATAATGGAGCTCTGCTACTTGGAATGATTTATGATTCAAACTGTCCGATACCACATTTGTATGTCAATTGTTTTTCATGACGGCCTGCGAGCCGACTTGTTATCTTATCCTACAACCAACAAATAAAGAGATTTACCAAAAAAAAACATTACAAATAAATAAATAAATAAATATCTAAACAGAAACTCTCTTTGAAGATAATTCCTGATCTCCCATATACACAGACTTAATCAAGCACGTATTAATTATATATATATATATATATATATATATATATATATAATTAATATTTTCCCCAACAGTTTGATAACGGAGAAACTGACGGAAGCCAAGCACAGAGAGATGGACACAGGTTACTTCAGGAAGGAAGAGATTCTTTATTGGATCACCGATCGGGACTCAGAGGGACTAGCGTCACCAAAATACAGCAAGTTCTGAGCCCCGGACAATAGTGCAGGCTCCTTATATAGGCACATAACTCCTCCCATATTTAGCTCCACCCGCACATTCTCTTGACCAATCAATACAAATAAGAATTAACTTCCTGCTTGACCGCATGGCCTGTCGAGCACAATGGAGGAGGGGAATACTACATCCTGTATTCTTGCACATGCTCCGTACACTACTGATCGTATCTTGCCTCGTGCAACCAACTGATCGATACGTCAGCATATGCACGTACACATGCCACGTGGTAATCTCGGCCTACTAAATTTATTTTTACCGAGATTCCACCACATTCCCCCCTCTGATGCCTCTTGATATTTCACAATTACTTGAGGCATCACTTAACCTTAGTTTGCATACACCGCAAGTTACCTTGAACCAGACCAGACTTATCTTATGATGTGAATCTTCAACACTCATCTTCCTGCATTGGTTCTCCCTGATCTAGAGCCTTATATTTATAAATTGCCATTATCTGTGCAGCAGCCTTCCTCTCTGCTATATTTTCTATCAGGCTTTGCACAGACCTAACTACTAAGGGTATAAGACACGGCAGGAGTAGACACAACATTAAAATCAGTAGGACTCCACCTACCACTGCCTTAAGCCCTCCAAACCACTCATACCAGCTACCAAACCAACTACTTGGATTATACCCTTTCCATATCTGAGTAGGCACATGCGCTAATTTAACCATATGGCTAGTAAGCTCAGCTATTGCTTGCCCTTCGTCATCTATTTGAAGACAGCAATTGCTCAGGTTAAACTTCCCACATACACCTCCCTCTACTGCCAAAAGGTAATCCAAGGCTAATCTATTTTGGTATACTGCTGTCCTCATCCTGGTATTATGCTTCGCTAGAAGATTGAGCGCTTGTGATGTCTCGTTAGTAATGATCTCAACCACTGCCTGTAATCTTATAATACGGTTGAGCATATAAATTGGGGTTCTATAACCAAAGGTACCGTCCGCTGCCCACGTGGCTGGCCCATAGTAATCTATAATACGCTGGGGAGGCCATTCATTATCTTCCCAGGCGCCTATCTCTATGGGTCCCCTTTTCTTCCTATGATCCACATCATACACTTTAACACCTAAAGTCTCACCTGTTTCAATAGGTAACAAGAAGAAGGATGGTTTGAGCATACCCAACACACATGCCCCTTCCCAGTCCTGTGGTAACTCCGAATAGGCTTTCTTACCACAGATCCAGTACAAATTTGCTGGGGCTCTCCAGGTAGATGTGATGGATAGATCAAACCACACATCCTTTAAATTGGCGTATCTAGCAAACGGGTTAGATGGTTCTGAGACATTTGAAGCCGACCACCAAGTTGTATTCTTTGTATCATCATCATAAGCTTTTTGCCCTAGACAAGTTAATTCTCCTACAGAAGTATTATACATCATTCCTTTCCTCGCTATGCAAACATAACCTATGATGGAGGTCTTTAATCTCCACTCAGATTTACCTCTAACACTCATATGATAATCGGCTTGTGTAGATATTAATTGGTCAACTGCCTCAGAACCGGACATTACCTCCTTTGCTTCCCAAGGCCATTGGTCTCCCATGTTAGTACCTCCACACACATAGCAGTTGGTAACATTAAGACTACCGGCAATACTTTCGGCTAAATCAATAAACAGGTTTTTAGCATTATGGGGGATCTTATTATCTATGCTCATCTCTTCATAAAAGGAATGGTATACTTGATGAGTCTGGGAGGATACCGTATCAGTCTCTATCCCTATAAACAATACTGTCCCAGGATCTAAACCCGTCCCATATATTTGAAACCCAAATAAATTACCATATTTATCTAAGAACTTGTCGGGGTTATTTATAAGTATATGGACTGGATTGCATTCCATAGACTTACAATATGGGCTGGTAGGCAACTTAGTCACAAGCATGTCCTTGTCTACTGTCTGTCCCCAAGTTGCCCACCCCACACAAGACCAATATGGGCAAAAGTTATAATCTCTATTTGGGCATCTTGGACTCACATATTTATTTTTACTACTGCGACAAATATATTTATCGTTAGACCCATACGTCCTCTCCCATCTAAGATCCCCACATACATTCCACGGCTTTCTACCACTTGATATCGCCTTACACGCATCAAATAGCAGAACACCCGAAGAATGTACGGATTCTAATACCGTCTTATTAATTAGGGTCCCCTGAGGATCTCCATTCCTGAGAGTCAACCAAATTGTACGAGGTTGATACTCTGGACTGAAGCACTTAGGTTCTCCTACTCCTAAATGGCACACACTATATTCTATATTTAAATATCTACATCTTGATACATCTCCTTTACACTCGTATTGCGAATGCCAAATTAGGGTTTGGGAAATATGGTTACCTGTTCTTGTAGTCTTAATGCATACCTCACAGCTAGGAGTGTCGGTACCTCTACCTTCCTGAATATAAAAATACACATATAAAAACATTATTAAGAACACATCTTTCGTCGTCATCCTCAGTCTTCGTCCGTGCGAAGGCACCTCAGCTTCCAGGATGTAAGGGCTGCAGGGAATGGAGTTCTGCTCGTCTTCACAGGGGTCCCTTCGGGACTTTTCCTGGCTTATACACTATACGTCGGTGAGCGGACAGGCTTTATTATGGCCTTCTCACTCACTTACCAAATCTCTGAAACAATAAAATTTGTAATCCACAAAGTTCCTCGTCACTCCGACTGAGTCGTGCGCTTTAACCGGATCTTGCAGGGATTCTCTGGATCTGCTGTAACTTGCCAAGAATCGACTGCTGCTGGTTTAACCCTGGAGTGATGTATCCACGGAGTCACTTCGGCTACTTTTATTGCTGTAGGGGTAGACAAAAGAACAACATAAGGACCTCTCCACTTGGGCCCTAACGGTACATTATTCCACTCTTTAATCCACACTAGGTCTCCTGCGTGGTAACTATGAACTGGGGGATAAATATTCACAGGTAATCTATCTTGTACCCATTTCTGTACCTCCTCCATAGTCTTACCCAACTCTACAACCTGCTGCTGGGTAATTCCTTCTCCCAACTGACTCAAATCCCCCCTTAAGTTACCAAGTACGGGAGGTGGTCGCCCATACATGATTTCAAAAGGAGAGAGGTCCATCCTTCTGGTAGGTGTACTGCGGATTCGCAATAGAGCTATGGGCAAGAGAACGTTCCACTTAAGTTGGGTTTCCTGACACATTTTAGCCAACTGATTCTTAATAGTTCTATTCATTCTCTCTACCTTACCAGAACTCTGGGGTCTATATGCCGTATGAAGCCTCTACTTTATACCAAGCATATGAGTCAGTTGTTGTAGGCACTGATGAACAAAAGCTGGACCATTGTCCGATCCTATAGAGCAGGGTAGTCCATATCGGGGTATTATTTCTCGTAACAGGAATCTCACAACTTCTCCTGCTTTCTCCGTACGAGTAGGACATGCTTCTACCCAGCCTGAATAGGTACACACAACTACCAGCAGGTAGCGATGTCCACCAGATTTAGGCATCACTGTAAAGTCAATTTGTAAATCGGACATGGGGAGTCCCCCCATAAACTGGACTCCTGGTGGCTTTACTGGTCCTTGCCTTGCATTATTTTTAGCACACGTTACACATCTTCGTACAATGGCCTGAGTCAAATTGGAAAATCTTGGTATGTAGAAATGTTTTCTGAGAGATTCTTCTGTGCTGTCTCTCCCAGAATGTGTCCCGTTGTGATAGTTTTGGACAATTTCTATCGCTAGTGATGCTGGAATGACTATTCTTCCATCTTCTAACTGATACCATTTGTTCTCCAAATACTTTCCAGGTTCAGTCTTTAACCACTCCTCTTCTTGAGCTATATAAACTGGAGTCCATTGAGACAGTGGAGTTGGTATAAGAGCAGCTATATGCTCCACATACTCTTGTCTTCCCGATTCAGCGGCACGCTTAGCTGCATTATCTGCCATCCGATTTCCTTTGGTTACATCACCATCTCCTCTCAGATGCGCCCGACAATGTATAATACCGACTTCTTTCGGCTCCCACACTGCTTCCAATAGTTGTAGGATTTCGGCTGCGTACTTGATTTCCTTGCCTTCTGAATTCAATAGTCCTCTTTCTTTATACAAAGCTCCGTGGGCATGAGTGGTTAAAAACGCATACTTGGAGTCCGTGTAGATGTTCACTCTTAAACCTTCAGCCAATTGTAACGCTCGTGTCAGTGCTATCAATTCTGCCTTTTGTGCTGATGTTTCTTTTGTGCTGATGTTCTGCCTTTTGTGCTGATGTTCCGAGCTTCTATCACCTTGTCTATTGTTGTTACTGCATATCCTGCATAGCGGATCCCTTCTTTCACATAACTACTGCCGTCGGTGTAATATTGAACATCGGGGTTCTGGATGGGAAAATCACGAAGATCTGGTCTACTTGAAAATACTTCATCCATTACTTCCAAACAATCATGTTGACTTTCAGTAGGTTGTGGCAAAAGGGTAGCTGGATTTAAGGTGTTTACAGTCTCTAAATGCACTCTTGGGTTTTCACACAACATTGCTTGATACTTGGTCATACGGCTGTTACTAAACCAATGATTCCCTTTGTAATCCAACAACGTCTGTACTGCATGTGGGACTCGTACATAAAGTTCTTGACCCAGAGTGAGTTTATCGGCTTCAGCTACTAGCAGGGCGGCTGCAGCTACGGCTCTTAGACAAGGTGGAAGTCCGCTGGCCACTGCATCCAGTTGCTTAGACATGTAGGCAACAGGTCTTTGCCATGATCCCAAGTACTGTGTCAATACTCCCACAGCCATTCTTCTTTGCTCATGTACATACAGGTAGAATGGACGTGTGTGATCAGGTAGACCTAATGCTGGGGCACTCATCAAAGCCTTCTTCACATCTTCAAATGCCGTTTGCTGTTCTTGAGTCCATAAGAAGGGGTCGTGCTCTGTACCTTTGATAGCTGCATACAGAGGTTTTGCCAGTATCGCGTAGCTGGGAATCCATATCCTACAGAAGCCTGCTGCCCCCAAGAATTCTCGCACTTGTCTTCTATTCTTGGGTATTGGTATTTGGCACACAGCTTCTTTTCTCTCTGGCCCCATAATTCTTTGACCTTCAGAGATATGGAATCCCAGATATTTGACAGTTGGCAAACACAACTGAGCCTTCTTTCTAGACACCTTGTATCCTGCCTTCCAGAGAATGTGTAGTAGATCGTGCGTCGCTTGCTGACATATTTCCTTTGTAACTGCTGCTATCAACAAGTCATCTACATATTGTAACAATACACACTCTCCTGGAATGGACTCGAAATCCAATAAATCTTGACTTAGAGCTGAACCAAATAGGGTAGGTGAATTTTTTAACCCTTGGGGCAGTCTTGTCCAGGTCATTTGGCGTTTTGAGCCCGTTACACCGTTTTCCCATTGGAAAGCGAAGATACATTGGCTTTCTGCGGCAATTCGGAGGCAAAAGAAGGCATCTTTGAGGTCTAAGACTGTAAAATAAGTAGCCCCGCCCGGAATTAAAGCAAGCAGGTTATATGGATTGGGCACAACTGGATGTATACTAACAACCGCATCATTGACTGCTCTCAAGTCCTGCACAGGTCGATACTCATCTGTACCGGGCTTTTGAACAGGCAGCAATGGGGTGTTCCAGGGGGAAGTACAGAATTTTAGGATACCATACCGTATGAACTTATCCAGATAAGATTGGATGTTCTTCTTAGCCTTCTGCGGGATGTGATGTTGTCTTAGGCTCACTGGATAAACCCCAAGTTTTAGTTCGATTTTAATAGGTGGAATATTGCGGGCCAGTCCTGGTGGGTTGTTCTCTGCCCAAACTCCTGGTATGTTGAATAAGGATTCATCACTCCTAGGGTTTTGGCTAGTCAACGCTGTATAAAGTCGCCACTCTTCTTCCTTTGGTACGGATAATGTCATAATACCTGAAGGTCCATTAAACTTTAAAGATGTTGTTCCATTTGGTAGGAACGTAATCTGCGCTTGTAACTTAGATAGCATATCACGTCCCAGCAATTGGACTGGACATTCAGGCATATAAAGGAATTGATGTTTTACTACGTGGCCTCCCAATGTACAGAGTCGACTTTTAAGAACCGGTTTTGCAGCACTTCTTCCAGTTGCTCCTATTACAGTAATAGTTCTTCCAGATGGAGGAACAACTAGGTCAGTCACCACCGAATGTTCAGCACCAGTGTCGATCATGAACGCACTCCTTTTTCCCCCTATTGATACATCGACCATAGGCTCCGCTCGACCAAGGGGGATGGAGCCCGGTCGGTATCAATAGTCCTCCATGACCGTGTCAGCCAATCCTACGAAGTCCCTACCTTCTCTATCGCGGGACCTTTGCGCTGCTGGATAGTACCTACACTTTATTCGCTACCTCCATTAGTTGGGTGATAGACATTCCTGCAAACCCTTCTAACTTTTGTAGCTTGCGCTTAATATCTCCGTAGGCTTGGCTGACAAAGGCGGAGTTTACCATTCGGGAATTATCTGCGTCTTCCGGATTAAAGGGGGTATACAAGCGGTATGCCTCCAATAATCGGTCATAAAAGACACTGGGCGCTTCATCACTTTTCTGAATCACCTCAACTGTCTTCGACATATTAATGGCTTTCTTCCCTCCGGCTTTCATGCCAGCAATTATAGCGTCTCTATAGGCTTTAAGTTGGACCATATCTGCGCCATTAACATTCCAGTCGGGATCGGTGTTAGGATAATGTGTTGCGGCCCATGCTGCCGGATTGGCTTGATTTAAAGCACGGGCTCTATCCTCTAGCGCTTTAATGGCCGCTTGGTTAATCCTTGTCCTTTCCTCATTATTAAACAAAGTCATTAATAACTGCTGGCAATCAGCCCATGTCGGATTATGTGTCTGAACTATCTAGGTGAACAGATCGGTCATAGCTTGTGGTTTCTCAGTGTACGAGGAATTATGGGTCTTCCAATTCAAGAGATCGGTAGTAGTGAACGGGACATATACGAAGACTGGGTCAGCATGTGCCATTTGACCTGCGGCATCGAGATAGGCTGACCCGGGATTCAGACGAAGAGGCATCTGATAATGTCTAAGTTGTTGGGTACCGGTCAGTTGTCGGGTTAGTATAGGGCTACGTGGAGGGGCGTCAGTTATGGGTTCCAGTCGGGGGGTAATAGGGCATGAGGATGTGGGAGCTTGATTTTGGGAAAAGTTGGTAAATAGAATACTCCCAGCCGAGCTAGAAGAAGCTTGACCGGAAGTTTGAAGTGGCGCCAAATCAGGATATTCAGATCTAACGGGGGTTGGTTCTGGTTCCGGAAGGGGAGGTTTAATACGAGGGGGGGGTGGATTCTGTACTGGAGGAGGAAGTGGAAGTGGATGAGGGCAATGAGGGGAGGGGTATAGAACTTCCTGCACTTGCGTCACCTCTTCCTATAGGGAAGTAAGGGGGCGGTAAAGGGATCTCGGACTCAGGGGGCGTGTCCAAAATGGGCCTAACCACAGTCCTAGTGGACAAACAAGTCCTGGCCACCATGAGGCGACATTGCTCCTCGTGGCATATCTGAATCCATTTTGGCGAGTCGTTTACGGCCTGTCTCCAACAATCAATATATGGAAACTGTCCGTAAAGTTCAGGCCTACCTGACACAGCCACGTGTACACGCTGTATCAGGGTTGGATCCAAACTACCACGTGGCGGCCATGCCGCAACCAAAATAGGCCACTCCCTAGTGCACAAAGTGACCAAACGTACAGGAGACATTTTAACCCCAAAATCACATGTTTTGAATCCCTTTTTAAAATTCTTTACCATACAACCTAAGGGATCCGGAATCGTTGACTCCGACGCGCCCATACTTATCAATGGAACGTCGTTGACAACGAATACTATGCACGCGTACTATTCAACAGTCACACCCGTTTCCTCTGGCAACAGCACCACGTGGTACGGTTACCAAGTGAAACTAACACAATAAACACTCAGGGAATTCCCGTACACACAGCTGTTACACCAGTCACTAAATAATCAATATCATGCCCTTTGGCGAAACTATACAGTCACCCACGCTATAATTCTCTATATACGAATTACCCGTCTATAACACACCCCAGTAACATCGTCTTTTACAAATAGCGGTTACAATACGGTTAGCATAGGTCAAAGCACAATTTAAGGTCACAATACAATTATTAGTGGTTATGGTGTTAAACATGCAATGGACGACAATGATTAGTACTTATATACAGTGTCAGTAAATATACAGGGTTATGGTACCGTGCACTATGATACAGCAACACACTATTAACACTCTCGCTAGACGGCTGAGCTCGCGCTATCTAACAAGATATACACTTTACTAACAATCTTTATCACATTTACAATTCCCAACTAAACTATTGGCCAGTACCTTGAATGGACTACCTAAAACTATCTACATCCGTTTTGGTTAGCCACACTGCCCAAGCACCACATATAGCGAACTAGAGGACCGAATTTACACAGACGCCTCTTAGTCGATTACTCTATCAAAAATCTAGTGGGTTCCAAATTTACACGCCTTCCCACTTAGCCAAGAGAGCTAGCGGACCGAATTTACACAGACGCCGCTTAGTCTCCCGGTCCCTCCGACCTAGCGAACAAAATATACACCCTAGAACGCTAGTCAAGACAAGACACCGGTGTCCGGCTAGGGCTATTTACACAGAACCCCGCCTGACTCCAAACCAAATCAAACGGTCTTACTAAAGAGCTGTGCGCCTTCGCTCCTTCCCTCCGACAGAGGGGGCAGATTCCATACACAATTCAAACCCCTTATGGGCCTACCGCACAATCGGTATACCCCTAGTGGGTCTGCCGTCTAAAACAGCAGTTGTCTTACCTCCTCGTTCCTGAACCTGAGTTCACACTCATCGACGGGGACACCCCAGCACTTCTTACGTAGAGGCCGATGATCTCCTGGACAACAGACCAGTGGCGCCGAGACGAAGGGAGGTCCACGCAGAAGTTCAGGGGTGCAGCCGTAGAGAACGTGGGCAAAGATAGACCGTCTCACGCCTCTGCCTCTCAGCTACCGTTGAACGATGAGTTTCCCGGCCAATGCACCAAATGATACCGGAGAAACTGACGGAAGCCAAGCACAGAGAGATGGACACAGGTTTCTTCAGGAAGGAAGAGATTCTTTATTGGATCACCGATCGGGACTCAGAGGGACTAATGTCACCAAAATACAGCAAGTTCTGAGCCCCGGACAATAGTGCAGGCTCCTTATATAGGCACATAACTCCTCCCATATTAAGCTCCACCCGTACATTCTCTTGACCAATCAATACAAATAAGAATTAACTTCCTGCTTGACCGCATGGCCTGTCCAGCACAATGGAGGAGGGGAATACTATATCCTGTATTCTTGCACATGCTCCGTACACTACTGATCGTATCTTGCCTCGTGCAACCAACTGATCGATACGTCAGCATATGCACGTACACATGCCACGTGGTAATCTCGGCCTACTAAATTTATTTTTACCGAGATTCCACCACAAGTTGTGTTCGCTACTTTTTTTGCCACCTTCAATTTAGGCTATATCACTATACCACCAAGCTATGCCTGACTGGCATCCAACATCACATGTTTCTCTACTTTCCAACAACACCAGTTTCCTTTATTATTATTATTATTATGATATTCATTTAGCGCCATCAAATTCTGAAGCGCTTTACAATGGGTGGACGCAGGGCCGGCCTTAGGGGTGTGCGAGCTGTGCGGCCGCACAGGGCGCCATGGAGCAGGGGGCGCCGTGCGGCCGCACAGCCGGCCGGAATTAAAAAAAATTTTTTTTTTTTTTTTTTTTACATTTGCAGCGGGGGCGGAGCTTACCGTGCGGCGGGGGCGGAGCTAAAAGCGCCGGAAAACTGATGCAGGGGAAGCAAGAAGGAGTCCCTGCTTCCCCACCAAACAGTCACCAGGAGCTGCACTGCCTCCACAATGAACTCCACAGGTAACTGTGATTGTCAGGTGAGTGTGACTCTCTGCCTGTGTGTATTACTGTCTGTGTGTGTGTGTGTGTATGACTGTCTGCCTCTGTGTGTGTCTGTGTGTATGACTGTCTGCCTGTGTGTGTCTGTGTGTATGACTGTCTGCCTCTGTGTGTGTATTACTGTCTGTGTGTGTGTGTATGACTGTCTGCCTCTGTGTGTGTATTACTGTCTGTGTGTGTGTGTATGACTGTCTCTGTGTGTGTGTATGACTGTCTGCCTCTGTGTGTCTGTGTGTATGACTGTCTGCCTGCAAAGGCGTGCGCACGGGGTGTGCCGGGTGTGCCTGGGCACACCCTAATCCCCACAGCACGCCTATGTATTGAGACCGGCAGGGGAGATCTCAGGATCTTCCTATAGGGAAGTAAGGGGGCGGCTATCCGAACGCCGGCTCTGCTCTCAGCCTCCCTCCCCACCGACCCACAGGCAGGGAGGGAGGCAGGAGAGGACCGGCGGAGCTCTTGCCAGCAGCTCCACCGGGTTCCTCTCGCGAGATTTGAGCATTGCCACAGCAACGCTCAAATCTCGCGAGAGTGAACTCTAGCCCCGCAGGGTAGAGTTCACTCTCCACTGGACCACCAGGGATGGCGGTAGCATGGTCCCCCCTCCCTACATAAGGTAACAAGGGAGGGGGGATATTGACTAAACGGCACCTCACCTCACCTCCACTGGACCACCAGGGAAGGCAGCAGGAACAAGAATCCCCCCTCCCTACATAAGGTACACATACAGCACCTTCACACATACAGCACACACATACAGCACACACACACACAGCACCTACACACACACAGGACCTGCACACATACAGCACTCACACATACAGCACCCACACACACAGCACCTATACACACATACAGCACCCACACACACATACAGCACCCACACACACAGCACCTACACACATACAGCACCCTCAAACAGCGCACACACATACAGAACCTACACACATACAGCACACACACATACAGCACCCACACACACAGCACCCACACAGCACCCCCACACATACAGCACACACACAGCACCCACACACAGCACCCACACACATACAGCACACACACAGCGCCCTTACACACACACACACACACACAGCGCCCTTACACACACACACACACACACACACACACACACACACAGCAGTGTGTGTGTGTAAATAAATATATATATATACATATACACGCGGCGTGTGTTTGTGCTTTAGGGTGCACACCCTAATGCAATAGGCTGCGCACGCCTATGTCTGCCTGTGTGTGTCTGTGTGTATGACTGTCTGCGTGTGTGTGTGTGTGTATTACTGTCTGTCTCTGTGTGTGTCTGTGTGTATTACTGTCTGTATGACTGACTGCCTCTGTGTGTGTCTGTGTGTATTAATGTCTGTGTGTATGACTGACTGTCTGCCTTTGTGAGTCTGTGTGTGTCTGTGTGTATGACTGTCTGCCTGTGTGTGTGTGTGTGTGTATGGCCGTCTGACTCTGTGTGTGTGTGTGTCACATACAACCAATACACGCATATCACACACTGTTAATACACCCATTACAAATATCACACATAGCATACATATCACACACAGTCATCACACCTACTATCACATACACAGACAACACAAACATTACAGCATACATGGATGACGGGGGGGGGGGGGGGGGCGCTGTGAAGATTTTTCGCACAGGGCGTCTAAATGCCTAAGGCCGGCCCTGGGTGGACGAACAAACATGTAGTTGTAACCAGACAAGTTGGACACACCGGAACAGAGGGGTTGAGGGCCCTGCTCAATGAGCTTAAATGCTAGAGGGAGTGGGGTAAAATGACACAAAAAGGTAAGGATAATATTAGACTAGTGACAGTTGCAGAAGAGGAATCAGTCAGGAGCTATTAACAGTTTAATTGATATGCTTTTATGAAGAAGTGGATTTTTTTTTTTTTATTCTTTATTTTTGTTGTGCAGAAAAGTTTGACAGACATGTCTGCAGTGCCATAATAGCAGTAGCAGGCAAGATTAGGCATTCATTCATGGAGAGAACAAAAGATGAAGTTGCACATTTTGCTGAAGTAACATATTAATACGAATTATGTTGTTAGGTGATTAAAACTTAAAAACAGAATAGAATTACAAACGGTTTTATAACCTAGCGTCTTTGTGGTGTATAGCAACAGAGTCGGAATATTGCTATGTTAAAATAATCAGTCAAGGGTGAAATGGCCAATGTAGTATGAACTAGGGCTATGTCGCTCGTAGTTTATTTGGGGGGCCGCTCTGGAGTGGACGGGAGTAGGGACGCTGTTTGGTTTTTCATAGTTAGCGTTTCGTCGTCCTCTGGGGTGTATGTTGGGTCAGTGTGGTTATTAAGGTATGGTCTCCATCTATGTCGCCATTAGTCATGTCTCTGAGTAAAAGTTGTGGTGAAGACATGGAGGGGCTCTAATGTTTATGGGGGAGCTGTTCGCCTGGTGTGCGGTCCTGTCTGTGTCTCAGCAGCCGCTGAGATATAACATCTCATCTGCCGGTTCGGATCTCACGGTTGTCACTGAGGACCCCCTATTGGTGCGGTTGTTGCTCTGGGTGGTATCGTGACTGGGAATCCAGTGGGGTAAATAGGAGAGCTCCCGGTAAGGTTGCCTGGCCTATGTAATAATCTGGGTTTCGTGTCTCGTGTTTCCCCGTCCCCATGTCCCCCTGTTCCTCGTGCCCTACTTTTCTGTCATACGGCCTTTGTGGTCAGTATCGTCCCTAGGGTGCCATGTGTCTATGTTCAAGGCTTCCTAAACACACACTTAAATCAAATATTTAAACCTAAATTCACATCAAATAATTAAACTCAAACAAAGGTCAAAAATGTTAGCTGAAACTTTTGGTTGGCATGGACAGTCATTACGGGTGCAGCTTTACGGCCACCAGACCTCTGGTATGGGCAGTCTCATGGAGGGTTTAGCAGCTTGGGGGTATCCCCTTTCCCCCTCTCTCAAGGTGTATGTGTCTTCGCCTTCACGGCTGCCGGGCGATCGGTCCCTTGTGGTGCCTGGGGAATTGCAGGTAGGGGGGCAATTGGAGTTGCTGCAAAAAACCTGTTGGGTCCTCTGTGGCAGACAGGACGTGGATTTCCTCCCCCTTGTTTACCACTAGAGTTCCCAAGACCCCTCATCGGTACCTGATGCCGTTTGCTCTTAGTAACTTGGTGATGGGCAGGAACCCGCGCCTGGCCAGCAGGACTGAAAATGGTAAGTCCGCATACACTGTTATGGAGCAGGCTTCTACTTGCACGCTGGGGCTTTTCCTGGAGCAGGCCATTATGGCCGACTTCACCGCTGTGTCCAAAAGTGGTGAGTCACCAAAAGCGGTGAGTCACCAGTCTCTCTGACCCCCATCGCCTTTAGTACTTTGTGTGCAAAGTCCTGGAGGGCCTCCGGTTGTACGGTTTCTGGAGCTCCGCGGATCTGAATATTCCTCCTGCGGTGTCTGGCTTCTAGTGATGCTACTGTGCGGGTAAGGCTTTGGACTTGTTGTTGGAGGGTTTCTACCTGGGAGTGGGTGTCTGTCAGACGCTGCTCTCGGGTTTCCTCTCTGGATTCCGCCGCTGCGATTAGTCGTTGTAGTCTGCCGACTTCCACCTGCACCCCCGCCAGGTCTGCCTTCCATACCGCTCTCAGATCTTGAAGGAGTTTCTTGATATCCCCCTTTGTGGAGGGAGAGGCATCGGAGTCAGAGTCTGCTCTCAGGTATACTCTGTTGGTGGTCTGCGGTGGGCCCTCTTCGTCTACAGAGTCGCTGGAGTCACTAGAGCCATGCGGTCTGTCCGGCGCCATCTTGTTGCGGGCCTGCGGCCGGTCAAAAGAAAGCCTGATATCTGAGTGGGTTACACTCTCCGGACGGGCATTTGTTGTGTTTGCACCCCATAGTATTCTGTGAGGTTGTAGGCACTTCAAGGTCGTTTTTTGGGGGTTTAAAATTCTGGTGCTGATGGCTTTTTCTCAATATTTGGAGCAGGAGCAGCACCCATGCACATCCGCTCAGTATTTCCTGAAGAAGTAGATTTTTAACGATTTTTTGAAGCAGTCAAAAATGTAATCCTATGATATCCAATCAGACTATACTTAAGGGTATCCAAAATATGCCTGATTTGCTAGATTCAGCCCCTTCCAAACCCCTCACTAACTCTGTCATTAAAACCGCTATTTACCTGGTCTTTTATGGCTTCCTGTGGCCACTAGAATTCACCATCAGTGGCCAACACAACGCACAAGGTTGCCTTTGAAGCTCCTACATAATTAAACATCAAGATCATTACATACTGACTCTACCCGTGACCAAAACAAGTCAACAGCATCAACACGTCCACATTCCATACTATCCCACGAATAATATATTGTGCCGGTGAAGGTTTTCGATTCCTACATCCTCACCGTTTAGGATAGGGGCTGCATCTAAGGCATCAAACCAGGACGTTCTGATGTAGATTAATTTAGAAATAAACAAATGTGTTTAGAAATCTATCTGTTCCTGTCCAAATCTGAGATGATTAAATTGCGTATACACAGAAGTAAATTCACACTGACACACGGAGTTCAGGTTAAAATAACTTCGAGAAAATTTAATGGCATCTGGCAAAAAACAGGCTTGCAAGCCCTTATAAGACCAAAATGACATAATCATTGAATATCAGATAATAACAAATAAACATCATTAATTGGATTAAATGTTCAGTGACTATGTCAGTGTCCACCCATCAATATTATTAATTGGATCAAGAACTAAGTGGTTAGCTAGGTGTCCTCCCACCGGGAGGTGGTATTGTTCTGGACACGGGTGTGGACAGATGGCTCAAGCGCCATCTCTCCCAGCATGAGGCTTACTCGGTGGGAAGGGGGGCTTGAGCGTCATTTTGGGCAGTTAGTGATGCCAGACTCGTGGTCAGGTGCAGGGTTCTTTTATGAATAGAACATTTCATTAGGCCTGCTTCACATGGCCTTGGCCTTGGCCTTGGTTATACTTTGTTGCATGTTACAGGAGATTCAATAATTCCAGAGTCAGCTATGTCTTTATAGAAAATACAGTCTCTATTCATTACACTAAATGTTGCTGGGAAATTCTGTCATGTAATGTAGTTTAAAATGGAGGATCTGTCAGGTAATGTGGGTTAAAATGGAGTTAGTGCAAAAATTCAACACAGGTTCAATACAGGTTTTTAATAATTCTACATCAGTCCCCCCTATGAAATGTTAGATTCTAAAAGATAAACTTTATTTGTTAATACCAGAAGACGTGTTAGCCCAAAGGCACAGAAACCCCGTGGCCGCTAGCTAGGTGTTAATGCAAAGTGCAATTCTGTCCCTTAATCTGACCCTAGTAGGCTAACTCATCCGTCAGCATGGCTCTCGAACGCTTCACTCCCATGGGTGGCCCATGGTGGCTTGTCCACCACTTCTCCGCACGGAGGCTTTACCCATCACAGACGGATGCTGTCCCTAAACTGGTCCCTTCCTAGAACTCTTGCACTTTATCAACAAAAGGGATAGTTTGCAGCGGTATACAGGGTGAGTTGAGATCTTGAAAATCTTGGTCATCAACTGCCAGATGTGCAAAAGTTGGTGTTGCTTGGTCTACAGTCTTCTGTAGGAATTTTCTCAGACAAGGGAGGACACAACAAACGAGAAGAGCAAAGATAAAAAGAGAAATTAGTATTGCTATACCAATATGCATTAAAGCTTTTTGCCATCCTGTCATCCAACCAAACCATCTTTCCCAGGGATCCTTTATCCCAGAATTTCTTTTTAACTCTTCAGAGAGCTCATTTAATTTTTCTATGGCTAAGGTGACTTTACCATTAGGGCCTGTGTTTTCTGGGATGTAAGTACAACATGTCATGGTGTCGGGCAAAACTTTACATACACCCCCTTTTTCGGCTAGAATCATATCTAAGGCCATTCTATTCTGGAAGGACATTTGGGATGTAGCCTGCAGCTGTTCGGCTAATCCCTGGAGGGCATCCCTGGTGTAATTAACAAAGCGCTGTTGGTTGTAATAAATGTAATTTATCCAATTCAAATTCTTGTTTGCAGTAACTATGGTAAAAAGTGATTCAAATCCTGCAGCAACTTCATCTCTTGCTTTAAATTCATTGGGCACCCCCCTAGGCACCCCAATGGCATCAATTTAAATGTGAGGGTCAAAACTGCCTTTTACTGGGGCTTCACGCTTAACCTTGGCTGGTGTGTGTTTGGACTCATGTGTGTCAGGATGTGTGTCAGAGATAATATGTATAGGCATAATGGCTTTAGCCAGAGTACACTCCCCCCACCATTCCTTGTCCATCCTGGATCTTAGCTGTAAATCCCCACACAACCAGTAAATATCCCCCAATGACCTAGTATGGAATTGCAACAAGTTCATGGAGACATTTCTGTAGGTGGCACAATACCCTTTAGAGAAGTTACCCAAGAATTTACCAATTTCATCATAATTAGCATAACAAGTGTAGTTACCTTTATATACTGTAACACCGTCTGGGGGTTTGACATCCTTGGTTAAAAGAGGATATTCCACTGTCCATGCTTTGCAGAGGGACCTATTGAAATTGTAGTGGTAGGCAAAAAGACTCAAAACACATTCTTCTAAATCTACTGGCAAGGTTAAAGGTACGGTGCCGAGGTGAGGCCGGGCACCACCACACACATAGCATGCGGTTCTGTTATGTTTGTTGGCATTATATTTCATCCATTCCAACCATAGATTAACATCATTAAAACCTGTTTCAGCGGCCATGGTGTCTTCAAAGGTGGGGTTTGCAATGGCCATCATGTCTTTAAAGGACTGGATGTGTGGTTTTAATGGATTTGAGACCATATGAGTGGCCCCTTGCCACTCTGGAGAGTGGCACATATCTTTAAGGTAGAAGTGCCCTAACTTGTTATAGGAACCGTTCTTCCAATACATTCCCATTACATACTGATCTGCATCTGTTGGACTGGGATGCTCAATATTTAGGATTAATTTCATGGGTGTGCCTCCTCCAGGCTTCCTTAGGGTCATTCTTTGGAGGAGGGATCTGCCATGGTCATCTACTTTAGATAAGGCACTTTTTGGTTTGTAACCCCAGGCAGGCCCGGCATTCCATCCCGCCGCCCCCCAATGGTTACAATTATGCCCCCATTGTTTGTCAACTACACAAACATAGGGGTCCTTTGAATGAGGAATATCTCTATAGATATTCTGAATCTGTGATGTAGGGAATGGGCATTCTACAATGTCACAGTAATCAAAAGTATAAGTAGCCACACGGGTACACGAAGAATTGTACCAGAAGGTATACCCACTGGCATCTTTGGTGATGGCTACTTGCTGGGCCTTAATTAAGCTAATTAAGGAGAGGATGTACCAGAAGTACATGGTTGTGCGGTATCTGCTTCCTCTGGGGCAGGAGCCTTTTTGCAATGGGAAGCGTGGATCCAATGTGGCCTGCCGGCCAATTTGACGGAGGTTGCAGTGATCAGGAGAACTTGGAATGGCCCGTCAAATCTTGGTTCCAGGGTGTGTTTCCGCACAAATTTCTTGACTAGAACCCAATCTCCGGGAAGCAAGTTGTGGGTACCCGTATCAGATTCGGGATCTGGAATTGAAGAGAAAACTTGGGCATGTATTTTGTTTAAGGCATTTGCAAGTTCAGTTACATAGTCTACTAAAACATCAGTTTGAAGCTGCAACTGTTGCGGGTAATAACAACCTAGTCTGGGTGCAGTCCCAAATAGAATCTCATATGGGGATAGTGAGTGCTTCCCTCTAGGTGTGTGCCTAACACTGAATAAAGCTATTGACAAGCTTTCTGGCCAGGGCATCTTTGTTTCTTGTGACATTTTAAGCATTCTGGCCTTTAGGGTGCCATTCATGCGTTCCACTTTGCCACTACTTTGTGGGTGGTAAGGGGTGTGAAAGGCTAGGGTCACCCCCAGAGCAGCCCAGATTTCTTTAGTCACTGTTGCTGTAAAGGCTGGGCCCTGGTCACTTTCAATGACTTCTGGAAGTCCAAATCTACATACAATATCTGTAAGTAGGCGTCTTGCAGTTGTTTTTGCAGTGATATTGGCCACTGGGTAGGCTTCTGGCCAACCTGAGAACATGTCCACTATTACTAGTGCATATTCATGAGGCCCACTCTTGGGCATTTGTATGTGGTCAATCTGAATTCTTTGGAATGGGTACATGGGCTTAGCCAGGTGTTTCAAGGGCACCTTGATTGGTTTTCCTGGGTTGCATTTTGCACAAATGACACAGGCCCTACAGAAGCTGTTGATCAATGTTGTGATTCCAGGTGCCTCATAATACTTTTGTATGAGGGCGGCCATTAAGTCTTTTGACAGATGTGCAGGTCCATGTGCCCATTGGACAACTGCTGGATATAACTTTTTAGGAAGGCAGAATCTGAAGTTGTTGTAATATACTCCATCCTTTAGGACTGCTCCCTTCTTCTTCCACTTCTGTATTTCTTCGGGGGTAATTGTAGCTTGCTGTTCCCGTAAGATTCTTAGGTCAGTAGGAAGAGTCTGCAAGGCAAAAATAGGAATTTCTTCGTGTCCGGACACTTCTTCATCCACTCCCTGCAATTTTCTTGCTGCTTGCTTAGCAGCCTGATCAGCCAAATGGTTGCCCCTTGCTTCATCTGTATCCGACTTCCCATGTGCCTTCACTTTCAAGATGGCCACTTCAGGGAGTAGGAGGGCATCCATTAGTTCCTTGATTGCAGAGCTGTGTTTGACTGGCGTACCGGCAGTGGTAAGAAATCCTCTTGTTTTCCAAAATAGGCCGAAGTCATGTGCCACACCCAGAGCGTATCTTGAATCCGTGTAGATGTTGGCACGTTTTCCTTCGGAGATTTTGCATGCTGAAGTCAGGGCTTGTAATTCAGCTTCTTGTGCAGACATTGCTGGTGGTAAAGATGATGATTTGATAACTTCATCTGTTGTGGTTACGGCATATCCTGTGTGGTATTTTCCTTCTTCATCAGCGTACCTTGAACCGTCCACAAACAGGGTAAAATCAGGATTTGTTAATGGATTCTCATGTACAGTTGGTAAGTGTATTGTCTCCATTTTCATTTGTTCAAAACAGTCATGAGGTGTCTCTGGGTCATAATCATTCACTATGACCAGATCTTGAAATTCATTTTCCAGGAAGTGGCGTGGCCATGCTTCAAGATGGTCAGTTGTTGGGTATTTGACAATGCCATTTTCCTGTAGCTGTGATTCATCCATGGTGGCCCATAATTTTGCCATGGGCCCAAGATCATTCCATGATTTTGTTTTCAACTTGGTGACAGGGACATGTGGAATGGCAGTATCCCAATGACGGTACAAGTATTTGAGCTCTGAAGGTAATTGAATCAAGGCCATGCTGTTGCCTTCAGAGTCACAGTAAAAGTCTTGGGCAGTGAGTTTCACCTCCACTAGGTGATAAAGCTCATCCTCATAGCAAGGCTCAGGAGTGCTGTTTGGCTTATACCACATGGTACAGAAGGCATATCCTGGTCCCTCGCAGAGAGGAGCCTGTCCATCATGAAAGGATAAATCAGGATGCATTCTCTTGATTGAACCAGCAAGAAGGTAGATATAGGTTTCATCCATGATAAACCCATAGTGGATACCTCCCTCAGGTAGTGGGAGAAGAGTGGACGGATTGAGAACTTGACATCTTTGTATGGTAATGTTGTCAGGTAACAGGAGATGACATTGGAGGCATAGGTGTCTTGCAGGAGACACATGCTTGAGTTGTACTTGGTTGATGATGGCAGAAATGTCACGAGGGGCCAAGACAACTAGAGGGTGGCCAAGGACCAGGTCTGCAGTTCTTTCAATGAGTTCTCTTGCTGCAAAAACTGCCCTAAGGCAAGAAGGGGTCCCTCTGGCCACGATATCCAGCTGGCAGGAGAAAAAGCCAATAGGCCTTTGACGGCCTCTTAAGTCATTTGTTTGGGTAAGGACTCCTGTAGCATGGCCTTGTCTTTCAGAGACAAACAATTTGAAGGGTTTGGTGTAGTCTGGTAGGCCTAGAGCAGGAGCAGATGCAATTGCACGTTTTAGTGTATTGAAATTATCCAGTGCTTCTCGGTCAGGCAGAATGGGTCTGACTTGAGTGCATCATAGAGAGGTTGCATGAGCAGAGAGGCTTCTGGGATCCATGCTCGGCAGTAGGAAATGAGGCCTAAGAAGGCATGTAGAGATTTTGAGGTCCTTGGAGGTGGAATATCCAGTACTGCTCTAACTCGGTCCCGAGTGAGATGTCTGGTGCCTTGGGATAGGCAATGTCCAAGGAAGATTACTGTAGGTTGACAGAATTGCAGCTTGAGAAGTGATGCTTTGCATCCTTGTTCTGCCAAATAGCAAAGGAGACTAATTGAACATTCTTCAGTTGTTGGTATGTCATCTCCACAGAGCAGTAAATCATCCACATACTGGAGCAGGACAACTTCTGGGTGGTCTGCTTGCCATGGATCAAGGATAGAGCACATGGCCTTTGCAAACTGACTTGGAGAGTCATATGTACTGTTGCATTTCATGTGTGAAAGCAAACAGGTATTGGCAAATTGGATCCAGTGGTACACTGAAGAAGGCATTGGCCAAATCAATGACTGTGAAGTATTTTGCTGAAGGTGGGACCCCAGAGAGCAGAGTGTGTGGGTTAGGCACAATAGGGGTGTCCAGGACTGTTGCTTCATTAACTGCACGGAGATCCTGAACCATTCTATACTTCTCTGGTTCACCTTTTGGAGTTTTCTTCTTCACAGGAAATAATGGGGTGTTGCATTTTGATTCACATTTTACAAGAGCACCCTTCTCCAAGAGTGCTTTGATTTGAATTGAAATAGCTGCAGCTTGAGCTGGTTTTAAAGGATATTGTGGTTTTCTTGGTAACTTTGCTCCTGGAATGAGCTTTACCACCACAGGTGAAACTTTTAGGTGACCTATGTCCTCTGGGCCTGAGGACCATAATTTTGCAGGTACCTTTGTTTTTAATTCATCTGGAAAATTGGACCTCTGTTCCTTTGCTTCTCCACAGGGTTCTTCTAAATGCAGCATCAGAGGCAGGGAGCACAAGGCTGAGGTGTCTGATTCAGATAGAGGAGTGGACAGTTCTACCTGTCCATCTGGAGTGAAGGTGATAGATGCCTGTAGGCGTGAGAGGACATCAGCGCCTAACAGGTTAATTGGGCATGTGGAGGATACCACAAAACAAGCAAGCAAGCTAGGGTAGTTGCCAACAAGTAATGGAGTTGTTAAAGGACTGTGTCTTGGTTGGCCATCCACTCCTACACAAGAGACATCAATATTTGATAGAAATGATGGGTCTGGCAGGTCTTGTTCTCGTAGAACACTTCGGGCTGCACCTGTGTCAACAAGAAATGTGGTAGGTTGTCCTTCAATGGGTAGAGTCACAGTGGCAAGTGGCCCCCCCTTATCCCCTGAAGACACTGCCATGACAGGGGTTAATGACACAGGCTTGCCAATTTCCTAATCATCTGGTTCCTCAACAATTGGAACTGTTTTTGGGGCTTTGGGGACAGGTGCAGCCTTCGCCACTTTCTTGGTCTCTTTCTTGGGCTCTGGGCATTCACCTCTGAAATGTCCTTTAGCACCACAATTAAAGCAATGTCCATCCTCGGGTTTGGTGCCTTTTGGGACAGGTCCGGTGCGGGACACCATGAGGGGAGCTGAACTGGGCCTTCTAGGAGTCTGGGCAGATTCCAGACCCCTAGCAACTAAGAGTAAGGTATCCAGAGGGACCACCTTATATTCGGGGCGTGCAGCAATGATTCCCTTGCGTATGGAGTCTTTAACACCTTGGACAAATGCACCAGACAGCATTTGAGAATGGATCTTGTCTGTAAGATCAAATCCTAAATCTGTAAACATTTGAAACAGTCTTGCATGAAACCTTTCCACTGATTCTCCTTTGTCTTGTACAATATCAGTAAGGCCAGCAGCCTGATCTGCAAGTTTGTCCTTAGCCCATTCTTTGAGTTGGTTACAAAAAGTTACTCCGGAGGGGTAATCAATGTCACTTATGAGCAGATCTGTACTGAGGTGGCGGGCCATGCTGGGCCAATATGCATCCCCGGCCTTAATAGCACAAATGCTCAGTAAATCACGCCATGCTGCGGAATAAGTGTTTTGAATCTGAACTATCCCTCGGTAAAAAGGCATAGGTTGCTTTTCTGGGTCAGGGAGTGATTTCATCAGGGCACTAGCCTGAGTAGGATTAAAAGCTACATATTTAGGAGGGGCCCGATCCCCCCGGCCTGTATGTCCGAAAGGATCATCGAGGGAACGGCGGGGTGGGGGCCCCGTGGCATCCTGTGAGCCCTGGGATCCCTCCTCATACTCATCTTCACCTGTGACCTGGACCCCTCTGAGTAATGGGGCTATTTGAGGTGTTAGAACCGGGGGAAATGAGGGAATCCCAGAAGCTGGAGTGGCCAGTGGATTATGAGCTTGGGGTGAATAATCACCGGGAAGCACCGGCATTAGGGGTGCTGGATGACTGGGGGCCGCCATATTGGAGGCGTGAAAGGAAGCTGCGTTAGGGTTAAGGGAAGAAGTGGCGGCCATGTTGGATGTGGGCACATCCGGGGCAGACTGTGCCGGACTGGGCATGACCGGGGTCTGGGGAGTGGGAGTGGCTTGGGAAAGGAAGTAGGCTTGGTTTGGATAGGGCAGGGCCAAGGGGTAAGGGAAGGGGTAGGGCCAAGACAACTGGGCAGGGTTTTGGGCGGAACCTGGGGAGGGTGGGTTAGTTGGGCAGGGATTAGGGAAGGAGGTGGGACATCCGGGATATGGATATGAAATTGAAGGGGTGGGAACCTGGGCTGTGGGAGGAGTGGGAAAGGGAGAGAGCGGAGAGCGGAGAGGGATCCTCCTACTAGGTGTAGTAGGAGGAGCCGGAGTGGGTGTAGTAGGATTGACAGTAGCAAGAGAGGAGGGGTTAGTGAACTGGGTGGATGCAGACGGGAGGGTAGGATTATTGACGGAGAGAGAGTGTAGAGAAGGAATGGCAGATGAAATGCTTGGATTAGGCAGAGAAGGTAGTGCAGGGATGGATGAGGATGATGGGAATGTTAGGGATGATGATGGGGAGAATAATGATCCATCAGAATTCAGGACTGGACAAACAGGGGAAATGACGGGATGGGAGATGGGAGGATTGGGAAAGGGGAACATGGTCAGCTGGCTGTTACTTATTGCTGACTGAACCTTGGGGATAGACATCCCCTGGGCGCCATTTTGGGGTGCTGGCTGAGGGAATGCCCCAGCAATACAATTATTATGATACACAAATAATTTTACACCTTTGTGATTTATTTCTTCCTCAACCCAACCTTCCTGCTGAATAGCCTTCGCTACTCTGTACCATGCTTCAGCAGTATGCAATAAATCATTATCTGTAAGCTTGCCTTTCTTCTCTGTCAGTAATCTACGCCAGCTCTCTGGCTGCAATCTACCACATGAAGGCACAGCAATTTTACACACTTTAGCAATCTTTTCAACTCCTTTAACCATTTCTTCTCCCTCTCTATCTTCAACTAAATCACACGCTAGCCAGCCCTTACCGGGCTTACTCAATTCCTGTCCCATATCCCCCTATACAGGCGTCCCAGATATAGGGAAAGAAAAATGAAACAGAACGTCTACAATGCTCGACTGCCACTCAAGAAGCGTGGGTCCCCCTCAAGTGCGTCTTCCCAAAACGTAGACCAGTCACTAAATCCGCCTACCCGAGGTGGTAGTCACGGATTGGAGCGGGGTGAGAAGTGTGTGACCAATCACTTCTCTCACAAGAGAAATAGGAGAAGATAGTGTAAATAACACAGGAAGTATAGAAAAGGTAAAAGTAAAGTGGAATTTTAGAGACAGACACAGGAGTTTGAATGACTCCCAATTTAAACAAAAACAACAATACAATTGAAATACAGTGCATGCATCACAGTTCAAATAAAATCAACAGTAATCCCTTTCCTTTACTCATGTGACCAAAGTCACCTCCCTCAACCTCGTAGTGTCCCCGCTCGGAGAATGACTTCCTCAAGTCTCACTACCAGCGGCCACAGGAAACAGCAACCATCTCCGACCCGAATCCTGTATAGCCTCCCTCATTACAGCAGTCCATTAAGTGTGGCCACCTCTATCCTCACTCCCGTAGCGCCCCTACGGACCCACCCGTAAGTCTCACTACTACGTGGTGCTGGAGACAAGCAATGCCTGCTTGAATCCACCCGCCACAAATAAAATTGGAATTCCACCAGCCTCAGCGCTCGAAGCTGGAGGGTACCACCTCTCTGCAAGCAGAGTTATGTGCACAATGAGGCTAGCTAGGCTATCAAAGTGACACCAGAAGGACCCCCAGGAAACTATGAGTCTACACAATCTCCACAGATCCAACACCCTCTTTTTCCTTACAGCCACAGCCACGAGGCTCCTAAAAGAGGTAAACAGGCAAAGAAGACCCCCAGGAAAACTTCCACAGGTCCACCCCCCTTTTTCCTTACAACCACAGCCACGTGGTTCCTAAAAGGAGTAAACAGGCAAACAGAGGACCCAAGGCAAACACCCCCAGGTCCACCCCCCCTTTATCCCAAAAAGGGGTAAACAGACAAACAGAGGACCCCCAGGCAAACTACCACAGGTCCACCCCCCTTTATCCCAAAAAGGGGTACACAGATAAACACTCTACCCGGGCACTTAGCTAAAGACAGACCAATACCAACACACCCAGGCAACAGATAGACTAAATGCAGGTAAACAGATGGGTAATAACAAGACACCGGGCAAGATATTACCTGTCTTTGATGTCCTCCCGGGAAGCAGTCACAGACACGTGGACGGGTCAATCAAAGGGGCTGGAACATACCGGTGGCTCTGCAGAAGTCTCTACCGTGTAATCAGAGGTGATCAATCTCCCTTCCTTCCCCCCGGATTCCTCCGTCCAACAGCGTCTTCCTTAGGACGGCTTACCGGCCAGAGGCCATAGCCCGGTGCCCCACGTTCTGGGCGCCAAATTGATGTAGATTAATTTAGAAATAAACAAATATGCTTAGAAATCTATCTGTTCCTGTCCAAATCTGAGATGATTAAATTGCGTATACGCAGAAGTAAATTCACACTGACACACGGAGTTCAGGTTAAAATAACTTCGAGAAAATTTAATGGCATCTGGCAAAAAACAGGCTTGCAAGCCCTTATAAGACCAAAATGACATAATCATTGAATATCAGATAATAACAAATAAACATCATTAATTGGATTAAATGTTAAGTGACTATGTCAGTGTCCACCCATCAATATTATTAATTGGATCAAGAACTAAGTGGTTAGCTAGGTGTCCTCCCACCGGGAGGTGGTATTGTTCTGGACACGGATGTGGACAGATGGCTCAAGCGCCATCTCTCCCAGCATGAGGCTTACTCGGTGGGAAGGGGGGCTTGAGCGTCATTTTGGGCAGTTAGTGATGTCAGACTCCTGGTCAGGTGCAGGGTTCTTTTATGAATAGAACATTTCATTAGGCCTGCTTCACATGGCCTTGGCCCTGGCCTTGGTTATACTTTGTTGCATGTTACAGGAGATTCAATAATTCCGGAGTCAGCTATGTCTTTATAGAAAATACAGTCTCTATTCATTACACTAAATGTTGCTGGGAAATTCTGTCATGTAATGTAGTTTAAAATGGAGGATCTGTCAGGTAATGTGGGTTAAAATGGAGTTAGTGCAAAAATTCAACACAGGTTCAATACAGGTTTTTAATAATTCTACATCAGTTCCAGTCCATGTCGTTAAAACTCTAGGTCGCTGGAAGTCATCAGCATATACAATATACATACCCCAACCGGTAAAGGAAATATGAAGAGCATTTGTTAAAATGTAATCCTAATGTACTTGTGTTGTATTATGTTATGTGTATTTTGAGCATGATATGTATTCCTTTTTGCCCACTTTATTTATTGGCCTACAGCACACGTCGGTTTTGGCACACCTCAACCGACTTTTTCCTATCACAGGTTTACTAACAACAATCTTACTTCATAACATAATCAATGTTTCCCTGAACACAAATTGGAAGGCGTGGCCTGAAGTTGTGGGAGGGGCGTATGGATCTTTAAAAGGGACTCCCCGCATATATATAATTTTTTTATTTTTTTTTAATAGTATTCGTATTTTTGTTCACTATTATTATGGTTGGGGGTTTGCAGGATTATTTATGGCATTTGTAGGAATATTTATGGAATTTGCCTATTGTTTTAGATTAAGTTATTTTATCCTATTTACTTTCTGGCTTCCTGACTACTCCAAAGAAATTCTAAGTGGGGATCACACAACTGGTGCCTTATCCATAGAGCAGTTTGTCTGCTCTATATTTGTGAGTATTCACTACAATTATTATTTTAGCATTTTTTTATTCAACAGAGAACACTATTATCTGCCTTTTTATATTCTTGTCATTTTGGGTTCAACAATACTACCTCTCTTTTGGACACTTATCCACATATCCCATAAATGAGGATTACCACTGTACGCTTCTACAACTGGAGCTAGTCATAGCTCCATTAAATGTGAGTAAGATACCGCTGTTTTATTATATGCACCACACTTATATTGATTTATTGCACTATTGGATTTCCTGTTCTTTCTGTTTTACATATCTATGCGGATCTTACCAAGGAACCTACTTTTCAGTAGAAGAATCTACCATCTACTCAAGAACTTATATTGCATTTAAAGGGGTATTTCTTTTTATTCTAGACTATTTCATTTGATTATTGACAACAGTATTTTATTGTATTCCTGTGGTGCAACCTCTTTGTTTTTGTTTATTTCTGTTGATTCAGAGGGTTAAAGGGATATTCTTTTTTTTTGTTTGCTGCCCTTCCTTATCTGGTCTAAACCTGCTCTATCTATTGTATTGTATACAAAAACATGCTTACGTTCAAACACACTAACACTGCTCAGTGCTAAATACATAAAAATATACAAATATATAAACACTGCTCAGTGCTCACTACATTAAATAAATGTGGGGGTGTTTTTTAAATTTGAAAGTTGGGAGTGGGTGCCAAATATAGGATCTGCCCCAAGTGCCAAATTCTCTAGGTACATCTCTGCCTCCTCAGGCAACAAGACCCAGCTGGAGTATATTAAGACTTTAACAAGGTTATTCACTAAAGTGAGAATTCAATGTGAATACAAATTCCCTATTTAAGGCCAGAGTAGTTGAACTAAACACATAGCTAACTTAAATAACTTTTCCAGTTTGGTTATTAGACCTTAAATGTGAAATTAATTTGAATTCTTACTTTAGTAAATAACCTTGTACATGTCAGAATCTCCTGAATGTGTATCTTATCTCAGAAATTGCATTCAACTTTGTGGTATTCACTTTGTGCATTGCTTTCATGTAGCATGAAATTAGCCCCAACTAACAAAAGGGAACCTCAGTTAATGATGTATACCTGGACCTGCAGCATATGTGTGATATTCAGTTTTCAATGTTTTACTTAAGTGCGCAAATTATACGAAAATTAAAGGACATTTTATTTTGTAATCAATAAGTAGGCCATATGTTCCCTGGATGGATACAAACAGAAGTTATTTACATTTCTCTCGGAGTAATAAATAAAAAGCTACAGAACATTAAAGAAAAACAAAGAACACTCAACCACAAAATTAAATTATTGGATCATTAAATAGGTGCACTAACCTGCCCTTTGTAAAACAGATCTTTTGCCACATAAACCTACACGATTTGAGATCATTATATAAATCCCATACCATATGGTGTGTCAAACAATATTACAATTCTCGATTGTAAAACATGATGCTACATGCAATTGAATAAGATTAAATCAGTTTAGCTTACACTTAATTAGTGAATAAAAAGGGTACACATAGTTTAACATATAAGAGAGAGAAATATTTGAATTGTTCATTGGTAAAAGATTTGTATCAGAATGACTGGTTTTGGTATTTTACCACTAATGCTCTGCATAGTAGAAATAGTTACCTTACATGTTGCCTTATATGTTGTAGATAAGAAGCAGCCTGCAATAAATGTAGAATTCCCCATAGGTCTTGGTGTGAGGTCTGATTGACTGAGAGCTCAGAGGTCTCCAGTAAGGGATCACTGGGTCAGGTGAATAGAAAAATATGATTTTAAACCTTTGAAAATAATAGGGTCAAGCAACACATTACAGAGTATTGCATTGTAAATGCATATTTCAATCAACTGACTGAGCATATATTCCCTCAAGTGGTTTTAATTTACATTCAAACATTTTTCATTATTGTTAAGCAAAATTGTACACTTTGTATATGTGTATAAGATCATGAGGGACATTTGCATCCAGCGCATTCCACAGCTAGATCATGTGTCAAGAGCCTTGCCTACTCAGTAGAGAAAATGGAATTTAATTGTAAATAAAATGTCATGCATACTAAATAACACATCCTGTATCACCTCAAGGATTCAGTTCAGTGGTACCAGTTTGCCACTCTTTCATAACATTGCCTCTCATAGAGAGGGTTGTATTCTTTTTTACCATCTCCATGGCCAGGGCTGGTCCAAATGTAGAAGTATAATGAATACAAATGTGATAAATGCTACTATACATTAAAGGGGAACTGTCAAGTTGATTGATTTTACAACATTGAATAAAGCTTGGAAAATCACCTATAAATTGCGTGAATCTTTTTTTACACAATGCTTGGTTTTCCTTTTAAGTTATATTAAATATTTAGGAAATAACTTCATAATCCAGTTCATACAAGGAAAACCAGGACAAACACTGCAAATGAAGAGGACAAATAGAAATATTTCTTCTCTTCAACATGTGTATATGTATGTATGTGTGTGTGTGTGTGTGTATGTATATATATATATATATATATATATATATATATATATATAATTATAATATTACTTGTAGAAGGAACAGGGGAGCTGGTTTTTGCAGCTTGCGTGCCACACCTGGTTCGTTTCTGTCTTTTCTGCCCCTAGGGACTCTCAGGAGCATTTACAATACTTCTCCAGGTAATGACTGTCCCTTGACTAGCTCAACAACGAACAACTGTTAACATTTATGTTTTTAAAAAACACATAATAAAAGAGAACAAAAAAAAGAGAGAGTAAAAGAAAGAGTACATCAATATCCTAAATGGTTTGTATAGCCGATTTGGCTGCATTAAAATTATTCTCAAAGACCTTGTCCCTGCAATCTGACAAATGTAAACTTTGCTCTCCCTATCTCTCACAATTCAGTATTAGATCCACCAGCACACAGAGTATAATGCCAGGAATTTGAATGAATTGTGGAGTGGGGACAATATTTTAAAAGATTTTAAATTATAATCTATACATTTGCCAGCATTTCTGATACCACAATGTATGGAATTAACCCCTTAAGGACAGAGGCAGTTGTTCAAGTCTTGATCAAAACAAAACCTAGAATTTGAGCTATATGTCTGTTCAACCATAATTCTTCAGTTTCATATGAACTACATCCATGCTAATTATATATCAATTTGGTAAGGAGAAACAGAGCTTTAATTTCATAGTTACATAGTTACATAGCTGAAAAGAGACTTGCGTCCATCAAGTTCAGCCTTCCTCACATTTGTTTCTTGCTGTTGATCCAAAAGAAGGCAAAAAAAAACCCAGTTTGAAGCACAATTTTGCAACAAGGAAAAAATTCCTTCTTGCCCCCAGAATGGCAGTCAGATTTATCCTTGGCTCAAGCAGTTATTACCCTACATTGAAAGATTATATCCTTGAATATTCTGTTTTTGCAAGTAGGCATCTAGTAGCTGTTTGAACATCTGTATGGACTCTGATAAAGCCACTTCTTCAGGCAGAGAATTCCACATCCTGATTGTTTTTACAGTAAAAAAAAAACCTTTCCTTTGCCTTAGACAAAATCTTCTTTCTTCCAGTCTAAACGCGTGGCCTTGTGTCCTATGTAAAGTCCGGTTTGTGAATAGATTTCCACACAATGGTTTGTATTGGCTGAGAATATTTTGTATAATGTTATCATATCCCCTTCAGGCGACGTTTTTCTAAACTAAATAGGTTTAAATTTGTTAACATTTCTTCATAGCTGATATGTTCCATTCCTTTTATTAATTTTGTAGCCCGCCTATGCACTTTTTCTAGTGCTATAATATCCTTCTTTAGAACAGGTGCCCAAAATTGCACAGCATATTCAATATGTGGTCTTACCAGTGATTTATAAAGAGGAAAAAGTTGAGTTGTGATACAGGGGTTAAAGCGACATGAGTGCAGATAAGACAAAGGTTTGTTAGAAAATAGACACCATTCTTGCAGAGGGTCATAAATATCTTTCTGAAGAGCAGAGTGAGGGGGGAGAGGGAGGAAAATAAACCAAGCAGACAGTGCAGAAGATGGTACACTTTATACATCCACACACAAATAAGTATGTATATGCGAACGCATAAACATATGAACACATATAGTCATATACACAAACAGGGCTCGAGTCCCGCAGGAACGCACGGGAACGGCGTTCCTGCACTTTTTACAAAGCAGGAACACCGTTCCCGTTACCAGTCCTGCAGGACTTGCCCTGCTACCTGCACACAGGGACCCTTCACACGCTGTGTTCCTCTCCAGCACTAACTCTTGCGAGACCCGCGAGCGTCTGCTTCCCTCCACCGGACCACCAGGCGATCTCCCCCCTCCCTGACAAGGTAAGAAGCAGGGAGGGGGGAATAAAATAAAAAAAAAACCTAAACACATACAGTTTAAAAAACAAATGCTTCCCCCCATCATCCAGCACACACACACACATCATCCAGCACACACACATCATCCAGCACACACACATCATCCAGCACACACACATCATCCAGCACACACACACACATCATCCAGCACACACACACACACATCATCCAGCACACACACACACACACATCATCCAGCACACACATCATCCAGCACGCACACACACACACACACACACACATCATCCAGCACACACACACACACCATCCAGCACACACACACACACATCATCCATCACACACACACACACACACACATCATCCAGCACACACACACACACACACACACACACATCATCCAGCGCACACACACACACACACAAACACATCATCCAGCACACACACACACACACACATCATCCAGCACACACACATCATCCAGCACACACACACACACATCATCTAGCGCACACACACACTTCATCCAGCACACACACACTTCATCCAGCACACACACACACACACATCATCCATCACACACACACTTCATCCAGCACACACACACTTCATCCAGCACACACTTCATCCAGCACACACACACTACATTCATTATACACACTCTGCACTCACTACAAACCCACTATATTCATTATACACACTCTGCACTCACTACAAACACACACACACATCATCCAGCACACACACACACATCATCCAGCACACACACACACATCATCCAGCACACACACACACACACACATCATCCAGCACACACACATCATCCAGCACACACACATCATCCAGCACACACACACACATCATCCAGCACACACACACACACATATCATCCAGCACACACACACATCATCCAGCGCACACACACACTTCATCCAGCACACACACACATCATCCAGCACACACACACATCATCCAGCACACACACACATCATCCAGCACACACACACATCATCCAGCACACACACATCATCCAGCACACACACACACACACACATCATCCATCACACACACACTTCATCCAGCACACACACACACACACACATCATCCAGCACACACACACACACACACACACACACATCATCCAGCACACACACATCATCCAGCACACACACATCATCCAGCACACAAACACACACACATCATCCAGCGCACACAGACACACATCATCCAGCGCACACACACACTTCATCCAGCACACACACACTTCATCCAGCACACACACACACACACACATCATCCATCACACACACACTTCATCCAGCACACACACACACTTCATCCAGCACACACACACACTACATTCATTATACACACTCTGCACTTACTACAAACCCACTATATTCATTATACACACTCTGCACTCACTACAAACACACTACATTCACTATACACACTTTGCACTCACTACACACATTCATTATACACACTGCACTCACTACACACTACATTCATTATACACACTGCACTCACTACACACACTACATTCATTATACACATTCTGCACTCACTACAAACACACTACATTTATTATACACACTGCACTCACTACAAACACTTCATTATACACACTCTGCTCTCACCACAAACACACTGCATTCATTATACACACACTGCACTCACAACAAACACACTACATTCATTATACACACACTGCACTCACAACAAACACACTACATTCATTATACACACACTGCACTCACAACAAACACACTACATTCATTATACACACTCTGCACTCACTACAAACACACTACATTCATTATACACACTCTGCACTCACTACAAACACACTACATTCACTATACACACTTTGCACTCACTACACACTACATTCATTATACACACTGCACTCACTACACACACTACATTAATTATACACACTCTGCACTCACTACAAACACACTAAATTTATTATACACACTGCACTCACTACAAACACACTACATTCATTATACACACTGCACTTACTACAAACACACTACATTCATTATCCATACTCTGCATTCACTACAAACACACTACATTCATTATACACACACTGCACTCACAACAAACACACTACATTCATTATACACACTCTGCACTCACTACAAACACACTACATTCACTATACACACTTTGCACTCACTACACACTACATTCATTATACACACTGCACTCACTACACACACTACATTAATTATACACACTCTGCACTCACTACAAACACACTAAATTTATTATACACACTGCACTCACTACAAACACACTACATTCATTATACACACTGCACTTACTACAAACACACTACATTCATTATCCATACTCTGCATTCACTACAAACACACTACATTCATTATACACACCCTGCCCTGCACTATATGCATAGGAGTGTAATTTAATTTACCCCCCCTTAAAAAAAAAAAATGACACTCCTATGCATATAGTGCAGTCCAGGAATCTTGGGTGAGTTCCCACACTTTTTTCCCCAGGACTTGACCCCTGTACACAAATATAAATGCACAGTCATATATATATATATATATATATATATATATATATATATATATATATATATATATATATATATATATATATATATATATATATATATATATATATATATATATATATAAGCATACATGCATAAGAGTATGGGGAAGCATAGGTCTACACATAGTACTTTGTATATAGATAGACTAAACATATTGGAATGCATTTTAAAGTGTTGATACATATGACAGAACAGTAAGATAATGTGGGGGAGTGTTCATGTAAAGTGTTGGTAGTGGGACAGGAAACCCAAATCAATATTTAGTCCTCTATTCTTGCTGTTAAACGATTTGATCATTCTGGCTTCAAAGGTTTTTCTTTCTTGGGTATTTTAAAAAAACCCTTTCAGTACTTTGATTTTTAGGTCCTTCATTGAGTGGCCAGGCTGGGTAAAGTGGTGTCCCACAGGAGTGCAGTAAGATTCTTCTTTCTGGTGTTTAATAGTGTGTCGGTGTATATTCATTCTGCCATTCAATTGCTGGGTGGTTTCCCTAATGTAGCATCCTAGGTGGCATTTGGTGCATTGAATCATGTATACCACATTGCTGGATGTGTAGGAGTATGAACCTTTAATGCTGTAGGTTTTATTGTTGTGTGTGGCTGTGTTGTCTGTGCATATGTGCTGACAGTTTGCAGCAAGGTTTTTTGCATTGACTGGTCCCATTTTCTTTATTTTTACCATCAGTGGGCAGCTTCCTGTTGATTAATTTTATATATATATATATATATATATATATATATATATATATATATATATATATATATAACATTCCAGATAATTGCTTCTCCTTCTTGTCCCATCATATTAGGATTTCCTTGACGTATTAAGCACAATCCATATATTGACTGGGCAAAGAGGGAAATACTGGAGTGGGGTAAAGACTGAGAGATGTATGTTACCCATTACCAAAAGAGTGGGCATTGTTACTTCACCTACTATTATGCCTCAGGCCTCCGAAGTTCCCATAAAATACTGGGAGGTTAAGGAGGTATTCAGTAAGAGTCAGACCAATATTCACCCTCCTCACAGATCTTATGACTACTCCATAAATCTGCTACCTGGCTCTATGCCACCCGAGGGGGTAGTGTATGCCTTAGCTCTATAGGTGAGTAGAATAAAGGATGAGTACATCAAAGATTCACTAAGTAAGGGCCACATACGTAAATCATTCTCACCTGCTGGTGCAGGGTTCTTTTTGTATCTAAAAAAGATAACACCCATGCATTGATTACAGGGCACTAAACAAGATCACCATAAAGAATGCCTATCCCATTCCCCTCATTTCCAAATTGCTTGACAGACTCCAGGGTGGTAAAGTCTTTACTAAACTTGACCTCAGGAGTGCATACAATTTGGTAAGGATGAAAGAAAACCATGAGTGGAAAACGGCATTTAACACTAGAAGTGGGCATTATGAGTACCTTGCCATGCCCTTCGGGTTATGTAATGCTCTGGCCGTATTTCAGGATTTTATTAATGATGTACTCGGAGACTATATTTATTAATTTGTTCTAGTATACCTGGGTGATATCCTTATTTATTTCCCTGACCTTCTGACTCACCACAAACATGTCAAACAGATGAGTCAAACCTTGCTTAAAAATAAACTTTATTGCAAACTTGAAAAATGCATCTTTGACCAGACTGAGGTACAGTTTTTGGGATATAATATTACCGCCTCTGGTTTTCAGATGGATCCTCATAAACTAAAGGCTGTTCTACATTGGTCATTGCCCAATGGACTTAAAGCTTATTGGGTTTGCTAACTTTTACAGGATATTTATCAAATTCTCTTCTGTGATAGCCCCCATCACTAATATGACACGTAAGGGGGCTAGTTGTATGATATGGTCTAAGGAAGCTAGAGAAGCTTTTGAACTTCTTAAAAAAATTTTTGCTTCAGCTGACATCTTGGTACATCCTGACACTAGCAAAGCCTTCAAACTGGATGTTGTTGCCTCTGAAACTAGGGTGGGGGCTTTTCTTTGTCAGAGGGAGAGTCAGAATATCCCTTTGCATCCATGTGGGTACTTCTCTTGAAAGTTGTCTCCAGCAGAGCATTATATTGGTAACAGAGAATTGTTGGCCATTATACTAGCACTTAAAGAATGGCAACATCTTTAGAGGGTTCCAAGGACCCCATTTTGATAATTACTAACCACAAAACTTAGCTTATATAGGTGATGCTAAACGACTGTTATAGACAGGCTAGATGGTCTTTGTTTTTATCCCGATTTAACTTTATTATAACTTACAGACCTGGTCCCAAAAATGTGAAGTGGAATGCCTTATCTAGTCAGTTTGACACTGAATCAGTACAGGAATACGAGACATTCCCTATTGTTCCACCTGAATGTATTATTGCTTCCACTGTTCTTTCCTTATCGTCCCCTCTGCTTGGTGCCATCATGGAGGCTCAGTCTCAGGCACCCTGTAATAAACCTCAAGATAAATTGTTTATTCCATTGGTTGAAAGAGAGAAGGTAATGAGGGTGTTCCACAACAACGTGACTGCTGGACATCTGGGCAGTAATACATCCATATCCGCTTTCCTGAGATCACTTTGGTGGGATTCACTCATGAAGGATCTCAAGGAATATGTGCAAACCTGTTCAGTATGTGCAGTTTCTAAAGTTCCTAATAAACTTCCATGTGGTTTATTACATCTTCTTCCCGTACCTAGTTTTCCATGGTCCCATTTGTCCATGGATTTCATCGTAGAACGTCCAAGTTCTAATGGTTATGCCACCATCCTTATGGTGGTTGACCGCTGTGGCGGAACCAGCCCTGCCACTTGTGCCTGGAGAGGACTGCTTGCCAGCCTCTTGCCAAGTGATTATGGTCCCGGGAAGCTATGGCCCTTTAAGTCCAATTTTTGGGCATATTGGATTTGTATGCTGCTAGCCCTCTAAGAACCATTTTGGGGCATGGAGAAAATTTGGGACAATGCCCCTTTAAATCTGTGTCCCCAGACCCATTTGGGACAAGGCCCCTTTAAGACTGTGTCCCCAGACTTGTTTAGGACACTGCTCCTTTAAGACGGTGTCCCCAGTGTCCCCAGACTTTGGAAATAACTTTTTTTTTTCCAATTTGACAATTTTTATTTTGCAGTTATGTGGGGTACAGAAAGAAGATAAGGGTGGGAACAGTAAAGCAAGGTTTACATATCATACAACATAGTCAACAGTGTTTCTCCATTACTTTTCAGTCACATCTCATTAGCTTTTCCTTAGTTGCATGGGGTTGGGGGAGGGTGGGGAAGGATAAGGGATGGTTGCCAACAGTAACTTAGCATTATACATATTATAAGGTCATTCAAACCATTTTTGAGCTATGCCCCTCTGTGTTCTAGCATTCGCCTCCCCAAGACAAAGTACCTTTCCCTCATGGGTTGTAATTAAGCCTCTGTTGAACCTGAGAAGTAGCCTGTGTTGTGGTTTTGGTTTGTGTGTGCTCCCAATATTCTTTCCACATCAAATTAGCTTTTGCCATTGTCTGGTTCATTCCTTTTTGTTGTGCAAACATCGTTTCATATTGCCAATTAGTATGAATTTGGTTGAGAAGAGCGTGGTGGGTTGGTGGTGTAGGTGCTTTCCAAAGCCTGGCTATCACTGTTGCTGCTGATATCAGTATGTGGTAGGTTACTGCCCATTGGGCCCTAGACATGTCCTCTGGAGGGATAAATAAGAGGTACGTCTCGACAGTGGGCTCTGTTTCTGAGTTTGTGGATTTCTGAATGAGTTGTGTAACCTTGCGCCAAAAGGGCAGCAATTTATCACATGACCACCATATGTGTAACATCGTCCCCACCTTGGCTTTGCACCTCCAGCACTGGTTAGTGGAGGTTTGAGGCCATATTTTGTGTATTCTATCAGGCACCAGGTACCAACGATACAGTATTTTCCTTTGGAGTTCTAAATGGCCAGTGCATGATGTGATGCCTCGGTGTGAAGAGTAGGCTCTCTCCCAGCTTTCCTCATTAATTATGTGGTTCAGTTCTTTGTGCCAAGCCTGTTTATATGTGAGTTTTACTTTAGGTTGTGAATGTATTAGGGCTTTATAACACAATGAAATCACTTTTTTGGGTGGTAGTGCGTTCGTGCATATTTTCTCAAAGCCAGAGAGTGTTTGGTGTTGCGTAAGGGCATGCGGCTGAGGGTTGGTGCCTGTTAGATAAGATTTAAGCTGTAAGTATGGAAATAGCATTCGGTGTGGGAGGTTATATGTTTTTTGTAATACCGGGAACTGCATGAGCTCCGCTTTATCATACAGCTGTGCAATATATTTAATATCATGCTCTAGCCACTTTTTGTGATCCAGTGTGGGTATTGTTCTCGACATTACTTCCATTGGTGTTGCTAGCGGAAAAGGGTGATAGGCTGTTACACTTTTATACACTGAGTCCCAGATTTCGAGTAGCAATTGGGATGTGGGGAGTAAGTGGTGCGTTGGGGGTCTACATTGTCTTGGAGTCCATAGGTATGAATATATTGTGGAGTGTTGAGCCCAATGAGATTCTATGTGGAGCCATTGCGGCTGGTCAGGGCATGGCGACAGTTGCGAGATTGTATGAAGTATTGCTGCATTGTAATATTTTTGTATGTCAGGGAATCCCAGGCCTCCCTCGATTGTGTCCCTCTTCAAGATCTTTGTGGCTATTCTCAATTTCTTGTTTTGCCACACAAATCTGAGGAGCAAATTTTGGGTCGTGCGGAAAAAACTGTTAGGCAGTGGTATTTGTAGTGTTCGGTAAAGATATTGTAGTTTTGGCAACAGTGTCATTTTGACCGCTGCTATGCGGCCCACCCACGAGATGAATTTGCCATCCCAAGTTTTTAGAGTATCTTTAAAGTGCGACAGGATGTGTAAATAGTTGAGTTTATACAAATCCATTGGTTTTTTTGCTATTTTCAGACCCAGGAATGTTAGGAAGTCTGTGCGCCAGTCTAGTGTAAATTTTTCTTTTAGTATCTCCATTTGCTGTGTTTTAATATTAATCCCCATAGCTTGCGTTTTGGTCAAGTTGAGTTTATAGTAAGAGTATTTCCCATATTGTGCTATATGTTTCATGAGGTTAGGGAGTGAGATGTATGGCTCTGTCAGGGTCAGAAAGATATCGTCCGCAAATAGGCTTAATTTGTATTCATCGTTTCCTAGCCGGACCCCTTTTATGGATATTTCTTCTCTAATTTTGGCTGCTAGCGGCTCTAGAGCCAGTACGTATAGCAGAGGCGACAAAGGGCACCCCTGTCTTGTACCATTGGTGATCCTGATGGTATCTGAGCAAAATCCTGCTGTCACTACTTTGGCCGTTGGACTGCTATATAGGGCTTTGATCACTTTGATAAATTGTTGCGGGAATGCGAATTTGTTTAACACCTCCTGCAGGAAGGACCAACTTAGGCAATCGAAGGCCTTCTCAGCATCAAGAGACACCAGGAGGCCTCCGATCCCTCCTCTTCTCATGCTGTGCACCAGGTCCAGCACCTTGCGTGTGTTATCTGATCCCTGCCTACCAGCTACAAAGCCCACCTGATCTGTGTGTATCAGGTGGGGCAGTATGTTGCTTAACCTGTGTGCATGCACTTTGGCGTATAGTTTAGCATCGGTGTTGAGGAGCGATATCGGTCTGAAGTTGGGGCAGTGCGTTGGAGGTTTGCCTGGTTTTGGGAGTGTGATAATATGTGCCATTAGTAGTTCCTCCGGGAGTGTACCTGTTTGTGTAGCCCGATTAAACAACAGTGTGAGGTAAGGTGATAAGATGTGTTGGAATTTTTGGTAGTATATGTTAGAGAAGCCGTCTGGCCCTGGTGCCTTGTTTTTCGGTAACGTTTTAATGGCAGCTGTGACTTCTTGTGATGTCATGGGAGCTGTAAGTTCTCCTATCTGTGTGGGTGTCAGAGTGGGTAAGTGAGTGGTTTCTAGGTATGAGCGTATGTCTTCCTCCTTTTGTTTTAAGTGGGTATCGTCCTCTAAGTTATAAAGTCCTCCATAGTAAGAGGCGAATGCGTTGCTTATATCCACAGGGGATAAGAGTTTTTTGTTGTTTTGATCTATTATGTATGGTATTCTGCTGTTGGTTACTCGTTGCTTAAGTCTGGACGCTAGCAGCTTACTGGCCCTGTTGCCCTGTGTATATTGTTGTTGTTTGAGTTTATGAATATTGTAGCTTACTCTTTTTAGAGTGTGTTCTCTGATTTTATCCTGTATGTCCTTGATTTGGGCTTGTAGTGTGTCCGTCGGTGACGTTTTGTTTTTAGTGGTTAGGTCGGTCAATTGAGTGTTTCATTGTATCCATTGTCTTTGGGAGCTGCGTTTGATTTGCGCCGCTCTTCGTATTAGCAAGCCCCTAGCGACTGATTTGTGTGCCTGCCATACTATATTTACGTCAGTCTGTTCCGTGTAGTTCGTGTCGAAATACTGAGTCAGTTCGTCCTCTAGTTGTCTGGTGAAAGTATGGTCATGTAATAAGGATTCATTGAGTCTCCACGGACTCCTATGTTTGTAGTCATATTGGTCCTTAACTGTGAGTGTTATAGCCGCATGATCTGACCAATTAATTGTATTGATGTTGCTATGAAGTATCTGGTCTAGGCATGTTCTGTGGATGTGGAATCTATCGATGCGGGTGTATGTTTTATGCGGGGCCGAGTAATATGTGTAATCTTTTATTTGTGGTTTAAGTATTCTCCATGTATCATACAGTTGGTGGTCGTCTAGCAGTTTTTGGTATGTCTTACATGCCTGAGTCTGTTTCCTCTTCGCCTGTGAGCCCGGCTGTGCTGTGGTGTCTAGTTTGGGATCTAAAATGTGGTTAAAATCCCCACAAAGGATTAGCATCCCTTTCTGGAGTCGCGTGACCTTGGTTAACAGCTGATGTAGGAAATTTCTTTGACCCCCATTGGGTGCATATGCCGAGACAATGGTGTATAAGCTATTGTTTATAGTGCATACTAAGATAATGTATCTGCCCAGAGGGTCTATGAGGGAGTCATGGTATGTGTATGCTATTTTACTGCTGATTAGTATTGTTACTCCTTTGGATTTGTGTCCTGTGGTTGCGTGGTATTGATGGGGGAACTGATCTGGTCTTAGATTTGGGCTGATCTTAAAGTGTGTTTCTTGGAGGCATACAATTTCGGCCGCCTCTTGTTTCAACGCTCTGAAGAGGCAATGGCGTTTATAAGGCGTGTTTAGTCCTTTTACATTATGGGAATATATTTTCATATTGGGATTTTATTGTGTGGGAGCTGTCCATTCCACAGAGTTTATTTTTACTTGTGTTGGGTGTCATTGCGGTTGGGGGGCTGATGCTCCTATACTTTTTATCTCTAGGCTTCATGTTATACCATGCTACTTTCGTTAGCGTGTAGCTATGTTCATGGGCATACCTGGAACATTTTACTGAGGCTATAGGGGTATTGGATATCGGTTTGAGGGTCACAGGGGGGTAACTTGGAAAAAACATAACGGTGGTCGTCACCACTAATACCCAAACGTGGGTTTGGTTACTATTCCACGTAACCTCGTGGGGGTGGGATTTCTGTCCCATCTTCAGTGTGTCTGTATTCGACTAGGCCCTTATTATTCAGGTGTCTCAAGAGATTATCTTTTAGCTGTCAGACATCGTCCGCGACTGGTATCTTCCAGGTCTAACGTCTCCTACTGTCCTCCCTCTGTACACCTTGTGCTGCCTACTTGTACCAAATTAACATACTTGTACTTTTTCACACTGTAGCAGAATTCGGCTCTCCTAGCCGTTGCAAATATAACATACATCGTTCTAACAAAAACATTAAACATTTAACATTCCTATCGCGGCTTCCCATGGGTTTTTGGGTGTTAGCTCACGTTGCACTAGTCACCTTCTAGCAACCTGTTGTCCTAACCCGTGCTATGTTACATCTTGTGTTTCTATCTATGATCTGATTTGCCGCTCCATTTAGCGTCTATACTTAGTCGGAGTCAGCCTGGTACCTTCAGAGGAGCCTTGGTGACTCCCAGCCTATAACCTGCATTATAAAATCGTTGTGCACATGAGACCAATGTCAACCTGCGGGCCTGTTTGATATGGATGCCCTTACCGCACTCCTGTTCCTACATTTCATATACACATACATTGTCTCTGCCCGGTACCTTAGCTCTCACAGCCTGCGCAAGTTAGCTGCTCTTAGGCTGACGATCGTGTGAGGCTTGCGCCTCTATTAGCAGGTTTGTGCTCATGCTAGTGACTATCTCGGAGCAAATTCTGGCAATTACAGGTCCTATTCACAGATTAACATAACTTTGCTTATAATTTAACTGAACTTATAATTTCTGCCGACAAAATCAACAATACAACAGTACATTTGTGTGTATGCGTATTTTCAAACCCTTTCGACATAATAGTCGCGGCGGTGATCAGTTGTGCCCAGGGTAGGCTCACTTGCGTTGCCTCTTCCACTCTGGCGATAGCCTCTGAGTTGTGGAGCTTTTTTCGGGATGTTGGGGTGTTGCTATCCCCCAGGAACGGAGAATTTTCCTGCCCTCGTCCGGGGACATAATGGTAGTAATCGTTCCGTTTCTCTGGATCGTGAGGCGGACCGGGTGTCCCCACCGGTACGGTACTTGCTGAGCTCTGAGTGCTTCTGTAATGTCTTTAAATTCCCTGCGTTTTTGCAAAGTCATGGCAGATAGGTCTGAGTAGAGCTGGATGGATTTGTATTTGTCCGGCATGTCTCTGCGTCTCCTTGAGGCCTGCATTATTTCCTCTTTGACATGGTAGTAATGCATTTTCGCTAGTACGTCTCTAGGTGCTTCGGCCGGTAGGAATTTGGGCTTTGCCACCCTATGTGCTCTGTCTATTAGCAGCATGGCGGCTGGTATGTCCGGGGACATGGTTTGAAATAAGTCTGTCAGGTATGCTGTCAAATCCGGGTGTTTCACATCCTCAGGGATACCCCTGAATCTTATGTTCTGTCTCCGTGATCTGTCTTCTAAGTCCATCACCTTCAATTGAAGCTGGTGCTGTTGATTTTCCAGGCTCTGCACGTGGTCCGCCATATCGTTGTGGGCCTCAGCATATTCGTCCATTTTGTTTTCCACTCTGGCAGTGCGGTCACCCAGATCTCGCATATCCTTTCTGATCTCTGCTAATTGTCTGTTTAGAGTGTCCAGTATCTTGTTGGACATAGCGTCCAGACACTTTTGCAGTACTTCTTGTGTGACCGGTAAGTTCCCTGCCGGATCAGTGTGTAGAGGCAGTGTATCGTCGCCGTCGTCGCCATCTTGGTCGCTCTCGTGTGCAGCGGCTTGTTTAGACAGCCGCGATTTGGTTCCGAAGAACGCGTTTTTGTCTCCTTTATCCTGGGGCTTTTGTTTAGTCTTCAGTTGGGACATCTTGTCTGAAGATTGCGGAGGAGTTCTGGTAGATTTCGCTGGTTAAAAACGCTTTTTTGGGCCGTTTGGAGCGGAGCGCTAGTTACATGCGACCGTCCGCGCCATGAGCTTGGCCACCTGGAAATAACTTTTAAATGGCTTTTTCCCTTTTGGTTCGGTAATTGGGGCTTACCAAGCCATTCGCTGCACAGGCGGACCACCCAGAACTGGAAGTGTGCAGGCAATTTACCTCCCAGACTGGGAGCCTGCTGTAGGTAAATTGCTGAATGCTGGGTGGCCACAGTTCGTGCAAACAAACACGTGGCGGCAGCCATCTTTGTTCATTCAATGCGGTCAGCGGTGTGTGGAGCCAAATTCATGGAACTGAAATCGGCTACACAGTTCCGCGAACACCGCTGAGCCTTACCTTCTCCCACAATGATTTTGCATCCGCAGAGACTAAGTCCCAGTCGAAGATTCGAACGCTCGTTCGAATGGGACTTGGTCATTTTTTCAGCCTGAAATAGACCAACCGCACAGCCCAAATCTATGGAACTGTTTTGGGCATGAAAATGTGCTTGCAGTCAGTCATAAAGGGACCTCCAGCTAACTTTTTAACCCCTGGATGGAATTGGCTGAATTTTGACTATGTTTATAATAAAAGTGTGCTGAGTTTTTTATGTTTGTGGCATGTATATTTGGGAAGTTATTAATATGTTGCATAAACTGTATTTCTCTGCCTGTGATAATTATATTACCCATTGTGTTCAGTAATCATATCACAGGCAGAGGGGAGGATTTTGTGTGGGAGTGTCTTTGTGTATTGTACGGATTGATTGGTTGAGGCTGTATGTGCCAGTACAGTCAGTTCTGCTTGACCCTCAAATCGAAGTGTCGTCTCGTTATTGGGGGAATTGGATTGTATGCTGATTGCCAGGAGTGTAAGCTGATTGTATGCTTTTCCTGTTCAGCGGTTTACAGCATTCATACATTTGAGGGCATTTGTATGCTTCTCCGGTTTGGTCGTTGTGGTGTCTGCTAGAGTGCTTGGAGCCCTCAGGAAGCGCTAGGAGCATCCTTCAATGGAGGTACCCAGTCGGGGTGCCAGGTGATCTATTACAACCGCTTTTCCAAGATGGCTCATTTTGTTCCGCTCAAAAAATTGCCATCCTCAGAAGACCTGGTTCTTATTTTTATACGAGAAATTGTCAGACTACATGGCATTTCTCATAATATTGTTTCTGACAGAGGTTCTCAGTTTGTGTCTCGATTTTGGAGGGCTTTCAATAAACAGTTGGGCATTGAATTGTCATTTTCTTCTTCTTACCATCCCCAAACCAATGGCATGGCTGAGAGGGCTAACCAGTCATTGGAATTGTATTTGTGTGGTTTTGTTAATGGCACACAAGATAACTGGTTGAACTACTTCACTGGGCCGAGTTTGCTCGGAGCAATCCTACCCATGACTCTTCTGGACATAGTCCATTGTTTGTTAATAACGGTCATCATCCTACTGTCCTCCCGGCCGTTTTCTCTGACACAGCTATCCCTGGCCGGATGATCACCTCACTGCTATTCTTGAAATTTAGACCAAAGTTCACTCCACTCTCAAAACTGTGGCTGCTCATTTCAAATTTCAGGCTGATAAACGGTGGGGTGCCAACCCTGTTTAACAAGTGGGTGAGAGGGTGTGTTTATCATCGTGCAACGTTAAACTAAAAGTTCCTAGCATGAAGTTTGCCCCCAGATTCCTTGGTCCTTTGCGTATTATTTCGAAAATTAATCCTGTTGCCTATTCTCTGGCACTTCCTGCCTCGTTACGCATTCCCAATACCTACCATGTTTTCTTGTTTGCAATAGGTATACTGTCCCAAGGGTTCCCTCCTCCCATTGGTTGTTTCTGGACAGGAGGAGTATGAAGTCTCTTCCATAATCGATTCCAGGTTTTCTCGTCGTTCCGTGCAATATTTGGTTGATTGGAGGGGCTATGGAATTGCCGAACGTTCTTGGATTCTGGCTTCCGATAGTCATGCTGGTCGCAAGATTCGTTACTTCCACGCCAAGTTTCCTCTCAAACCTGGTCCTGCCTGCCCGGTGGGCAGTCTTCAGGTAGTGGTGTCTGTGATGACAAATACCTTTCTGGGATTAACGGAGGTGCCACTCAGCAGCCCTGTACTGGTGTATCTGACTCCATGTTGAAGGACGCCATCCGCTGCGGATCCATTCCAATTTGTAAACCCACATCCACCCACGGAATTGACAACGTCAACGTGCATGTGACATCACGCAAAGGACGCGCATGCACATTCTGGGGTCAAAAGCCGGGTACTGCCAATTGGATCTGAAGGAGGTTTATTTAAACTACTTTTTCCTTGTCCTCATTGCACTGTCATGGTTTCCCTTAGTAGGTAATTCGAGATAGTGTTTTTGAGCGTTTAATTCAGTTTTTTTTACTTTGGCTTAATTTTGACTTCCCTGTATTCTGCATCCTTGACTTTTGGCTTTTCCCTCATCGTTGTGTATCCCTCTGCGTCCCTGACCTTGGCAAGTATCCTGACTATTCTCTGGTACGTTAAGTCTGGCCATTCTAAGGTCCGGTAAGACGTTACCTTTAGTCCTTGGTGTGATACAATTCTTCGTGCTGGATCAACTCATATCCTGACATATAGATAGACACAAGTAGAGATTGTAGCCGTATTAGTCCAGTGATGTTGATGTAAAAAAACAAATACAATTTGTATCTTGTAATAACTTTTTTATTGGACTAACAGAAATTTTTAATAACAAGCTTTCGGGAGAACCTCCCTTTCTCAAGTCTGAAGCATGTCTGAGCAAGACGACACATATAATTCAAAGTTAAGTTGTGATATTGGGATTAAAGTGACATGAGTGCAGTTAAGACAGGTTTGATAGCACATAGATGCCATTCTTGCAGAGGGTCGTATATATCTCATGCGAAGATCACAGACTGAGGCAGGAAAGAGATAAAAAAAACAAGCGAACAGTGCAGAAGATGGTGCTAGAAGGGAGGAGTATTAATATAAAGAATGCATAAATTCCCATCTAAGAGTTACAGGATATGCATGAGGGCCTATATCCAGCATACACACACACGTACACACTCACACTCATATACATATACATATACACAAGTAGTGAATATGTACAAGTATACACAAGAACATACACACTATACACAAGTACATACAATATACATATAAATATAACCAAATGCCCAACTATATGTACATGCACACCTACACATACATCCACACACAAGCACCAATACATATGCCTATACATACATAGACCTATATATATATATATATATATATATATATATATATATATATATATATAATTTATTTTTTTGTGTAAGGGGCAAATAGCCGTATATGGAGTAAGGATTATACATAGGATAGTATAAAGGGAGCCAGTCGGTTGTGGTGTGCCGAGACCGACGATACGGTAGGCCTGTAAATAAAGAGGGCCCACCAAGGAATAAGAAAGTAAAGTAAATGGAAAGAAAAGAGAAAGTGTTGAAATGAGGAGTGGGTGGGAGGGTCCTTCTGATGCTGACCTCAAGCGATATGAGTCAGGTAAGGGGTGTCCCTTATATAGGGTAGTGAATTAATTTAAGCCCCTCCCACAAATACAGGTCAAACGGCCTTAATACTTGTGTAAGGGGCAAATAGCCGTATATGGAGTAAGGATCCAGCATAAGCGTAGGATAGTATAAAGGGAGCAAGTCGGTTGTGGTGTGCCGAGAACGACGATTAAACCTGAAGTTGAGCAGTGCTGGAGTTTAATTTATGGTTATGTTTAAAACAATCTTATGTGTAATTTAAATTGGTTGGTAAATTGTATATGACATGTGAAGACAGTTTTGCTGTTGACCAGTAGGGGTCAGAAATGCTGATTGTATGGTAAAAATACCCTTTAATCCTACCGTTTGACAGATAGGAGTCAGTATAAAAGCGAAAATGCTGTAGTTAGTTTGTTTGCTTATGAAGTGAAATAAAGTCTGAGAAGCCTGTAGTATACCGATTGATCGGTAGGGGTCAGCATGTAGGCAAAAATGCCGTGGTTCATTGGTTTGTACATGAAATGCAATAATGTCTGAGAAGCCTGTAGTACCTGAATGACCGGTAGGGGTCAGTGTGTAGGTGAAAATGCAGTGGTTATTGTTTTGTACATGAAAATCAAAAACGTCTAAGAAGCCTGTAGTACACCAAATGCCTGATAGGGGTCAGTGTGTAGGTGAAAAATGCAGTGGTTTGTTGGTTTGTACATGAAATGCAATAATGTCTGAGAAGCCTGTAGTACACCGAATGACCGGTAGGGGTCAGTGTGTAGGCGCAAATGCAGTGGTTCGTTGATTTGTACATGAAATGCGATAATGTCTAAGAAGCCTGTAGTACACCAAAAGACCAGTAGGGGTCAGTGTGTAGGCAAAAATGCAGTGGTTTGTTGATTTGTACATGAAATGCGATAATGTCTAAGAAGCCTGTAGTACACCCAATGACCGGTAGGGGGTTTAAACGAATGATATGCATGAACATGCAATGGTTTTAGAGCAGCCATAAAGTGATGACCTGACCCGTGCATGGTGCCGTGAGACTGATGCCTGGCGTAACGGGTAGGTCGACTTACGGTTTGTGAGTCACTTGGACACCATCCACGGCGATGGATTGAAGAAAGAAGGTGGTAGGCCAAAAAGCCTGTGGCTGGATTCCTGACACAGCTCAGCTTAGAAAACCTCATGGAGTAATCAGGTAAAATGGCGTCTGGATGACCCGGAAGTGGAAATCATTCTGATGCTGACCTTAAGTGATATGAGTCAGGTAAGGGGTGTCCCTTATATAGGGGAGTGAATTAATTTAAGCCCCTCCCACAAATACAGGCCAAACTGCCTTAACACATATGTACATATACACCTATTCACATATACATACATGCATGTATATATACACTTTATACATACACACACACAAATATATGTATATGCATACACATAAATACATAAGCACATATACGTATACATGCACACAAACACATATGCAAACATGCACATGAACTCATATACACGAATATGAATGCATAGTCACTTATTATTTTCCTGGCCATATCCATTTCAGCACAACATTGGGTAGCTCCTCCCTATCCCGATTGGACAGGAATAATAATTAAGCAGTATAAGTACCACCTCCTACCCCTCCTTATTATTAGTATTAATATTTTTTTCTTGTCCTATCCCTAGGACTATAACATTTTTATTTTATGGCTTACCCAAGGATTAGTTCCTCCAACCCCTGGGGAGTTCACCCTCTCTCCCCTGGGAAGTCTCCAGTACACGGCCCTGCGCAAAGGTGTCCCCCTGGAGAAAACCCCTTTAGTGACCAGGGGTTTTCCTTTCTATTATCTTGCAATGACCCTAGGGGTAGCAAGTAAAGGACCATTCACAACAATTCAAACTAAGCTGGTTAATTGATTGGAAATCCTCCCACCAGAAAAAATATGAAGAAAGAGGCAGGTATGGATATAGTAACTGTATGTTTAAATTTACCGCCAAGATTCTGTAGCCGGTAAGTACTTCTTCTCCTATAATTGTTCGCGAGTTTTCAGGGTGCCTGCGCGGCGTTTGTGAGATTCAGGGCGCCTGCACGGCGTCCGTGAGTTTCAGGGCGCCTGCGCGGCGTTCGGGAGTTCCAGCCATGGCGCCTGCGCGGCATTATAGTAAATGAGAACGCAGACGTGAACAAAGTGCGTTTGTGCGCTACTAATTATAAACCAGTCCAGCGTTTTTTTACATTCTCCTAAAAGCCGTTCGCTCGTTTTTCGGTCCCTTTGCGCATGCGCAGTGACATCAGACGCCCTCGTAAAGCACCAAGCCTCATTTATTCCAATGCTGATCAATTCTGGCAGAAGTAGTATTCCTGACCATAAGAGCTTCAGCAGGATAGTCTGTTAACCTTATCTTGGCCAGGTTCCTTTCTTTCCTTGGGAAAAAGTAAGTTTATTCCTTATATTTTTCCTTTTTGTTATCCTTACTCTTCTTGGTTTAAGTTTCATCTGTTCCACCGATTAACTGACAGATGGATTCTTGTTCAAGATCCAGGGAATCGGATTCATCTCATCATAATAGGTCACAATCAAAGCAATATAGGTAAGCCATTTTTTCCATCCTTTCTAAAAAAAAAAAATGTGAATGTACTCAAAGGCACGTTTCTTTGTTGTAGTGCTAAAGGTGCAAAGACTTCAGGATCGTCCAAAGGGAAGTCGCCCAAAAGGACGAATAAGATCCTGAATTTGTGGCAATAATGGCAACTGATAGTGTAGATTTAGTCGCTGTTACTGAGACATGGTATAATGAGAAAAATGACTGAGACATAGCAATACCAGGGTACTCTTTATATAGAAAAGAAAGGGAAGGCAGGAAAGGGGGAGGGTGGCCCTGTATGTGAAGGATAGCATAAAATCTAACCTAATAAAAGTTAGTGAGGTGAACATAGAGTCCGTTTGGGTTATGTTACAATTTGGTAATCACAACAAGGTAGTTCTGCAGATGTTATTCCGCCTTAAGTATCAATCTCTAAAAATAATATAACTTTATTGCGTGTATCATAAACATAATGATCCCAGAAAATTTGAAAATAAAACTTAATGCACCATCACCACTAAAGAAAAAAATATACTGGGGGTGGAAGGGACGATATAGCCTGTGGAAATGTCCCAGAACAAAGCGTAGAAATGCTAATGGAGTCTGAAGGGAATAAGCCTGCATAAACCGTGGCTGTATAAATGTCTCTAATAGTAGAGGCTCAGAGTGACAGCAGCAGGATAAACCCAAGGCTCAAAAAAAAGGAGAGATAGAGTCCTTAGTAGCAACATATGGTAATTCAGTAGATGAATGTGAAACAATAATATATAAACTCCGTATCCCTGCCACTACCTACTGTATGCAGAAGCACCATATAGTGGATCTATTTGGAGAGATCCTATTATGTATGTAGAACTAGGTAGCTTATGAGGTAGCTGTGGAAGGAGGCAGATACTGTTCTAAAAGCACTCTGCTATCTGGTTCTAACACTTCATGAACGATCCAGCTACCAATCGCAGGGAGAGGTGTGTCCCATCTAAGCTTTGGCAGCGCCGAAACGTACGTTAGGTCCGCCAGCTGTTTTTAAAGACTATGCATGTTTGATGTGATTTCTGGTGAGGGGGAATGGGTACCGTTGATACCTAACTTATGTTAGAATCGGTCAGTAGAACGCATCGAGAGTAGAATCTTTTTTTCTCCACAGCAACATTGAAAGTAGATGCTCGTACTAATCCCTGCTTATACAGTAGGCTCTCTACAACTTTATCCAGGGTAATATACACCTGCTAATGTCATGAAGTGTTAGAACCAGATAGCAGAGTGCTTTTAGAACAGTATCTGCCTCCTTCCACAGCTACCTCATAAGCTACCTAGTTCTACATACATAATAGGATCTCTCCAAATAGATCCACTATATGGTGCTTCTGCTTACAGTAGGTAGTGGCAGGGATACGGAGTTTATATATTATTGTTTCACATTCATTTACTGAATTACCATATGTTGCTACTAAGGACTCTATCTCTCCTTTTTTTGGAGCCTTGGGTTTATCCTGCTGCTGTCACTCTGAGCCTCTGCTATTAGAGACATTTATACAGCCACGGTTTATGCAGGCTTATTCCCTTCAGACTCCATTAGCATTTCTACGCTTTGTTCTGGGACATTTCCACAGACTATATCGTCCCTTCCACCCCCAGTATATTTTTTTCTTTAGTGGTGATGGTGCATTAAGTTTTATTTTCAAATTTTCTGGGATCATTATGTTTATGATACCCACAATAAAGTTATATTATTTTTAGAGATTGATACTTAAGGCGGAATAACATCTGCAGAACTACCTTGTAGTGCTCCTTGGGCCGCCTAAGCTTTCGGATCACACTACTTACCATTTTTTAGTCTATGTACAAACACAAGGGTTATCCCCTACCAGTTCTGCAGACACACTCTTGTTCCCACTAGTTGGGAACCCAGCACTTTGGTGCTCTCTCTTTTCTAATTTGGTAATCACACAGTAACTAGTGTAGGTGTGATTTATAGGCCCCCAGGACAAATTGAAGAGTTAGATAATCTACTAGTTGAGAAAATAGCTAAAATGACAATGAAGGGGGAAGTTATCATCATGGGTGACTAATCTTTCTGATGTGAACTGGAAAACAAAAATTGCTGCTTGTGCCAGGAGCACACATATTCTAAACTCCCTACTGGGATTGTCTCTAAAACAAGTCGTTGAGGAGCCAACTCGTAAAGAGGCTACTAGATTTAGTGTTAACAAATGGAGATTTGGTATCCGATATTACTGTAGGTGAAAGTTTAGGATCCAGTGATCATCAGTCAGTGTGGTTTAATACAAGAACAGTGACTGAGTCACACCACACACAAAAAAAGGTTTTAGACTTTAGAAAAACAGACTTTTCTAAAATTTGAATATGTGTAAAGGAGTCATTATCAGACTGGAGCAATTCAAATGGAGTCCAAGAGAAATGGGATTATTTAAAAGTTGGACTACTGAAGGCAACAGAAAATTGCATTAGGCTTGTCAGTAAAAGCAAAAAATTTAACAAACCACTGTGGTACTCCGCAGATGTGCCTAAAATAGTAAAAAACTAAAAGTTAGCATTTAGTAATCGTAAAAAAAAACAGAGTGAGGATGACAGAATGATTTATAAGATTAGGCAGTAAGAGGCTAAGCAATTTATAAGAGCTTCCAAATCACACACTGAAGATAAAATAGCACAGTCAGTAAAAAAGGGGGACAAAACTTTTTTTAGATACATAAATGAGAAAAGAAAAGTAAAACAAGGATTAGTTAGATTAAAAACAAAAGAAGGAAGGTATGTAAAAGAGGATAAAGGTCTAGCTGACTGCCTCAATGAATATTTTTGTTCAGTATTTACAGATGAAAATGAAGGAAAGGGACCTCAGTTAAGAAAAAGGATAAATGAGTCATTTATTACACGTGGGTTTACAGAGGAAGAGGTTCTATTTCAACTGTCAAAAGTAAAGACAAATAAGTCAATGGGACCTGATGGAATACACCCGAAGCTATTAAAAGAGCTTAGTGGTGTACTAGCAAAACCATTAACAGATTTATTTAACCAATCATTGATAACAGGAGTAGTCCTAGAAGATTAGAAGTTGGCAAATGTTGTGCCCATTCACAAGAAAGGTAATAGGGAGGAGTCGGGCAACTATAGGCCAGTAAGCCTTACTTCAGTAGTGGGGAAAGTGATGGAAACCATGTTAAAGGATAGGATTGTTGAACATCTAAAAACACATGGATTTCAAGATCAGAGACAACATGGGTTTACTTCAGGGAGATCATGCCAAACTAATCTTATTGATTTTTTTGATTGGTTAACTAAAATTATAGATCAGGGTGGTGTAGTAGACATTGCTTACCTAGATTTCAGTAAGGCTTTTGACACTGTTGCACATAGAAGGCTTATCAATGAACTGCAATTTTTAAGTTTGGATTCTAATACTGTTGAATGGGTAGGGCAGTGGCTGAGTGACAGGCAACAGAGGGTTGTAGTCAATGGAGTATATTCGAAGCCTGGGCTTGTCACCAGTGGGGTACCTCAGGGATCTGTACTTGGACCCATTCTCTTTAATATTTTTATTAGTGATATTGCAGAAGGTCTTGATGGTAAGGTATGTATTTTTGCTGATGATACTAAGATATGTAACAGAGTTGATGTTCCAGGAGGGATAAGCCAAATGGCTAATGATTTAGGTAAAATAGAAAAATGGTCTGAGTTGGGGCAACTGACATTTAATGTGGATAAGGGCAAGATAATGCATCTTGGACGTAAAAACCCAAGGGCAGAGTACACAATATTTGATAGAGTCCTAATCTCAACATCTGAGGAAAGGGATTTAGGGGTGATTATTTCTGATGACTTAAAGGTAGGCAGACAATGTAGTAGAGCAGCAGGAAATGCTAGCAGCATGCTTGGTTGTATAGGGAGAGGTATTAGCAGTAGAAATAGGGAAGTGCTCATGCCATTGTACAGAACACTGGTGGGACCTCACTTGGAGTATTGTAGGCAGTACTGGAGACCGTATCTTCAGAAGGATATTGATACCTTAGAGAGAGTTCAGAGAAGGGCTACTAAACTGGTTCATGGATTGCAGGATAAAACTTACCAGGAAAGGTTAAAGGATCTTAACATGTATAGCTTGGAGGAAAGATGAGACAGGGGGGATATGATAGAAACATTTAAATACATAAAAGGAATCAACACAGTAAAGGAGGAGACTATATTTAAAAGAAGAAAAACTACCACACCAAGAGGACATAGTCTTAAATTAGAGGGACAAAGGTTTAAAAATAATATCAGGAAGTATTACTTTACTGAGAGGGTAGTGGATGCATGGAATAGCCTTCCAGCTGAAGTGGTAGAGGTTAACACAGTAAAGGAGTTTAAGCATGCGTGGGATAGGCATAAGGCTATCCTAACTATAGGATAAGGCCAGGGACTAATGAAAGTATTTAGAAAATTGGGCAGACTAGATGGGCCGAATGGTTCTTATCTGCCGTCACATTCTATGTTTCTATGTTCTGTGGAATCTGCATTAAACTGTATCTTCCAAAATACTGAACGGATCTGGGTGAATTTTGTATATGTGGTTCACCCAGATTTTTATGGGGTTATTGCATGTTTTGGGGTCCCTGTTATATGTTTTATAATACTGTATTTCTCTGCCTGTGATAATTATATTAACCATTGTGTTTAGTAATTGTTGCGGACCGTTTCGCTCACAAGAGGATAAAAACCGGTTAGGCGATAATCCCCTTCCAGATAGACAAGCAGCTACTGCAATCACTAATCTCCCGAACTGCAAACTGTACGAATTCACCAACTCCCGAACAAGAGACACACGAACACTGGAAGCAGCCAAACAGGAAAAGCCCTATGAACAGCTAACACTCCTGGCAATCAGCATACAATCAAATTCCCCCCAAGAATGAGACGACACTTCACTTTGAGGGTTAAGCAGGAACTCTACTGTAATGGCCACACACTGGCTTTTATGCAAGTCCACATGCAAGGGGACATCCCACAGGGTGGGACACAGTACAAACAATCATTTACAGGAGAACCGTAAAACACAACCAGCACAAACAGACAATCCCTCCCCTCTGGCCTGGAGATAATTGGGAAGGAATCCAATTATCTCCAAGGGCAGAGGCAAACTCCATTACACACATGGCAGACAAAGGACAATAAAAGACATAAAAATACATACTGATACATTTAACACATAAAACACACATTTCTACATATCCCCAGATAGCTTAGAACTGAGCGCACATTATTAGGTGAATGGCACTCAGATCACTCAAATACAGTTTAATTGCCATGGAGCCAAAGTCTTTAATTACACAAATAGGCTCCATGGAATAGCTATCTGGGTTAAAACATATTCACAAAGTACCGACTGAACTGGTGTTCGACACCAAAGGCACGAATAGGAACCAGGGGGCGGACGGCTCAGCTGTGTTCGCGCAAGTAAGTGTCCGTTTTCAGTTCCACAGTGTTAGTGCTGAACACCGCTGGCCTTTCGGGACTTAAAATGGCCGCTGCCACGTGTTCGGCAAACGAACAAAGGCCACCCAGCGTTCATCAATTAAGCTGTGGTTAACCGCAGCTTCTGGGCGGTCAATTGGCGGCACACTCCAGCTCCCCGGTGGTCCCCCGTTCTGTAGTTGGAATCTACCGAACACCCCGGCAGAAAGGCACGAATAAGCCTTCCTGCAGGGAAAATAAATGGTTTAACCTGCAGGGCCATAGTCCAAAGGGAGCAGGCGAGCAACCAGGCTTCTCCAGTTCACAGTGGCGAGGTTGGTTTCGCCACAGTAATTAAATCACAGGCAGAGGGGAGGATTTTGTGTATTGTATGGATTGATTGGTTGTATTTCAAAACCCTGTGGGCAATACTATGTTTGTGGATTGTGAATAAAAGAGGCTGTATGTTCCAGTACAGTCAGTTCTGCTTGACCTCCAAATGAAGTGTCGTCTCGTTATTGGGGGAATTGGATTCTATGCTGATTGCCAGGAGTGTAAGCTGATTGTATGCTTTTCCTGTTCAGCTGTTTACAGCATTCATATGCTTGAGAGCATTTGTATGCTTCTCCGGTTCGGTGGTTGTGGTGTCTGCTGCAGTGCTTGGAGTCCGCAGGAAGCGCAAGGAGCATACTTCAACGGAGGTACCCAGTCGGGGTGCCCATCGATCCGTTACAAGGTGCATTACAGAAACAAACATTTGTATAACAAACAGATACAAATAAATTAGAACATTGTATAGTTAACAGGTGTTGCTTACCCCTATCCCAGAATAGTCCCCATGGTGATTGCCTGAAAATCGCAGGTAAAATTAACCCTGGTAAGTATATTCTGCAGCTGAGTAATGCTGCTGTCTGACCTTGTGTTCCAGCGACTGCCGAAATTGTCGGCTGGAACGTTGGCTGGTTTGTTGGTATGTTGCTATGGCGACATGTCGATCCAGCTTAGGTGGGTGGAGGGACTTACTATGTGGGAGGTCGATAAGTTAGCGATCGGAGCTGGTCCCGATCTGTATCATAGTCAAAATCAGAGAGTAAGATGTGGCTATGTAATACGAGTAGTAGCTGGAGGAGTTAAATGCTGCACAGTGGGTGGAATACATGGATCTACATGATGTAGAGAGTAGGGGCTGAATAGTGTACGTGATTATGTGTCACCAAGTAAAAGCTGGCTTGGTCTTAGGCGGATGTATAGTGAGCCTGGTTCACAACATTAATGTCCTATAAGTGAACAACCATAGGTTAATACAGTAAGTGTGCCCATATGTGGGGGGTGGTTGGACCAATGGTATACATCTATTCAGCACCCTGATGACCATATTATATGTAATAAAATGTATATATGCAAAAATGTATATAGAGTGGAAGTCTATATAGAGAGCATGAAGCACTGGGCAAGCGCTCCACTAGGTCTTGAAAATATGTAACGTCTGGTTGTACTATGGATAAGGACAGTTCTTACTGATGATGTAAGTGTTTGTAGTAGCGGATTTGGTGCTGTGCGTCTAAGTATGCAGTGGTTATGGTGGTTGGTCTAGAAACATAGAAACATAGAAACATAGAATGTGACGGCAGATAAGAACCATTCGGCCCATCTAGTCTGCCCAGTTTTCTAAATACTTTCATTAGTCCCTGGCCTTATCTTATAGTTAGGATAGCCTTATGCCTATCCCACGCATGCTTAAACTCCTTTACTGTGTTAACCTCTACCACTTCAGCTGGAAGGCTATTCCATGCATCCACTACCCTCTCAGTAAAGTAATACTTCCTGATATTATTTTTAAACCTTTGTCCCTCTAATTTAAGACTATGTCCTCTTGTTGTGGTAGTTTTTCTTCTTTTAAATATAGTCTCCTCCTTTACTGTGTTGATTCCCTTTATGTATTTAAATGTTTCTATCATATCCCCCCTGTCTCGTCTTTCCTCCATGCTATACATGTTAAGATCCTTTAACCTTTCCTGGTAAGTTTTATCCTGCAATCCATGAACCAGTTTAGTAGCCCTTCTTTGAACTCTCTCTAAGGTATCAATATCCTTCTGAAGATAGGGTCTCCAGTACTGTGTACAGTACTCCAAGTGAGGTCTCACCAGTGTTCTGTACAATGGCATGAGCACTTCCCTCTTTCTACTGCTAATACCTCTCCCTATACAACCAAGCATTCTGCTAGCATTTCCTGCTGCTCTATTACATTGTCTGCCTACCTTTAAGTCATCAGAAATAATCACCCCTAAATCCCTTTCCTCAGATGTTGAGGTTAGGACTCTATCAAATATTCTGTACTCTGCCCTTGGGTTTTTACGTCCAAGATGCATTATCTTGCACTTATCCACATTAAATGTCAGTTGCCACAACTCTGACCATTTTTCTAGTCTACCTAAATCATTTTCCATTTGGCTTATCCCTCCTGGAACATCAACCCTGTTACATATCTTAGTATCATCCGCAAAAAGACACACCTTACCATCAAGACCTTCTGCAATATCACTAATAAAAATATTAAAGAGAATGGGTCCAAGTACAGATCCCTGAGGTACCCCACTGGTGACAAGCCCAAGCTTCGAATATACACCATTGACTACAACCCTCTGTTGCCTGTCACTCAGCCACTGCCTTACCCATTCAACAATATTGGAATCCAAACTCAAAGATTGTAGTTTGTTGATAAGCCTTCTATGTGCAACAGTGTCAAAAGCCTTACTGAAATCGAGGTAAGCAATGTCTACTGCACCACCCTGATCTATAATTTTAGTTACCCAATCAAAAAAATCAATAAGATTAGTTTGGCATGATCTCCCTGAAGTAAACCCATGTTGTCTCTGATCTTGAAATCCATGTGTTTTTAGATGTTCAACAATCCTATCCTTTAACATGGTTTCCATCACTTTCCCCACTACTGAAGTTAGGCTTACTGGCCTATAGTTGCCCGACTCCTCCCTATTACCTTTCTTGTGAATGGGCACAACATTCGCTAACTTCCAATCTTCTGGGACTACTCCTGTTATCAATGATTGGTTAAATAAATCTGTTAATGGTTTTGCTAGTACACCACTAAGCTCTTTTAATAGCTTTGGGTGTATTCCATCAGGTCCCATTGACTTATTTGTCTTTACTTTTGACAGTTGAAATAGAACCTCTTCCTCTGTAAACTCACGTGTAATAAATGACTCATTTATCCTTTTTCTTAACTGAGGTCCCTTTCCTTCATTTTCATCTGTAAATACAGAACAAAAATATTCATTGAGGCAGTCAGCTAGACCTTTATCCTCTTCTACATACCTTCCTTCTTTTGTTTTTAATCTAACTAATCCTTGTTTTACTTTTCTTTTCTCATTTATGTATCTAAAAAAGGTTTTGTCCCCCTTTTTTACTGACTGTGCTATTTTCTCTTCTGTGTGTGATTTGGAAGCTCTTATAACTTGCTTAGCCTCTTTCTGCCTAATCTTATAGGTAATTCTATCTTCCTCACTCTGGGTTTTTTTATAATTACTAAATGCTAACTTTTTGTTTTTTACTATTTTGGCTACATCTGTGGAGTACCACAGTGGTTTCTTGAATTTTTTGCTTTTACTGACAAGCCTAATGCAATTTTCTGTTGCCTTCAGTAGTGCAACTTTTAAATAATCCCATTTCTTTTGGACTCCATTTAAATTGCTCCAGTCTGATAATGACTCCTTTACACATATTCTAATTTTGGAAAAGTCTGTTTTTCTAAAGTCTAAAACTTTTGTTTTTGTGTGGTGTGACTCAGTCACTGTTCTTATATTAAACCACACTGACTGATGATCACTGGATCCTAAACTTTCACCTACAGTAATATCTGATACCAAATCTCCATTTGTTAACACTAAATCTAGTATGGCCTCTTTACGAGTTGGCTCCTCAACGACTTGTTTTAGAGACAATCCCAGTAGGGAGTTTAGAATATGTGTGCTCCTGGCACAAGTAGCTATTTTTGTTTTCCAATTTATATCAGGAAGATTAAAGTCACCCATGATGATAACTTCCCCCTTCATTGTCATTTTAGCTATTTCTTCAACTAGTAGATTATCTAACTCTTCAATTTGTCCTGGGGGCCTATAAATCACACCTACACGAGTTACTGTGTGATTACCAAATTCTAACGTAACCCAAACTGACTCTATGTTCGCCTCACTAACCTTTATTAGGCTAGATTTTATGCTATTCTTTACATACAGGGCCACCCCTCCCCCTTTCTTGCCTTCCCTGTCTTTTCTATATAAAGAGTACCCTGGTATTGCTATGTCCCAGTCATTTTTCTCATTATACCATGTCTCAGTAACAGCGACTAAATCTACACTATCAGTTGCCATTATTGCCACAAGTTCATGGATCTTATTCCCTAAACTGCGAGCATTTGTAGACATGACTCTAAGCTTATCATTTTTTAACACACTTGCTACAGGCACCTTCTGTCCTTGTTTTGGGGGACAATTGGATTGATGTTTTATCACCCTTTTGCCCCCCCCTCCTAGTTTAAATACATCCTAGCAAAACTTCTGAACTGCTCACTGAGAACATTTGTTCCCTTTTGAGAAAGATGCAAACCATCTTTTTTGTACAGTTTATTTCCATTCCAAACAGAGCTACCATGAGCAATAAAGCCAAATCCTTGCTCCCGACACCATTCACCAAGCCACAAGTTAAAGTCCCTAATACGCATCCGCCTGTCATTCTGAGTGTTATGCACAGGCAGAACTTCAGAGAATGACAATGTGGAAGCAACCTGCCGTATATCATTGGCAAAAACACTAAAAACTTCCTTAACCTCTGAAACCTCATTGCAAGCCAAGTCATTTGTCCCTAAATGGACAAGTACATCCAATTCCCCTTCCTGCTTTGCTTGCTTAACAATATTACCGATACGTCTCCTGTCTCTGTGAGCAGTAGCTCCGGGAAGACACCTCACAAGACCACCATTGTCCATCTCCACACCTCTTATGATGGAATCCCCCACCAACAACTGCTTTCTATTAGGCTTCACCAAGCCTCTCTGCACAACACCACTAGCCTCAGTGCCTCTCTGCACAACACCACTAGCCTCAGTGCCTCTCTGCACAACACCACTAGCCTCAATGCCTCTCTTCACAACACCACTAGCCTCAATGCCTCTCTTCACAACACCACTAGCCTCAGTGCCTCTCTTCACAACACCACTAGCCTCAGTGCCTCTCTTCACAACACCACTAGCCTCAGTGTCTCTCTTCACAACACCACTAGCCTCAGTGCCTCTCTTCACAACACCACTAGCCTCAATGCCTCTCTTCACAACACCACTAGCCTCAGTGCCTCTCTTCACAACACCACTAGCCTCAGTGCCTCTCTTCACAACACCACTAGCCTCAGTGCCTCTCTTCACAACACCACTAGCCTCAGTGCCTCTCTGCACAACACCACTAGCCTCAGTGCCTCTCTGCACAACACCACTAGCCTCAGTGCCTCTCTGCACAACACCACTAGCCTCAGTGCCTCTCTGCACAACACCACTAGCCTCAGTGCCTCTCTGCACAACACCACTAGCCTCAGTGCCTCTCTGCACAACACCACTAGCCTCAGTGCCTCTCTGCACAACACCACTAGCCTCAGTGCCTCTCTGCACAACACCACTAGCCTCAGTGCCTCTCTGCACAACACCACTAGCCTCAGTGCCTCTCTGCACAACACCACTAGCCTCAGTGCCTCTCTGCACAACACCACTAGCCTCAGTGCCTCTCTGCACAACACCACTAGCCTCAGTGCCTCTCTGCACAACACCACTAGCCTCAGTGCCTCAATGCACAACACCACTAGCCTCAGTGCCTCTCTGCACAACACCACTAGCCTCAGTGCCTCTCTGCACAACACCACTAGCCTCAGTGCCTCTCTGCACAACACCACTAGCCTCAGTGCCTCTCTCCACGACACCACTACACTCTGAAAGTGCAGAAAATGAATTATGTAGAGCAACAGACTGTGCAATATGCCTTTTATCCACAACTCCAAGTCTACCAGATCCTACAGTAATCCATCTGCCATTCCTAGTATGTCTCTGCGGCAGTGGCTTTGCAGCAGTTCCAGCCTGAGTTTGTTTACCAGATAATTTACAAATCTCAGACTTCAAAAATACAATCTCCTGCCGCAAAATAGAGAACTGTCTACAGATTAGACAACAACCAAACCTCCAAAAAGTGGAACGTGAAACAAATGCAAAGCAACTATTACACTGAACTAAGTCTGCCATTCCAATGAGGTGAATAATTTAAATCAAACAAACCTTAACTTTTTATTTATCCTCCTGAATACCTCGGATTACCTCCAGGTTATCTCCAGAATATCTCCAACCACACACACACTTAGAAGCAACACTCTCCAGAATATCTCCAACCACACACACTTAGAAGCAACACTCTCCAGAATATCTCCAACCACACACACACTTAGAAGCAACACTTAGATGAAGCAACCAAGCTCTATTAGCCAAGCTAATGACAACTACCCTTATATACTCCTAAAATCACCTCCCACTAGGAATGTTTAACACCTGGGTAGGCCTCTGCTTATTAGCAAACAATAGCTAATTTAAATAGCAATCAATAGCAAGTAGCTACCTAATCCAATCAAATGCCTTATAATTACCAACAGGAAATCAAACCTTGTGCAGTCAGTAACCTTTTCCTACAGATGAATCTTACCTGTAACAGTAAAAAAGAACTCTTAGCACAGCTCTTAGACAGTTGAAGCTTCTGTAAAACTCTCCAGAATATCTCCAACCACACACACACTTAGAAGCAACACTTAGATGAAGCAACCAAGCTCTATTAGCCAAGCTAATGACAACTACCCTTATATACTCCTAAAATCACCTCCCACTAGGAATGTTTAACACCTGGGTAGGCCTCTGCTTATTAGCAAACAATAGCTAATTTAAATAGCAATCAATAGCAAGTAGCTACCTAATCCAATCAAATGCCTTATAATTACCAACAGGAAATCAAACCTTGTGCAGTCAGTAACCTTTTCCTACAGATGAATCTTACCTGTAACAGTAAAAAAGAACTCTTAGCACAGCTCTTAGACAGTTGAAGCTTCTGTAAAACTCTCCAGAATATCTCCAACCACACACACACTTAGAAGCAACACTTAGATGAAGCAACCAAGCTCTATTAGCCAAGCTAATGACAACTACCCTTATATACTCCTAAAATCACCTCCCACTAGGAATGTTTAACACCTGGGTAGGCCTCTGCTTATTAGCAAACAATAGCTAATTTAAATAGCAATCAATAGCAAGTAGCTACCTAATCCAATCAAATGCCTTATAATTACCAACAGGAAATCAAACCTTGTGCAGTCAGTAACCTTTTCCTACAGATGAATCTTACCTGTAACAGTAAAAAAGAACTCTTAGCACAGCTCTTAGACAGTTGAAGCTTCTGTAAAACTCTCCAGAATATCTCCAACCACACACACACTTAGAAGCAACACTTAGATGAAGCAACCAAGCTCTATTAGCCAAGCTAATGACAACTACCCTTATATACTCCTAAAATCACCTCCCACTAGGAATGTTTAACACCTGGGTAGGCCTCTGCTTATTAGCAAACAATAGCTAATTTAAATAGCAATCAATAGCAAGTAGCTACCTAATCCAATCAAATGCCTTATAATTACCAACAGGAAATCAAACCTTGTGCAGTCAGTAACCTTTTCCTACAGATGAATCTTACCTGTAACAGTAAAAAAGAACTCTTAGCACAGCTCTTAGACAGTTGAAGCTTCTGTAAAACTCTCCAGAATATCTCCAACCACACACACACTTAGAAGCAACACTTAGATGAAGCAACCAAGCTCTAGGTATATAATGGTAGAGAACAAGGGTGTGATTCAATGAATGGGGCCCGTGTGTACATAGTATACATCCACAAAAAATATATAATGCAGATGATATACAAGTGATGATAAATAGTGATGTTGCGAACATAAAATTTTCCGTTCGCGAACGGCGAACGCGAACTTCCGCAAATGTTCGCGAACGGGCAAACCGGGCGAACCGCCATAGACTTCAATAGGCAGGCGAATTTTAAAACCCACAGGGACACTTTCTGGCCACAATAGTGATGTAAAAGTTGTTTCAAGGGGACTAACACCTGGACTGTGGCATGCCGGGGGGGGGGGGGGGGGGGGGGGGGATCCATGGCAAAACTCCCATGGAAAATTACATAGTTGATGAAGAGTCTGGTTTTAATCCATAAAGGGCATAAATCACCTAACATTCCTAAATTGTTTGGAATAATGTGCTTTAAAACATCAGGTATGATGTTGTATCGATCAGGTAGTGTAAGGGTTAAGCCCGCTTCACATTGACAGACCAAACTCCACGTTTAATGCACCGCAAACAACCACAAACAGTCCATTTGCACAACCGCAAACTCCCCATTTGCACAAGGTTGGATACCAAGCTAGCCATGTCCTTGTCCTCACTGATGTCATTGAAGGTCTCTTCCTCCACCCAGCCACGTACAACACCAAGGGTCCCCGAAAGGTGACAACAAGCCCTCTGTATTTTTTTTTTTAAATGTACACTACTGTTACACCAGATATGAGTTGCACTGGTGTGACACTGTGCCCTGGCAGGCCCTGAAACACACACGTGTGAAGGAAACTGACTGCTATTATATTACAGTCAAAAAAGTTTTTTGTTTTTTTTAAATGCAAGCTATTGTGACACCAGATATGAGTGGTGGCACTGGGCAAGTGAGCACAATATACGCTGTGAGCCTGACACACACGCTGGCAGGCAGGCAACTGCAATTATCAATTTCCCTATTAAATCAGCAGCAGCTACACTGTCCCTCCTCTCACTAAGAATGCAGCTTCCGGGGGGCGGGGCCTAGCTGTCATGGAGGAAAGACGCACTTGGTGTGAGCTCCCTCAATATCTCACTTTAAGCAGCTATCAACAAGCGAATTTCACCCCAGAAGGGGATGACCCAGCAATGTTGCTCCTACCTGACCGACCCGACATGTTTAATAGCGGTCAGAAGCTTGACAGAGTCTTACTTACCTCCGCGTGGCAAGTGTGGCCTGGTGCTCACCGGGCGAGAGAGGCGGCCGATCTCCCGATCCTGGGATACCCAGGAGCAGCTACTTCCCAGCAGGAGCTCCGTTACCCCCCCTCGGACCAGTGGGGGTTATCCCGGTCCACCCCCGAGAGGCTGTCTGGAGCTAATGGACACACAGAGCACAGCCGCCCAGGCTGACATACTCATCTGCGACTCTCCCAATATGGCGGCAGTCGCGTGTCCTCCTGGTACCAGCAAAGCATGGCAGGATATTGAGTCTAAGCTGGACAGACTCTTTAATCAATTTTGGAAGCAAATAACAAGCAGGAAGCCCCAACAAGCTCCACCACAGCTAAGCGAAGCAGTCCCCCTTAAAATCCACCAACGCAAAAGACGTCAAAGACGGGACCGGAGGAACAAACAGAAATGCAGAGCCTGCCCCACGTCAACCACCTTAAGCCACCACAATCCCGCACCGGACGTGAAGTACCACCGGGACAGATCCGACCACCTGACAAAACAAGCTTCCACCACCTCAAGCCGCGAACCCGGCACTCAGCCAGAGACTTGCCTTTGTTGTTCCAGGTATCAGGGACTCCCAGGGACTGCACCTGGCGCCCAGAAGGGATCGGATGAGCACAAGCATTAAACAGCAGCCTGCCAAGCATGTCCCACTATAGCCGATCCTCCACACCATGCCTTTGATCACATGAACTGCTCTATGCACATTAACTAATCGTAAAGTAGCAAGCGTTTAAACATTCATTATTTCACCTCCTAAAGAGTTTATTGTCGTAGTTCCTTACATGCCTTTACCTTAACCGTTCATGTATTATGTTATTCACTAGTCTCATCTCATGGGGCGACTCACACTTGATTTATAACTAGTGGTGGAGCTGCTGATATAAATACACAGTTGATAACGTGCAAGCTACACCCTAAACATGACAGCCATCTTTCACAACAATGTACTGCTATATACGCATACCCTCAGTGCAACTAGCCATGATATACGCACGTTCAGCCTAGCAGGCTCAAATATAACACACTTCTGTCTAAAAAAAAAAAAATAATGCAGCTTCTGATGAATCTAAAATGGATGCTGTCCAGGAGGTGGGAGGGTCTGGGAGGGAGGGTCTGCTGCTGATTGGCTGGAATGTGTCTGCTGACTGTGAGGTACAGGGTCAAAGTTTACTCAATGATGACGAATACGGTGCCGACCGAACATTGCATATGTTCGCCATCCGTGGCAAAAGCGAACAAGCTATGTTCGCCAGAAACTATATGCCAGATAACTGTTCGGGACATCTCCATCAGGATAGATGTCTCTGGAATGGGAGGTACGGGTTGAGATGGTACGCATACCAGTGTCTCAGGGGCCAAATAAGCATTTCTGGACAAAAGTGTCTGATGGGCCTGGGCAATCTGGTCCATACGGTGATCCTGTTCTTAAAATCTTGCCTCATAGGAGGCCATTTGCTGTCCTAAACCTGCAGGGCCCATGGTCCTATCATAATGTCATGATGTTATACCCCAACACGCAAAGTTTAATATAGCAAGGGACAAGACTAGGATATAACTTATTACCTGGACTTAGAATGGCCAGACTAAACGTCAGACAGAGATAAAGCGTAATCAGAAACGTGACGAGGTCAGGGTAACAGAGAGACTACGAAAATGAGAACAAGCCAGAGTCAGATAGATGGTAATCAGTCACACGGGCAAACAAGACAGGAAAGGGTTAAAGATAAATTCAGAGTCAAGAACAAAGCCATGGTCAATACCAAAATAAACAAAATAGATCAAGGAACGCACTAAAGGGTACTGACACAGAAACCACGATAAGACAAAGTGGATAGGGCTAGGGAAGTTTAAATATCCTTTAACATTTGATTGGCCCACGTCATGCCTACGCCCCCAAAATGTTCGTGTGTGGGGGTGCTGGAATGACGTTGGCCAATGGGAGCCTGGCTCCCACTGCCCCTTTAAGAGCGAGCTCGTGACTCGAGCCGTGCTCCTAGTGCCAGGCGGCCACGTGACCGATCACTGCGGTCAGTGCACGAGGCTAAGTCAGAAGAGGAGATCAAGCCGCATGCGGCTCGTGTGGAGGCAGGAGTGATCCAGTCACGCGCGACTCAAGCTTAGGAGCCACTAATATAATAAGTGTAAAAATGTAGAACGTATGAGTAGGAGTGGATAAGGTATAAGGTAAATACAGGATAAGGTAAATACAGCCACAAGGATAAGGTAAATAAGGTAAATAGATAAGGTAAGGTAGATAAGGTAAATGCTATGATTTGGGCCGAGGGGATTTTGTGGCCACTTGAACGTGGTGGCAGGATGTCGGCCATTCGGTGACCGCAAGAGATTCAAAACGTGTGGCCATGACATGGGAAGCCCTAACTGTAGCCCTAAAGAAGGGCAAGCGAGGTGGCTAACTATGATTTGGTCGTGGGGCTGAACCTCCGTGTTGAGGTGGGGTGTAGACCTTGCGGGACCGTAGTATTACTTAGGATAGCTAAAGCCAGCGCCTAACCCTCAATTCCAGTTCTCTAGCCTAATGGGGATTGTCTCTTAGAATGGTGTGATACAACGTATGTAGATACTTAACCTTGAGTGTTTGTCCTCTTTATTTGGGCAATGTGCCAGAAGATTACAATATATTCTTGCTTCTGCAGGGAACGGGCCCGGTCTGGGAAACCTTAGTGGGAAAATTATGCTAGTGGGCCTGAGGCGTGCCACTAATATAATGAGTGTAAAAATGTAGAACGTATGAGAAGGTGTGGATAAGGTATAAGGTAAATACAGGACAAGGTAAATACAGCCACATGGATAAGGTAAATAAGGTAAATAGATAAGGTAAGGTAGATAAGGTAAATACAGCCACAACCACAACCACCAGGATAAGGTAAATACAGCCACAACCACTTATCCCAATCACACACCTTTCATAACGTCCTATCCCATTAAAAGCATATTACCGCGTATTTAATAAAACAGATAGACCCCCTACTTCATCCAGGTTACCGATCGATGGTTCGATATTCTGAGCCCTCTCTGATTTACTGTACACGACTATTCGATATTCCCACAAATTTTATATAGCATTTTATGTTTGTTTGAGACCACCTTAAAAATATTGGATATCGCTAAAAATCATGATCACTATATACTTTCTCTACAAACCTCAAAAACGAACCAAACTACTCATCCATCCGCTATACCACTTTATCCCACCTAGAACTAGTGCCCAGTTAAAATACTTGACTCTTACTTACCCACACTCAGTCATGCCACACACATTTCACCACCACTGAATCCCTCTGACTATGGCTAAATTCATCTTCTACATCAGAACACTAATCCTAAGATTGGGTTGTATCCATGTCTCGGGTCTTTCATTTAGAATAGGGGCAGCTTCGGTCTCCTTCAACACTGACACTCCAGTGCATATTATTAAAAGATTGGGCAGATGGAAATCCTCAGTCTACAACCGATATATTCCTCATCCCGAGAAAGAAATGAGGAAAGCTTTTAAAAGTTTGGCTTTGCAAATTTGATGCAATAAGTGTGTTTTTCTTTAATACCTTTTCACCCTCTTTGCATGAACCAGATTTACATATATTACTAATATGTTTCTGAACAAATATATTATATTTAGTGATGTACCGAACTGTCCGCCGGCGAACAGTTCCCGGCGAAATTAGCGTGTTCGCGTTCGCCACGGCGGGCGGACACATGCGCAGTTCGATCTGCCCCCTATTCGTCATCATTGGGCAAACTTTGACCCTGTGCCTCTCGGTCAGCAGACACATTCCAGCCAATCAGCAGCACTCCCTCCCTTCCACAACCTCCAACCTCCCTCCCAGCATCCATTTTCGATTCATTCGGAAGATGCATGTTTAGTGAGAGGAGGGAAAGTTTAGCTGCTGCTGATTAGATAGGGATAGGGAATTGATAGCTAGGCTAGGGTATTCAGTGTCCACTACAATCCTGAAGGACTCATCTGATCTCTGCTGTAAGGACAGCACCCCAAAAAGCCATTTTTAGGGCTATAACATCAGGCTGCTTTTTTTTTTTTTTTTTCCTGTGTAATGTAATTGCAGGTGCCTGCCTGCCAGCTTCTGTGTGAGGTTCACATTGGATACTGTGCCTACTTGCCCAGTGCCACCACTCATATCTGTTTTAACAATAGGTTAAGCTTTACATTTAAAATAAATATTTTTTTTCACTGTAATAGAAGAGCAGTTGCCTGCCTGCCAGCTTCTGTGTGAGGTTCACATTGGATACGGTGCCCACTTGCCCAGTGCCACCACTCATATCTGTTTTAACAATTGGTTAAGCTTTAGATTTAAAAGAAATAATTTGTTTTCACTGTAATAGAAGAGCAGTTGCCTGCCTGCCAGCTTCTGTGTCGGGTTGGATGCCTTGCCCATTTGCACAGTCAGTGCCACCACTCATATCTGTTTTAACAATTGGTTAAGCTTTAGATTTTAAATAAATATTTTTTTTCACTGTAATAGAAGAGCAGTTGCCTGCCTGCCAGCTTCTGTGTGAGGTTCACATTGGATACTGTGCCTACTTGCCCAGTGCCACCACTCATATCTGTTTTAACAATTGGTTAAGCTTTAGATTTAAAAGAAATATTTTTTTTTCACTGTAATAGAAGAGCAGTTGCCTGCCTGCCAGCTTCTGTGTCAGGTTGGATGCCTTGCCCATTTGCACAGTCAGTGCCACCACTCATATCTGTTTTAACAATTGGTTAAGCTTTAGATTTTAAATAAATATTTTTTTTTCACTGTAATAGAAGAGCAGTTGCCTGCCTGCCAGCTTATGTGTGAGGTTCACATTGGATACTGTGCCCACTTGCCCAGTGCCACCACTCATATCTGTTTTAACAATTGGTTAAGCTTTAGATTTAAAATAAATATTTTTTTTTCACTGTAATAGAAGAGCAGTTGCCTGCCTGCCAGCTTCTGTGTCAGGTTGGATGCCTTGCCCATTTGCACAGTCAGTGCCACCACTCATATCTGTTTTAACAATAGCTTAAGCTTTAGATTTTAAAGAAATCATTTTTTTCACTGTAATAGAAGATCAGTTAGTTGTCTGCAAGCGTCTGGGTGTCAGGCCTACTTAAGCGTGTGCTCTGCAGACCTGTGCCAGCGTGCTTTGACAGTTGCCAATCATATCTGGTGTCTCTTTAGCGTGCTTTTACAAAGAAAAAAGGTTTCCAGTGTAAGCTAATAGCAGACAGTCAGTGTCCTTCAAGCGGCTCTGTCAGGCCTTCCTTCAGCGTGTGCCCTGCCCAACCCTGCCAGCGTACTTTGACAGTTGCCACTCATATCTGGTGTCTCTATAGCGTGCTTTTACAACCAACATTTTGTTTCCACTGTAATAGAAGAGCAGTTGCCTGCCTGTCAGCTTCTGTGTGAGGTTCACATCGGATACTGTGCCTACTTGCCCAGTGCCACCACTCATATCTGTTTTAACAATTGGTTAAGCTTTAGATTTAAAATAAATAATTTGTTTTCACTGTAATAGAAGAGCAGTTGCCTGCCTGCCAGCTTCTGTGTCAGGTTGGATGCCTTGCCCATTTGCACAGTCAGTGCCACCACTCATATCTGTTTTAACAATAGCTTAAGCTTTAGATTTTAAAGAAATCATTTTTTTTCACTGTAATAGAAGATCAGTTAGTTGTCTGCAAGCGTCTGGGTGTCAGGCCTACTTCAGCGTGTGCTCTGCAGACCTGTGCCAGCGTGCTTTGACAGTTGCCAATCATATCTGGTGTCTCTTTAGCGTGCTTTTACAAAGAAAAAAGGTTTCCAGTGTAAGCTAATAGCAGACAGTCAGTGTCCTTCAAGCGGCTCTGTCTGGCCTTCCTTCAGCGTGTGCCCTGCACAACCCTGCCAGCGTACTTTGACAGTTGCCACTCATATCTGGTGTCTCTATAGCGTGCTTTTACAACCAAAATTTTGTTTCCACTGTAATAGAAGAGCAGTTGCCTGCGTGCCAGCTTCTGTGTGAGGTTCACATTGGATACTGTGCCTACTTGCCCAGTGCCACCACTCATATCTGTTTTAACAATTGGTTAAGCTTTACATTTAAAATAAATATTTTTTTTCACTGTAATAGAAGAGCAGTTGCCTGCCTGCCAGCTTCTGTGTGAGGTTCACATTGGATACTGTGCCTACTTGCCCAGTGCCACCACTCATATCTGTTTTAACAATTGGTTAAGCTTTACATTTAAAATAAATATTTTTTTTCACTGTAATAGAAGAGCAGTTGCCTGCCTGCCAGCTTCTGTGTGAGGTTCACATTGGATACTGTGCCTACTTGCCCAGTGCCACCACTCATATCTGTTTTAACAATTGGTTAAGCTTTACATTTAAAATAAATATTTTTTTTTCACTGTAATAGAAGAGCAGTTGCCTGCCTGCCAGCTTCTGTGTGAGGTTCACATTGGATACTGTGCCTACTTGCCCAGTGCCACCACTCATATCTGTTTTAACAATTGGTTAAGCTTTACATTTAAAATAAATATTTTTTTTTCACTGTAATAGAAGAGTAGTTGCCTGCCTGCCAGCTTCTGTGTGAGGTTCACTTTGGATACTGTGCCCACTTGCCCAGTGCCACCACTCATATCTGTTTTAACAATTGGTTAAGCTTTAGATTTAAAAGAAATAATTTGTTTTCACTGTAATAGAAGAGCAGTTGCCTGCCTGCCAGCTTCTGTGTCAGGTTGGATGCCTTGCCCATTTGCACAGTCAGTGCCACCACTCATATCTGTTTTAACAATTGGTTAAGCTTTAGATTTTAAATAAATATTTGTTTTCACTGTAATAGAAGAGCAGTTGCCTGCCTGCCAGCTTCTGTGTGAGGTTCACATTGGATACTGTGCCCACTTGCCCAGTGCCACCACTCATATCTGTTTTAACAATTGGTTAAGCTTTAGATTTAAAATAAATAATTTGTTTTCACTGTAATAGAAGAGCAGTTGCCTGCCTGCCAGCTTCTGTCAGGTTGGATGCCTTGCCCATTTGCACAGTCAGTGCCACCACTCATATCTGTTTTAACAATAGCTTAAGCTTTAGATTTTAAAGAAATCATTTTTTTTTCACTGTAATAGAAGATCAGTTAGTTGTCTGCAAGCGTCTGGGTGTCAGGCCTACTTCAGCGTGTGCTCTGCAGACCTGTGCCAGCGTGCTTTGACAGTTGCCAATCATATCTGGTGTCTCTTTAGCGTGCTTTTACAAAGAAAAAAGGTTTCCAGTGTAAGCTAATAGCAGACAGTCAGTGTCCTTCAAGCGGCTCTGTCAGGCCTTCCTTCAGCGTGTGCCCTGCCCAACCCTGCCAGCGTACTTTGACAGTTGCCACTCATATCTGGTGTCTCTATAGCATGCTTTTATAACCAAAATTTTGTTTCCACTGTAATAGAAGAGCAGTTGCCTGCCTGCCAGCTTCTGTGTGAGGTTCACATTGGATACTGTGCCTACTTGCCCAGTGCCACCACTCATATCTGTTTTAACAATTGGTTAAGCTTTAGATTTAAAATAAATAATTTGTTTTCACTGTAATAGAAGAGCAGTTGCCTGCCTGCCAGCTTCTGTGTCAGGTTGGATGCCTTGCCCATTTGCACAGTCAGTGCCACCACTCATATCTGTTTTAACAATAGCTTAAGCTTTAGATTTTAAAGAAATCATTTTTTTTCACTGTAATAGAAGATCAGTTAGTTGTCTGCAAGCGTCTGGGTGTCAGGCCTACTTCAGCGTGTGCTCTGCAGACCTGTGCCAGCATGCTTTGACAGTTGCCAATCATATCTGGTGTCTCTTTAGCGTGCTTTTACAAAGAAAAAAGGTTTCCAGTGTAAGCTAATAGCAGACAGTCAGTGTCCTTCAAGCGGCTCTGTCTGGCCTTCCTTCAGCGTGTGCCCTGCACAACCCTGCCAGCGTACTTTGACAGTTGCCACTCATATCTGGTGTCTCTATAGCGTGCTTTTACAACCAAAATTTTGTTTCCACTGTAATAGAAGAGCAGTTGCCTGCCTGCCAGCTTCTGTGTGAGGTTCACATTGGATACTGTGCCTACTTGCCCAGTGCCACCACTCATATCTGTTTTAACAATTGGTTAAGCTTTACATTTAAAATAAATATTTTTTTTTCACTGTAATAGAAGAGCAGTTGCCTGCCTGCCAGCTTCTGTGTGAGGTTCACATTGGATACTGTGCCTACTTGCCCAGTGCCACCACTCATATCTGTTTTAACAATTGGTTAAGCTTTACATTTAAAATAAATATTTTTTTTTCACTGTAATAGAAGAGCAGTTGCCTGCCTGCCAGCTTCTGTGTGAGGTTCACTTTGGATACTGTGCCCACTTGCCCAGTGCCACCACTCATATCTGTTTTAACAATTGGTTAAGCTTTAGATTTAAAAGAAATAATTTGTTTTCACTGTAATAGAAGAGCAGTTGCCTGCCTGCCAGCTTCTGTGTCAGGTTGGATGCCCTGCCCATTTGCACAGTCAGTGCCACCACTCATATCTGTTTTAACAATTGGTTAAGCTTTAGATTTTAAATAAATATTTTTTTTCACTGTAATAGAAGAGCAGTTGCCTGCCTGCCAGCTTCTGTGTCAGGTTGGATGCCTTTCCCATTTGCACAGTCAGTGCCACCACTCATATCTGTTTTAACAATAGCTTAAGCTTTAGATTTTAAAGAAATCATTTTTTTTCACTGTAAATGAAGATCAGTTAGTTGTCTGCAAGCGTCTGGGTGTCAGGCCTACTTCAGCGTGTGCTCTGCAGACCTGTGCCAGCGTGCTTTGACAGTTGCCAATCATATCTGGTGTCTCTTTAGCGTGCTTTTACAAAGAAAAAAGGTTTCCAGTGTAAGCTAATAGCAGACAGTCAGTGTCCTTCAAGCGGCTCTGTCAGGCCTTCCTTCAGCGTGTGCCCTGCCCAACCCTGCCAGCGTACTTTGACAGTTGCCACTCATATCTGGTGTCTCTATAGCGTGCTTTTACAACCAAAATTTAGTTTCCACTGTAATAGAAGAGCAGTTGCCTGCCTGCCAGCTTCTGTGTGACGTTCACATTGGATACTGTGCCTACTTGCCCAGTGCCACCACTCATTTCTGTTTTAACAATTGGTTAAGCTTTACATTTAAAATAAATATTTTTTTTCACTGTAATAGAAGAGCAGTTGCCTGCCTGCCAGCTTCTGTGTGAGGTTCACATTGGATACTGTGCCTACTTGCCCAGTGCCACCACTCATATCTGTTTTAACAATTGGTTAAGCTTTACATTTAAAATAAATATTTTTTTTCACTGTAATAGAAGAGCAGTTGCCTGCCTGCCAGCTTCTGTGTGAGGTTCACATTGGATACTGTGCCTACTTGCCCAGTGCCACCACTCATATCTGTTTTAACAATTGGTTAAGCTTTAGATTTTAAATAAATATTTTTTTTCACTGTAATAGAAGAGCAGTTGCCTGCCTGCCAGCTTCTGTGTGAGGTTCACATTGGATACTGTGCCCACTTGCCCAGTGCCACCACTCATATCTGTTTTAACAATTGGTTAAGCTTTAGATTTAAAATAAATAAAAAAATTTCACTGTAATAGAAGAGCAGTTGCCTGCCTGCCAGCTTCTGTGTGAGGTTCACATTGGATACTGTGCCTACTTGCCCAGTGCCACCACTCATATCTGTTTTAACAATTGGTTAAGCTTTACATTTAAAATAAATATTTTTTTTTCACTGTAATAGAAGAGCAGTTGCCTGCCTGCCAGCTTCTGTGTGAGGTTCACATTGGATACTGTGCCTACTTGCCCAGTGCCACCACTCATATCTGTTTTAACAATTGGTTAAGCTTTACATTTAAAATAAATATTTTTTTTTCACTGTAATAGAAGAGCAGTTGCCTGCCTGCCAGCTTCTGTGTGAGGTTCACATTGGATACTGTGCCTACTTGCCCAGTGCCACCACTCATATCTGTTTTAACAATTGGTTAAGCTTTAGATTTAAAATAAATAATTTGTTTTCACTGTAATAGAAGAGCAGTTGCCTGCCTGCCAGCTTCTGTGTCAGGTTGAATGCCTTGCCCATTTGCACAGTCAGTGCCACCACTCATATCTGTTTTAACAATTGGTTAAGCTTTAGATTTTAAATAAATAATTTTTTTCACTGTAATAGAAGAGCAGTTGCCTGCCTGCCAGCTTCTGTGTGAGGTTCACATTGGATACTGTGCCCACTTGCCCAGTGCCACCACTCATATCTGTTTTAACAATTGGTTAAGCTTTAGATTTAAAATAAATAATTAGTTTTCACTGTAATAGAAGAGCAGTTGCCTGCCTGCCAGCTTCTGTGTCAGGTTGGATGCCTTGCCCATTTGCACAGTCAGTGCCACCACTCATATCTGTTTTAACAATAGCTTAAGCTTTAGATTTTAAAGAAATCATTTTTTTTCACTGTAATAGAGGATCAGTTAGTTGTCTGCAAGCGTCTGGGTGTCAGGCCTACTTCAGCGTGTGCTCTGCAGACCTGTGCCAGCGTGCTTTGACAGTTGCCAATCATATCTGGTGTCTCTTTAGCGTGCTTTTACAAAGAAAAAAGGTTTCCAGTGTAAGCTAATAGCAGACAGTCAGTGTCCTTCAAGCGGCTCTGTCAGGCCTTCCTTCAGCGTGTGCCCTGCACAACCCTGCCAGCGTACTTTGACAGTTGCCACTCATATCTGGTGTCTCTATAGCGTGCTTTTACAACCAAAATTTAGTTTCCACTGTAATAGAAGAGCAGTTGCCTGCCTGCCAGCTTCTGTGTGAGGTTCACATTGGATACTGTGCCCACTTGCCCAGTGCCACCACTCAAATCTGTTTTAACAATTGGTTAAGCTTTACATTTAAAATAAATATTTTTTTTTCACTGTAATAGAAGAGCAGTTGCCTGCCTGCCAGCTTCTGTGTGAGGTTCACATTGGATACTGTGCCTACTTGCCCAGTGCCACCACTCATATCTGTTTTAACAATTGGTTAAGCTTTAGATTTTAAATAAATAATTTTTTTCACTGTAATAGAAGAGCAGTTGCCTGCCTGCCAGCTTCTGTGTGAGGTTCACATTGGATACTGTGCCCACTTGCCCAGTGCCACCACTCATATCTGTTTTAACAATTGGTTAAGCTTTAGATTTAAAAGAAATAATTTTTTTTCACTGTAATAGAAGAGCAGTTGCCTGCCTGCCAGCTTCTGTGTCAGGTTGGATGCCTTGCCCATTTGCACAGTCAGTGCCACCACTCATATCTGTTTTAAAAATTGGTTAAGCTTTAGATTTAAAATAAATAATTTGTTTTCACTGTAATAGAAGAGCAGTTGCCTGCCTGCCAGCTTCTGTGTCAGGTTGGATGCCTTGCCCATTTGCACAGTCAGTGCCACCACTCATATCTGTTTTAACAATAGCTTAAGCTTTACATTTTAAAGAAATCATTTTTTTTCACTGTAATAGAAGATCAGTTAGTTGTCTGCAAGCGTCTGGGTGTCAGGCCTACTTCAGCGTGTGCTCTGCAGACCTGTGCCAGCGTGCTTTGACAGTTGCCAATCATATCTGGTGTCTCTTTAGCGTGCTTTTACAAAGAAAAAAGGTTTCCAGTGTAAGCTAATAGCAGACAGTCAGTGTCCTTCAAGCGGCTCTGTCAGGTCTTCCTTCAGCGTGTGCCCTGCACAACCCTGCCAGCGTACTTTGACAGTTGCCACTCATATCTGGTGTCTCTATAGCGTGCTTTTACAACCAAAATTTTGTTTCCACTGTAATAGAAGAGCAGTTTCCTGCCTGCCAGCTTCTGTGTGAGGTTCACATTGGATACTGTGCCTACTTGCCCAGTGCCACCACTCATATCTGTTTTAACAATTGGTTAAGCTTTAGATTTAAAATAAATAATTTTTTTTCACTGTAATAGAAGACCAGTTGCCTGCCTCCCAGCTTCTGTGTCAGGTTGGATGCCTTGCCCATTTGCACAGTCAGTGCCACCACTCATATCTGTTTTAATTTAAACGGCTTTTATTCGTGTCATCGGATATGTATAACAATGCGATAAGATAGTATAATAGGAGACACGCAGGTCTCGCAACAGTGGGAGCAGCCATATAAATATAAAGTGATGAACACCAAAACAATATTAACAAGTAGAAGGTAGTACAGTAGCAACATTGTTAGCTTCGTTACAGTACATGTAGTAAATATGCAAACATCTGTATCCTATAATCGGTTGCAAAAGGGTAGGTTTATCAATTCTGTGTGAGCCAGATAGTGACTGTGTAGTGTATGGACAAGATACGCCAGTCATCATAATGGCCGTGTACAGCCGAGGAGTATCTGTGAAGCGGATAGGGGCTATTATAACATCTGTGGTAAGGTTGACCTGAAGAAATAAGTCAGAGAGGAGACTCGTCGTCCTATAAATTATTGAGGGATAATGGGTTTCTATTAGGTCCCATTGCCTCGCGCGGGCCCTATTTTGTTGTGCGGGCGGTGAAATCTGTAGGTTCAGTCTATAGTGGGGGGCAGCAACGATTTAGCGGAGCATCCGCATAGCACCTGAGGCCCCAGCCCATCTTACCCAACTAATAGACTGTTGTTTAAACTAGTGTGCACGGGCAATGGGGACAATTTATTGCGTGGGGTCAGGGAAAGAGAGCCAGTGGTGTAGAAAAGAGAGCACAGTAACAGAGGGGGATATGGAAGATAGAGAGGAGGGAAGAGAGAGAGAGAATAAGGAGAGAGAGAGAAAAAAAAAAAAAAAGGGGGAGGGGGTGGGGGGAGGGAATTCGGGACCGAGGTGTTCCGCGTAATGAGGTGCCACTCGTCCAGGGGCGCAGGTGGATGAGGGGGGGGGGGTGTAAAGGGGCACCCTTCACGGGCCACGCCCCCGCCCATCCCCCCCACCCCGCCCCGCCACGTAAGACAGCCACGGCCGCCACCTCTCGACATGCTTCTCCTCCATACCTATCAATGAAGCGTGGATCGATTCCGCCCTATATATCTCCTCCACTCTTTCCATCCAGAGACCGATCGTCGGGGTTACATCTTGCTTCCAGTGTAATGGGATCAGAGCCTTGGCGGCGTTCAACAGGTGTCGGAGTATAGATCTTCTATACACCCCGATGGTGTCTGGTGTAGAGTGTAGTAGAGCCACCTCTCTATCGAATCCACCGTCCGACCCCAGTATTTCCTCCGTTCGCCGTTTGATCTCGTCCCAGAATGGCGTGATGCGTGGGCATTCCCACCAGATATGCAGGATCGTTCCACGTCCCTCCCCACATCTCCAGCAAGTGTCAGGTACCGCCGGAAAGATCCTGTGTAGGCTGTCGGGCGTTCTGTACCAGAACGACAGGAGCTTATAATTAGTTTCCTGATAGCCGGAGCTAGAAGAGCATTTGTGGTGCAGGACCAGGATTTTTTCCCATTGAGTCGCGGTGAATGATATACCCAGGATGCGTTCCCAGCTTCGGCGAAAGGTGTCCGCGTTCTCCAGATGGCCTGTAAGGAGATGCTGGTAAATGAGGGACGTGGATTTGGCTAGGTTGGTCCGTCGGTCACAGAGTGTCTCAAACCACGTCAGGTCTCTATGTAGAGATTCTCTGTGTGGTAGGGTTTGGTAAAAATGCGTAATTTGTGTGTAGCGGAAGATTTGCATTGCGGACGGTTGGTCGTTGTCTATCAATTCCCGTAATGGTATTACGCCTGTGTTATTCAGCAATCTATGGATGGAGAGGGATTCTTCCCCTCCCAGGATACTCCAGGATGCTGGTGGTAGTCCACCTCCTATGTGTGGGTTATATGACAGCTGTATCAGCGGGCTCGGCGTTGGAGACAGTTGCGGTAGTCTTCTGATGGTGTCCCATGTTTTTAGTGTTTGTGCCACTGTGGAGGGGCAGTCATGGGGCGACATCGGAGGTCTCTTCGAGTTCCATACCGTAGTGAGAAGAGACGACCCCATGTGGCTCTTATCTAGTTCAATCCATTGTTTGTGTGCTGGATGAGTATGCCATTCCAAGACCCGTTGTAGCACTGTAGCATGATGGTATTTGCGAAGGTCCGGGAGTGCAGTTCCACCCCACGCTCGTGGCAGGCATAGGATCTCCTGTCTGAGTCCACTCATATCTGTTTTAACAATTGGTTAAGCTTTAGATTTTAAATAAATAATTTTTTTCACTGTAATAGAAGAGCAGTTGCCTGCCTGCCAGCTTCTGTGTGAGGTTCACATTGGATACTGTGCCCACTTGCCCAGTGCCACCACTCATATCTGTTTTAACAATTGGTTAAGCTTTAGATTTAAAATAAATAATTTTTTTCAATGTAATAGAAGAGCAGTTGCCTGCCTGCCAGCTTCTGTGTCAGGTTGGATGCCTTGCCCATTTGCACAGTCAGTGCCACCACTCATATCTGTTTTAACAATAGCTTAAGCTTTAGATTTTAAAAAAATAATTTTTTTTCACTGTAATAGAAGATCAGTTAGTTGTCTGCAAGCGTCTGGGTGTCAGGCCTACTTCAGCGTGTGCTCTGCAGACCTGTGCCAGCGTGCTTTGACAGTTGCCAATCATATCTGGTGTCTCTTTAGCGTGCTTTTACAAAGAAAAAAGGTTTCCAGTGTAAGCTAATAGCAGACAGTCAGTGTCCTTCAAGCGGCTCTGTCAGGCCTTCCTTCAGCGTGTGCCCTGCACAACCCTGCCAGCGTACTTTGACAGTTGCCACTCATATCTGGTGTCTCTATAGAGTGCTTTTACAACCAAAATTTAGTTTCCACTGTAATAGAAGAGCAGTTGCCTGCCTGCCAGCTTCTGTGTGAGGTTCACATTGGATACTGTGCCTACTTGCCCAGTGCCACCACTCATATCTGTTTTAACAATTGGTTAAGCTTTACATTTAAAATAAATATTTTTTTCCACTGTAATAGAAGAGCAGTTGCCTGCCTGCCAGCTTCTGTGTGAGGTTCACATTGGATACTGTGCCTACTTGCCCAGTGCCACCACTCATATCTGTTTTAACAATTGGTTAAGCTTTACATTTAAAATAAATATTTTTTTTTCACTGTAATAGAAGAGCAGTTGCCTGCCTGCCAGCTTCTGTGTGAGGTTCACATTGGATACTGTGCCCACTTGCCCAGTGCCACCACTCATATCTGTTTTAACAATTGGTTAAGCTTTAGATTTAAAAGAAATATTTTTTTTTCACTGTAATAGAAGAGCAGTTGCCTGCCTGCCAGCTTCTGTGTCAGGTTGGATGCCTTGCCCATTTGCACAGTCAGTGCCACCACTCATATCTGTTTTAACAATTGGTTAAGCTTTAGATTTTAAATAAATAATTTTTTTCACTGTAATAGAAGAGCAGTTGCCTGCCTGCCAGCTTCTGTGTGAGGTTCACATTGGATACTGTGCCCACTTGCCCAGTGCCACCACTCATATCTGTTTTAAAAATTGGTTAAGCTTTAGATTTAAAATAAATAATTTGTTTTCACTGTAATAGAAGAGCAGTTGCCTGCCTGCCAGCTTCTGTGTCAGGTTGGATGCCTTGCCCATTTGCACAGTCAGTGCCACCACTCATATCTGTTTTAACAATAGCTTAAGCTTTACATTTTAAAGAAATCATTTTTTTTCACTGTAATAGAAGATCAGTTAGTTGTCTGCATGCGTCTGGGTGTCAGGCCTACTTCAGCGTGTGCTCTGCAGACCTGTGCCAGCGTGCTTTGACAGTTGCCAATCATATCTGGTGTCTCTTTAGCGTGCTTTTACAAAGAAAAAAGGTTTCCAGTGTAAGCTAATAGCAGACAGTCAGTGTCCTTCAAGCGGCTCTGTCAGGCCTTCCTTCAGCGTGTGCCCTGCACAACCCTGCCAGCGTACTTTGACAGTTGCCACTCATATCTGGTGTCTCTATAGCGTGCTTTTACAACCAAAATTTAGTTTCCACTGTAATAGAAGAGCAGTTTCCTGCCTGCCAGCTTCTGTGTGAGGTTCACATTGGATACTGTGCCTACTTGCCCAGTGCCACCACTCATATCTGTTTTAACAATTGGTTAAGCTTTAGATTTAAAATAAATAATTTTTTTTCACTGTAATAGAAGACCAGTTGCCTGCCTCCCAGCTTCTGTGTCAGGTTGGATGCCTTGCCCATTTGCACAGTCAGTGCCACCACTCATATCTGTTTTAATTTAAACGGCTTTTATTCGTGTCATCGGATATGTATAACAATGCGATAAGATAGTATAATAGGAGACACGCAGGTCTCGCAACAGTGGGAGCAGCCATATAAATATAAAGTGATGAACACCAAAACAATATTAACAAGTAGAAGGTAGTACAGTAGCAACATTGTTAGCTTCGTTACAGTACATGTAGTAAATATGCAAACATCTGTATCCTATAATCGGTTGCAAAAGGGTAGGTTTATCAATTCTGTGTGAGCCAGATAGTGACTGTGTAGTGTATGGACAAGATACGCCAGTCATCATAATGGCCGTGTACAGCCGAGGAGTATCTGTGAAGCGGATAGGGGCTATTATAACATCTGTGGTAAGGTTGACCTGAAGAAATAAGTCAGAGAGGAGACTCGTCGTCCTATAAATTATTGAGGGATAATGGGTTTCTATTAGGTCCCATTGCCTCGCGCGGGCCCTATTTTGTCGTGCGGGCGGTGAAATCTGTAGGTTCAGTCTATAGTGGGGGGCAGCAACGATTTAGCGGAGCATCCGCATAGCACCTGAGGCCCCAGCCCATCTTACCCAACTAATAGACTGTTGTTTAAACTAGTGTGCACGGGCAATGGGGACAATTTATTGCGTGGGGTCAGGGAAAGAGAGCCAGTGGTGTAGAAAAGAGAGCACAGTAACAGAGGGGGATATGGAAGATAGAGAGGAGGGAAGAGAGAGAGAGAATAAGGAGAGAGAGAGAAAAAAAAAAAAAAAGGGGGAGGGGGTGGGGGGAGGGAATTCGGGACCGAGGTGTTCCGCGTAATGAGGTGCCACTCGTCCAGGGGCGCAGGTGGATGAGGGGGGGGGTGTAAAGGGGCACCCTTCACGGGCCCCGCCCCCGCCCATCCCCCCCACCCCGCCCCGCCACGTAAGACAGCCACGGCCGCCACCTCTCGACATGCTTCTCCTCCATACCTATCAATGAAGCGTGGATCGATTCCGCCCTATATATCTCCTCCACTCTTTCCATCCAGAGACCGATCGTCGGGGTTACATCTTGCTTCCAGTGTAATGGGATCAGAGCCTTGGCGGCGTTCAACAGGTGTCGGAGTATAGATCTTCTATACACCCCGATGGTGTCTGGTGTAGAGTGTAGTAGAGCCACCTCTCTATCGAATCCACCGTCCGACCCCAGTATTTCCTCCGTTCGCCGTTTGATCTCGTCCCAGAATGGCGTGATGCGTGGGCATTCCCACCAGATATGCAGGATCGTTCCACGTCCCTCCCCACATCTCCAGCAAGTGTCAGGTACCGCCGGAAAGATCCTGTGTAGGCTGTCGGGCGTTCTGTACCAGAACGACAGGAGCTTATAATTAGTTTCCTGATAGCCGGAGCTAGAAGAGCATTTGTGGTGCAGGACCAGGATTTTTTCCCATTGAGTCGCGGTGAATGATATACCCAGGATGCGTTCCCAGCGTCGGCGAAAGGTGTCCGCGTTCTCCAGATGGCCTGTAAGGAGATGCTGGTAAATGAGGGACGTGGATTTGGCTAGGTTGGTCCGTCGGTCACAGAGTGTCTCAAACCACGTCAGGTCTCTATGTAGAGATTCTCTGTGTGGTAGGGTTTGGTAAAAATGCGTAATTTGTGTGTAGCGGAAGATTTGCATTGCGGACGGTTGGTCGTTGTCTATCAATTCCCGTAATGGTATTACGCCTGTGTTATTCAGCAATCTATGGATGGAGAGGGATTCTTCCCCTCCCAGGATACTCCAGGATGCTGGTGGTAGTCTACCTCCTATGTGTGGGTTATATGACAGCTGTATCAGCGGGCTCGGCGTTGGAGACAGTTGCGGTAGTCTTCTGATGGTGTCCCATGTTTTTAGTGTTTGTGCCACTGTGGAGGGGCAGTCATGGGGCAACATCGGAGGTCTCTTCGAGTTCCATACCGTAGTGAGAAGAGACGACCCCATGTGGCTCTTATCTAGTTCAATCCATTGTTTGTGTGCTGGATGAGTATGCCATTCCAAGACCCGTTGTAGCACTGTAGCATGATGGTATTTGCGAAGGTCCGGGAGTGCAGTTCCACCCCACGCTCGTGGCAGGCATAGGATCTCCTGTCTGAGTCCACTCATATCTGTTTTAACAATTGGTTAAGCTTTAGATTTTAAATAAATAATTTTTTTCACTGTAATAGAAGAGCAGTTGCCTGCCTGCCAGCTTCTGTGTGAGGTTCACATTGGATACTGTGCCCACTTGCCCAGTGCCACCACTCATATCTGTTTTAACAATTGGTTAAGCTTTAGATTTAAAATAAATAATTTTTTTCAATGTAATAGAAGAGCAGTTGCCTGATCAGGCTGTAGATGAGCGTGAAGAGGAAGAGGAAGAGTTGTGGTTACCATCACCACCAGAAACAGCCTTATCAGCATCGCTTGCTGGACCTGCGGCAACGCTGGAAGAGGATTGTGAGGAAGAGGAGTCAGAGGAGGATTGTAGCTTTGAGGAGGAGGAGGAGCAAGACCAAACACAACAGGCATCCCAGGGTGCTCGTTGTCACCTATCTGGTACCCGTGGTGTTGTACGTGGCTGGGGGGAAGAACATACCTTCAATGACATCAGTGAGGAGGAGGAATGGGAAATGAGTAGCTCGGCATCCATCCTTGTGCAAATGGGGTCTTTCATGCTGTCCTGCCTGTTGAGGGACCCTCGTATAAAAAGGCTGAAGGAGATGACCTGTACTGGGTGTCCACCCTACTAGACCCCCGGTATAAGCAGAAAGTGGCGGAAATGTTACCGAATTACAACAAGTCGGAAAGGATGCAGCATTTGCAAAATAAATTAAAAAGTATGCTTTACACAGCGTATAAGGGTGATGTCACAGCACAACGGGAATCTAACAGGGGGAGAGGTGGAAGTCATCCTCCTCCTCCCACGACCACGCCGGCAAGGACAGGACGCTTTAAAGACGTGTTGTTGATGGAGGACATGCGGACCTTTTTAAGTCCTACGCATCGCCACAGCCCTTCGGGATCCACCCTCAGAGAGCGACTCGACCGACAGGTAGCAGACTACCTCGCCTTAACTGCAGATATCGACACTCTGAGGAGCGATGAACCCCTTGACTACTGGGTGTGCAGGCTTGACCTGTGGCCTGAGCTATCCCAATTTGCGATAGAACTTCTGGCCTGCCCCGCTTCAAGTGTCCTGTCAGAAAGGACCTTCAGTGCAGCAGGAGGTATTGTCACTGAGAAGAGAAGTCGCCTAGGTCAAAAAAGTCTAGATTACCTCACCTTTATTAAGATGAATGAGGGATGGATCCCGAAGGGACTGACACTGGGCGATACATTCGCTTAAAAAAGGCCTGATGAGATGAGCTGCCTTGGGCTAAAAATGGTCCACACGCTGCTGTATTTTAGCTCTGAATGACGTTTGACTTGCGTGACTTATCCGCCACCAACTAGGGTTCAAGCCGCCATGTTTTAGGGCACTTTCTGCCTGTGAAACAAACATCAATTTTTCTGGCCGCTGCTACAGCAGCGGCTGCAACAATACCAAATTTTTCAGGCATGTGTACATGCCTAATTTTTAGGCCCACTGGTGCAGCACTGTGGCTTCAAAACCCAAACCAAAAATTAAAATCCTCCAAGATGGCACCAATATACCAGTGGTCTAAGCATCTTCCCACCTTGGCCTAAAACAGGGAGGTGATTCAACAATTAAAAATCTCTGCCATTTACACGTCCACTGATAGGAGACGCGGAAGGTATTAAACTGATATGAACAATACTCCACTCCTATCAGTAGGTCCGTCCCATTGTGATTTATGCCCCCCACCCACCGCGCAGGGATGGGGGCCGGGGGGAGGGAAGTAGCCCCCCCATTGTGATTTATGCCCCCCACCCACCGCGCAGGGGTGGGGGCCGAGGGGGGGAGGACAGTAGGTCACCCCATTGTGATTTATGGCCCCCACCCACCGCGCAGGGGTTGGGGAGGACAGTAGCTCCCCCCAGTGTGTATCAGGGGCTTTGAGGACAGGTGTCAATCCATACCTGCCAAGTGACCCTATGTTGGGGGAACAGTCTCTATTCTGCTCTGTGTCAGTGTGTATCATGGTCTCTGTGGACGGGGAACAGTCTCTATTCTGCTCTGTGTCAGTGTGTATCATGGTCTCTGTGGACAGGGAACAGTCCCTATTCTGCTCTGTGTCAGTGTGTATCATGGTCTCTGTGGACGGGGAACAGTCTCTATTTTGCTCTGTGTCAGTGTGTATCATGGACTCTGTGGACAGGGAACAGTCCCTATTCTGCTCTGTGTCAGTGTGTATCAGGGGTTTTGAGGACAGGTGTCAATCCATTTCTGCCAAGTGACCCTATGTAGGGGTAACAGTCCCTATTCTGCTCTGTGTCAGTGTGAATCATGGTCTCTGTGGACAGGGAACAGTCTCTATTCTGCTCTGTGTCAGTGTGTATCAGGGGTTTTGAGGACAGGTGTCAATCCATATCTGCCAAGTGACCCTATGTAGGGGTAACAGTCCCTATTCTGCTCTGTGTCAGTGTGTATCAGGGGTTTTGAGGACAGGTGTCAATCCATATCTGCCAAGTGACCCTATGTAGGGGTAACAGTCCCTATTCTGCTCTGTGTCAGTGTGTATCAGGGGTTTTGAGGACAGGTGTCAATCCATATCTGCCAAGTGACCCTATGTAGGGGTAACAGTCCCTATTCTGCTCTCTGTCAGTGTGTATCAGGGGTTTTGAGGATAGGTGTCAATCCATATCTGCCAAGTGACCCTATGTAGGGGTAACAGTCCCTATTCTGCTCTGTGTCAGTGTGTATCAGGGGTTTTGAGGACAGGTGTCAATCCATATCTATGTAGGGGTAACAGTCCCTATTCTGCTCTGTGTCAGTGTGTATCAGGGGTTTTGAGGACAGGTGTCAATCCATATCTGCCAAGTGACCCTATGTAGGGGTAACAGTCCCTATTCTGCTCTGTGTCAGTGTGTATCAGGGGTTTTGAGGACAGGTGTCAATCCATATCTGCCAAGTGACCCTATGTAGGGGTAACAGTCCCTATTCTGCTCTGTGTCAGTGTGTATCAGGGGTTTTGAGGACAGGTGTTAATCCATATCTGCCAAGTAAGTATAAACTTACATTGCAATCTGGTGAATTTAAAATCAAATTCTAATTGTGGACATTAATATTTTGTGGCCTTTGTTTAGGTCAACTGTATAATATATGCAATAGGAATACTGGGGACAGTGGAAAATAAGCTGAAATTCACAAACAAATTAAAAGAGGGGAGAGAGAAAGAAGTAAAACTGAAGGAAGACTGAAGAAAGGAGGGGGAAAGGAAGGATAAAAGAGAAATAACATAATCCAAAGAGGCTTCAGAGATCTCGATTTAGTCGAGGTGCCCACATCTCTACAAATAAGGCTTAAAGGCCAAAAGAAATAGAGATAGAATATCTATCATGCTACAGTAAATAGAGAGAACCAAGTGAAGGTAAAAGAAAAGGGAAGACTGCAAGCAAAAAGCAATAAGAGGGAGAAAAGAGAAAGAAATAGAAGGAAGTAGAGATTTATAGAAAGCAAAAGGAGAAGAGAGAAAGAATAAACAAGAAATAGGAAGATAAAGAGATAAAGAGAGCAAACAAGGAGGAAGAGAGGGGAACAAGACCCCCCCCCAAAAAAAAACCTGAGAAAATAAAAGGAAAATAGAGAGAAAAAAGGAAGGAAAGAAGAGTAAAGAAAGAAAGAAAAGGGGAAACAAGAAAAGGAGAAAAAAAATAGGAGAGAAAAAAAAAGGGAAAGAAAAACATAAGAAAAAGCAAATAGCAATAACATCTGTAAAAAAATCTGTAGCCTATTAAATAGCAACACCGTATAAAGACCAACTGGGAGTGGTCTGACCTCCTTATAGTAGTGAGCTGCTACAATATGGCTTCGAAAAATCTCATGAAACCAAACCTTCTACAAAGAAAGATAAAAAGGACTCCCTCCAAGTCAAATCCCACGATAAATCACTAACAACGTACTTTTCTCCCCAGCAACAAAAGAACATCAAACAGAGACTAAACGATATGGATCTGACTTCGTAAAGCCTGGACCCAGACCCAATAAGAAATCCTGATAAAGATTTAATAACCATCTCTCTGCTCCAAACTAGTCTTAAGGTTAACCTAGATGAGTTTAAAGCTGAACTGGCCTCAACTGCCGCAGAAATCAAACTGGATATTAAAGCAGAAATAAAAGTTCTCGCTGCAAAAATAGAAATTTTTGAAGACCACCTAAAACAATTAGATTTTCAAGTTAAAAATTTAACAGAAGATTGTGATAAGACACACCGGGACATTGTAAATTTACAAAATAAATTATCTGATTTATAAGACCGATCTAGGCGAAAAAATCTACGCTTTAGAGACATTCCAGAAAAAGGCAGACAAGAGGACGTAAAGCAATCTATGATGGAGTACCTATCTAAATTGGGTGTTCCTTTTAAATCTTCTGATCTGATAATAGAAAGATGCCACAGGACACTTAAACCACAAGTAATTCAAAATGATTCCCTGTAACGGATCGCCTGGCACCCCGACTGGGTACCTCCGTTAAAGGATGCCCCTAGCGTTTCCTGAGGACTCCAAGCACTCTGGCAGACACCACAATCACCGTATCAGAGAAGCATATGAATCTTCTCAAGCATAGGAATGCTGCAGACCGTTGAATAGGAACCATACGAATAGGCTTGCACTCCTAGCAGTCAACTGGAACAGCATGCAATAAATCCTCTCCCCAATAAAGAGACGACACTTCACTTTGAGGGTAAAAACAGGAACTCTGGACTGGCACATCCAGCCTGGCTTTTATTACAAAAAGGTACAAACAGAACACACCCAGGGGGAGGTTGAAAATAACCAATTACATACATGGTACAACCCCCACGTCTCCTCCCCTCAGATAAACATATAACATAATTAGAGCATACACATTTTACCCAAGTTCTGGATGTACCCCAAGCACAGGGGGTACACCTTTAAATCCAACACCGTTGGATAGCTCTTATTCAGGGGGGCAGCATATCCAAAAATCAGTTCATTTGGATAAACGGTTCGGGAGTTATAGGGTTCCAAAGATTTGACCGACGGCACAGACCAACTAGCCGAAAACAGTTCCATAAGTTTTGGCCTTGCGGTCGGTCCTCGTTCGTACGATGAAAAGGGATGAAATTTGTGCCATCCAGTCGAGTCTCGGTGGTCGCTAGACTCCCCATAGCAAATTAAGTATAACTACCGAACGTCCGGTTGTTCGGTAGTTCCAGCACGAAGTTATGGGTGTATGGAGGTCTCAGCGGTGTTCGCCTATTTGCGTATCCGTTTTAGTTCCATTCGTTCACAGGCAAACACCGCTGTTCGTGCGCAAGATGGCCGCGAACACGTGTAAGTCCCGATATGGCGGCCACCCAGACACTGAGACAAAGGGAATGATTAAAACGACACGAACGGTTTTTACTACCGAATCCCAGCAAAGTGTTTAAACATATTCCAGGTGTCCATAGACTCTGGACAGCCCATTTAAAGAGCCAGAGACAGCAATATAAAAATCCATTAAGCCCAGATATAGTTTTTAAAGTGCAATATGTCCAGGGGCCATAGTCGCAGGGCAGGAGGCTAGCAACCAGGCTTCTCCAGTTCTCAGTGGCGAGATTGGTTCCGCCACATTCCCCTCGAGATATTATTGCATGTTTCTTCTCGTTTGATTTTAAAGAAACCATTTTGAAATTTGCAAGAACCAATCCAGTCTCCGAAGGTTCTTTCCAGAAAGTCAAAGTATTTCAGGATCTATCCTTTGAAACCAGAACAAAAAGAAAAGCATTCAGTCTTGCCACCCGATCTTTGAGAAGCCACAATATAAAATACAAGTGGCTTTTCCCCCTAAAACTTAGCCTCTCATATGAAGGCAAAAGAGAAATATTTGAATCCAATGCATCCTTAACGGCTCAAAAATAACAAATTACTGCTGTAGCTTTATAACTTCATACTGTAGGGGGTAAATGTAAATATGGGTGATGTAGAGAGTAGAGGAAGAGAAAAAAAGAAAAGAGAGAGAAAGGGAAGGGAATTTGCTTTTTTTTGGGTGTTGCATTATAAGAAATATACTCGTTTGTGAAACATTTTACTTTCACTCTATATTCACTAAGGTAAAACTCTTGTGAAGTAATTAACATCTGAAAAAGCAATACTTATTCGTTCTTCTTGGTGCTTTTATACACTATAATTTTATTAATCAGTTTAGATCAGTCACTATAGGTATCTTCCCTGTGTTGTTCCATTAGAAGGATATCCATGTTTAAGTAATGTCATTATCACTTTATATGCACTAAAGTAAAATTTCTGCGAATTAACTAACACTTTAAAAAGCAACATTTATTTGATGCTCTAGGTGGTTCTATGTATCACAATTTTTTTTCATTCTTTCACAAGTTTAATATATTACCTATTAATAGCTAGCACAAAATAGATTTATATTACATGCACTATGTTTAAGGTAATGATAGACCAATGAAGGCATTTACAAATGTAATTAAAAATTATTGTTTGTTTTTTTTGTTTTTTGTTTTTCATAAGAAATATACTTATTTACGCAATATTTTACTTTTACTCTATATTCACTAAGGTAGAACTCTTGTGTAGTAAATAATACCTGAAAAAGCAATACTTATATATTACTCTTGGTGTTTTTATACTTTATAATTTTAATAATTAGTTTAACCAGTCACTATAGGTATTTTACCTGTGTCGTATTATAAGAAGGATATTTATGTCTAAGTAATGTCACTATCACTCTATATGCTCTAAAGTAAATTTTTTGTGAATTAACTAACACCTTAAAAGGCAACATTTATTTGTTGCTTCAGGTGTTTTTATAGATCACAAATTTATTAATTCTTTCACATGCTTAAGATATTAGCTATTATAGCTTGCACATAATAGATTTATACTATATGCACTATGTATAAAGCAATGATAGACCAATGAAGGTATCTACAAATTAAATAAAAAATTATTGATTTTTTTTTTCTCTCTTCTCTCCCTCTCTTCCATATATAAGGGAGAGTGACACTATGAAAGAGGGAGGGCATTTCAGTGGCAGGTTTCTAACTCAGGCATGGTTAGGGGTTTCCACTCTTGTGTAGTTTTGCTACTCGATTTTCATTGCGCCAATATGGCTGTCAATGATTACTACAGTATTAGGTTTTTACCTAATAGTTGGATGACTGTTGATGTGGGTCTTACTCAGTGCCCTACGTCAGATGGTATATGTGTTGTTTTTTTTTCCTTTTTCTTTTTTAGTGTGATATGTTATCTTTTGTTTTTTTTTCTTTCAGGAAGTCAAAAAATATTGTTTTGATGTATTTCTATGTTGAAGTTTCTATACTTGAATGTCCAGGGGCTTAACACAAATAAGAAAAGGCATAGATTGTATGACTCGTTGATAAAACTAAATATACAGGTAGCTTTTCTACAAGAAACGCATTGGTTTAAAGATACCAGACAAACATAGGGTGGAGAAAATTTTGTAACTGTAATCCAGGCCTCACTAACAAATAATAAATAAAGGGGTGTGGCAATTATATTTAGAAAATACATTAATTTAGATATTCTACATATTGAACTAGATCCAGAAGCAAGGTTTATTATTTTGGTCTGTAAGATCGAAGATAAAATCTTTACATTGGTCAATGTCTATTTACCTAATGTTGATCCAATGACCAAATTTTCTTTGATAATGGATAAAGTTGATAAAATGAATAAGGGACATTTGATCATTGACGGGGATTTTAACTGTGTTAGTGATCCATCCATGGATAGAACTACTTTGTCCACCTCGTCTAATAACAAAGGACCTATTAAACAAGCTAAAAAACTAAATCATATCTGTAAGCAATATAATTTATACAATATGTGGAGATTAATGCACCCCCGCGAAAAAGATTTTTCCCACTTATCTGGTGTCTATGATACTTACTCCCGGATTGACTTCTGTTTAACAAATGCCAATACAATTCCTCTTTTTAATCACATTAATTTTAAGGAAAACACATGGTCAGACCATAGTTTTGTCCTATTTGATCTTGGTAATTCTCCTCCTCTATACCGCAATACTTGGAGACTGAATGATACCATTTTAAAGGATTCAAGTAATAGGGAGGAACTAACCAAATTATTAGAATATTTTTGGGCAGAAAATAATCCGTGAGATACCTCCCCTTTAACCCTTTAAGGACCAAACTTCTGGAATAAAAGGGAATCATGACATGTCACACATGTCATGTGTCCTTAAGGGGTTAATAAACTGGTGCACTCATAAATCCGTAATGAGGGGCTATATCATTAAAATAGACCATTTCCTTAAGAAAAAGAATGGCACAAAATTGCCTGATTTATATATTGAATTCTATTCATGCTCTAAAAAGAATAAACTACAATCTTCTCCGGAGTTGAGAACTCATTTAAAAGATTTACAAACTCAAATCAATTTAAAAGAAGAGGAAAAAATTAAGCTAAATATAAATAAACTAAAACTAAACCACTATATCTCGGGCAATAGAGCGAGTAAAAGTCTAACTAGGAGATTACGTAATCAATATGCTAAAAATAGGGTAGAAAAACTGGTGGTTGACAAAATTGTATACTCCACCCCGTCTGAGAGTGGACAAAAGTTTAAACAGTTCTATCAAGACTTGTACAAAATAAGGCTGTCCACAGAAATCAAGGACACCAAGGGATATTTATTAAGTTCCCAAATTCGAGAATTTCTTCCCAGGATCTGACCAACTTGAATAAAAAAATTTCAATTGAAGAAGTGCAATTCCAAATTGATAGATTAGCTACAAATAAAACTCCTGGCCCCGATGGCTTTACAAACTTATATTATAAATGTATGAAATCTTATCTTTCAAAACCTCTTACTGAAATGTTTAATCAAGCTGCAGAAAATGAGGTCATACCAAAGGAATTATTACAATCAAATATTGGCCCAATTTTGAAACCTGGAAAAGATAGTTCAGACCCAAGAAACTACAGACCGATTGCACTAATCAATGTAGACATGCAAATATATTCCGCCATTATTGCTGAGAGATTGAAATCTGTTATTACTAAAATGATTCACCCAGATCAAATAGGGTTCATCACCGGAAGATGGGCATCAAATAACACTCGAAAGCTCATTGATATTATCGGCTTAGCTAAAGTCCATAAGGAGCCCCTCCTGGCCCTGTATTTGGACGCAGAAAAAGCGTTCGACAGGGTCAGGTGGGACTACTTAAGAGAACTCCTTAAGGCATATGGCTTTAACCCCTTAAGGACACATGACGTGTCTGACATGTCATGATTCCCTTTTATTCCAGAAGTTTGGTCCTTAAGGGGTTAAAGGTTGGATATATACTGCAATTATGGTATTGTACTCTTCTCCTTCTGCCAGAACCGTGGGTCCCAATATTATTTCGACCTGGTTCGATCTTAAAAACGGAAAAGACAGGGATGTCCCTTGTCACCGCTTCTTTATATTTTATCTCTTGAACCTCTCGCGGTCAATATTAGAAACAATCACTTAATAAAGGGGGTCCCCACGAAATTTCAGGACATAAAGATTGCATTATATGCCGATGATGCTTTGGTCATTCTTACATCTCCAGAGGATTCATTAGCCGCACTAATGAAAGAAATAGATGATTTTTCTAACATTTCTAATTTTAAGCTAAATGTATCAAAATCCACTGCTTTACCCATCAATTTATCTCCGATACAGGTCAAAAGGCTATCCCAAAAATATCAATTTATTTGGACTGACACAGAAATCAATTATTTGGGTCTTAGTTTCCCCGCTAACGCCTCCCACATAATGGAGAGGAATGTTATGCATTTAATGAAAGATATGAATCAAAACTTACAAAAATGGAAAAACTTAGAAACCCTATGGACAGGTAGAATTAATATTATTAATTCTTATATTTTACCAAAATGGTTGTATCTGTTCTCAATGGTCCCTCTCAAAATCCCTAAGGTGTGGCTATTAATGATCCAATCTGCCATTAATAAATTCATTTGGAAAAATAAAAAGCCTAGAATAAGTCAAAAAAATATCTCTAAAAAACTGTCCCAGGGAGGGCTAATCTTTCCAAGCATCACTAATCTTTATTATGCGAATACTATACGACATATATACATTTTACAAGAACCACAATTTTTTTCTGAACCCTGGTATAATATGGAATCTGAAGCTTTACATGCTTCTAGTCTCTATTCTTATATTTGGTCAGATCCTGGGAAGCTCTCGAGGGACTTGCCTAATTGCTTAATATCATTGGCCCACTCTCTGGAAACATGGGCTGAAATTAAGAAAATTTGGGGCTTAATTAACTTAATCCCTAGAACATGTAAATTAAATATATTAGAAAGCAATGTAGAGGATTTATCATTGAGACATTGGCCTAACAAAGACACACTAACTTTATCGGATATTATGCAGGGTGATAATATTCTACCCTTTCAACAGATTGTAGATAACTTTCATGTACCATCTAAAGAATTATTTACTTACTTCCGTATCAAACATTATATTCAGAAACATGTGGTCCAATCTTCTTTTCCATGGGCTAAAGAGCTGCAAACTTTATTTTCTTTCCAAACTGTACCCAAGATTATTTCGGTTGCTAACTCACTGTAGCAGTATTTACCCTCTCCAGGGGCCGGCCGGGGTCCTCTCTTCTCGCCGCGCGCGGTCCTGCTCCTGCACGAGCCGCGCACGGCTCGTCCGACGTGATCAGGAAGGCGGGCAGTGACCGCAAGAAGCGGTCACGTGTCCCGCCTGACACTAAGAGCGCGCCGCGTGTCTCGGGCGCGCTCTTAAAGGGACAGTGGGAGACAAAATTAGAATCAGTCTCCCATTGGCCCCTGTCATGCCACGTTCCCCATACACTCACGTTTTGGGGGCGTGGATATGACAGGGGCCAATCAAAGTGAACACTAGGGTATTTATACTCACCTGTTTCCTTTGTACCTTGCCCTATCGTGGTTTCTGTTCAGTTCCCTTTAGTGCTTGTATCGTTCAGTTGGTTTTTTGGTGCTTGATCTTGGCTTTGATCCTGACTCCGTTCTCTCTTTATCCTTGCTTGTCTATCCACCGGTTTGCTCTCCTGTGTACCAGTCCCTGGCTTGTTCTACTTTGCTCTGTCTCTCCGTTCCCTTGACCTTGGCTTTTTCTGGACTCTGTCTTTTCTTGTACTCGTCTAAGTCCGGCCATTCTAAGGTCCGGTAAGACGAATCCTGTTTTCTTGTCTCTTGACTATCTGAACTATTCCTGCGTGTGACATCACGATAGGGCCATGGACCCCGCAGGTTTAGGACAACAGATGGCCACTCATGAGGCTAGATTTGCTGAACAGGATTACCGTATGGATCAAATGGCTCAAGCCATCCAGACACTTTTATCCAGAACAGCTCCGGTACCTGTACCTGCGCCTCCTGTAACCCCTGTACCAGACACAGCTAATATGCCTAATGCTTCAGCACATCTAACCCTGCCACCTTGGTATGGAGGGGACGCGAAGACATGTAGGGGATTCCTTAATCAAGTGGAATTCCACTTTGAAATGTACCCACGTTAATTTCCCACTGATAGATCTAAGGTGGGTTTTCTTTAGAGACGGAATGAAGAAGTGGGGCTGACTCCCACGAAACGCGTCAGACTGAACGAGCAGGTTACCGATTCCATCTATGTTCCAGCCAGTGGTGTAACAACTTGACAGCGAAGCCTTCTCAGTCCCGGACCCGGAGCTCTGCATCACTCACCTCTCAGAGCGAGGTCTGACACGCACGCCTTCTTTACCGGCAGCCGGCAGCTGGAAAGAGAAAAGTGCTCACACCATCCACAGCCATCCGGACTGATCCTTGAGGCTGACTTCCAATACCCTCATCCACTGTGCTGGTAATCATTCTGGACTACATTCCTGACTCATATTTTTATCTATATTTATTTTATATTGTGAATAAACTGGTTTTTACTTTCACACAGTTTTTTACCATTTCTATTATTTGTTCTAGTGGCACTTTACAGCGATATCACCATCATATTGCACTGCAGGAAACAGTTTTTTGCCCATACTGTTTCTTCTGCTGTATTATGTTTATATCTTTTTACTAAAGTATATTATTTGGTGTTTATTCCACTCATTCTGCCTATAGCAGTTCTTAAAGGTATACACACCATACATTCTTGTTGCACTTTATCCCAGTGTTCCTGTTTGAAGTATTTCTACCCTATTTATATATATACACATTTTTATATTTATACCACTATTATACCACCACCACGATTTTTCATCATTTTATTTATTTGCACATTATAATTATTATAATTTTTATGATTTCTATATTTTTACTATTTCTAGTTTTAGCCATTTTTGCAAGTCAGCTCCTGGATCACGTACACTGCACTTAGGGTGTTACCTCTCGTTTTATCTTCCAATAGGTTTTTAGGTGAAACCCTATTAATATCCAGTTTTGAGCGACCACCCAAGAGTCTAACTCCCCCATTCCTGTGTGTTGCATTAGGCATACCAGATCTTTTTTGTTCTCATTATGCTCTCCAGTTATCACACATGAAACTGTACCACTACATATGTCTACAGGGGTGTTACACTCTGAAACCATTCGGTTTCAGATCATTACTTCTCCTTCCTCTCACCTCGTGTTAGGGTATCCTTGGTTGCGTACTCATAATCCCACTATTGACTGGGAGACAGGACAAATAGTGTCTTGGAGTGATGCTTGCCAAGAGTCTTGTATTGTTAAAATCACCCCTTTGAATTCTACTAATATTCCTCCCGTGTCTACTGTTATACCCCCTCAGTACTTGTCTCTTAAATCTGTTTTTGATAAAAGGGAGGCTGAAAAGTTGCCACCTCACAGACCTTACGAAAAAAGAAGAAAGATGGCGAATTAAGGCCTTGTATTGACTATAGGGGCCTAAATAAAATCACTGTCAAAAATGCGTACCCCATACCTTTGATCATGGAACTATTTGATAGGCTTAAACATGCCACGGTTTTTACTAAATTGGACCTTAGGGGTGCTTACAATCTCATACGTATAAAAAAGGATCACGAATGGAAGACCGCATTCAATACCAGGAGTGGTCATTACGAATATACTGTGATGCCCTTTGTTCTTTGTAACGCCCCAGCAGTTTTTCAAGAATTTATTAATGATGTCCTACGTCAGTACATACACACATTCATAATAGTATACTTGGACGACATATTAATTTATTCAACTGATTTACAGACTCATCACATGCATGTTAAATTAGTGTTGAGGACTCTTCTTGTTAACGGTCTATATTGTAAACTCGAAAAATGTTCATTTGATCAATCAGAAGTCTAATTCTTGGGTTATATAATCTCTGCTAAGGGTTTTCGTATGGATCCCAAGAAACTTTCTGCCATCATGGAATGGCCTCTACCTCAGGGTTTGAAAGCCATTCAGCGTTTTCTGGGTTTTTCAAATTATTATAGGCGCTTTATTAAATTGTTTTCTGCCATTGTAGCACCTATAACCAGAATGACCAAAAAGGATGGTAATACTCATGTCTGGAAACCAGAACCACTTGAGGCCTTTGAATTCCTGAAAGCTTCATTCGCTTCTGCCCCTATTTTACAGCATCCTGTCCCTTCCCTACCCTTTATTCTTGAAGTTGATGCTTCTGATATTGGGGTAGGTGCTGTCTTGTCTAAAAGAGATTCACCTGAAAAGCCGTTGCACCCTTGTGGCTTCTTTTCCAGACAAATGTCCAAAGCCGAAAAGAATTATGATGTAGGCAATCGCGAACTCCTTGCTATCATTTTGGCACTCAAGGAATGGAGACATCTACTAGAAGGTACTAGGGATCCCATCCTCATTTTTACGGATCACAAAAACCTCTCCTACCTTAGTGAAGCAAAAAGATTGTCTTCTAGGCAGGCCAGGTGGTCTCTGTTTTTGTCTCGTTTCAATTACATAATCACATACAGACCAGGTGATCATAACACTAAAGCAGTGTCAGGGTACCTGTGGTCTCTACCTCCGAAAGAGGTAGAGACTTAGCAGTTCCTTCATCCGGACGGTCTGATGGCTTCCTTCCTCGCGGTCTATCTGGTCGTGCAAAGCCGGCCGCGAGGGAGTGACTGCCTTTTACAGCATCACGTCCGGAAGTCGTCAGGACACTACCGGAACGACCTGTCAGTCAAGTGCTGCAGGACCAATCAGGACGCATCAGAGGCGTGGTTACTTTTCGGAACAGGGTATTTAACGGAGCTTCTCTCGTCAGCTCATTGCCCTGTCGTGGTTCTAGCTTGTTCTAGTCACTCAGTGCTTGTGTTCTGCTTATCCCCTTTGGTTTTGACCCGGCTTGTTTATTCTTCTCTGCTTACTTCTGTATCCCTGATTCGGCTTGTCTCTCGCTCTCCTGCCTTCTGTTACCCTCGACCTCGGCTTGTCTTTGACTATTCTCTCAGTACTACTTACGTTAGTCCGGCCATTCTAAGGTCCGGTATACGTATCTGGCTACTGTTTGTACGCTGCGTGTTGGATCCCTGTCCCGATCCTGACATTACGACAGGGCCAATGGATCCTGCAAGTACAAACAGTCAGCTTGCTTCTCCTGATCCTAGGTTTGAAGCTATGGATCACAGAATGGATCAGATGGCAATTGCGCTACAGGCACTATTATCTCGTGCCAATAACCCTCCAGAGGAGATACGTAATACCCCTATTTCTCCTGTCAGTTCAGGTTTAGAGGTAGCCACAGTGGGTGCTTCTTCTCGCATTACCCCCCCAGTACGCTATGGTGGGGCGCCTGAGAAGTGTCGTGGTTTTTTAAACCAAATTAGTATCCACTTTGAATTGCAACCTCGCTCCTATCCTACAGATAGGGCAAAGGTAGGATTTATTATCACCCTACTTATTGAGAAGGCTCTGAGTTGGGCCAATCCACTATGGGAGAACGATAACCCATTAGTATATAACTATAACGCATTTGTAGCTGCTTTTAGAAGAACATTTGACCCTCCAGGTAGAAAGGTTAATGCAGCCAGATTACTGTTGCGCCTGAGACAGGAGAACCGAACACTTGTGGATTATGCACTAGAGTTCAGGTCTCTGGCGTCAGAAGTCAAGTGGAACGAGCCGGCGTATATGGATGTATTTTTGAATGGCCTATATGATGTAATCCTTGATGAGGTTGCTACTAGAGAACTCCCTGAGAATTTAGAAGATTTAATTTCGTTCATCTCTCGTATAGATGAACGTCTAAGAGAGAGACAGAACACTCGAGAGAGGAATCGGAGACCTTCTTTTAGGTTAGCTCCCTCTTTTCCAAGTCCTGACTCCACGGTATCTTTGCTTCCTGAACCTATGCAGATAGGGTATACCCGCCTCTCTGAGGAGGAAAGACAGTACAGAAGAAGAGAGGGTTTGTGTATGTATTGTGGAGCAAAAGGTCATTTACTCTCGAACTGTTCTAACCGTCCGGGAAACGCTCGCACCTAAGTCTCTCTAGAGGACAGGCCTTGGGTGTTTCTATTTTGTCCTCTACTCCTAATTATAAAGATCACAGGCTTCTGCTACCAGTTTCCTTGACTTGGGAGAGGGAAGTAGTAAGGGCTATGGCATTGATAGATTCCGGTGCTGCAGAGATTTTTATTGACCAGGCCTTTGCGAGTAAAAACAACATCCCAACCCAGCTAAGGGAGACACCCTTGGCCGTTGAGGCCATAGATGGTAGACCACTACTAGACCCTGTTATCTTTCGTGAAACCATACCCATTGATTTAAATGTTGGTATCCTACACGTGGAGAATTTATCTCTTATGCTCATTTCGTCCCCTTCCGTTCCCATAGTTCTAGGGTACTCATGGTTGAAGAAACATAACCCTATTATTGATTGGGAGTTAGGGGAGATACTCTCGTGGGGCCAGGGCTGCCAGGATAGGTGTTTAAGCAAGGTTTCTCCCTTAGCTAATATTAACATACCGGAGAATCCTATTCAGGTCACAGAAAGACAAATACCAGACCTTTACCTAGACTTAAAGGCAGTATTTGACAAGAAGAATGCCGATTCTTTGCCGCCACACAGGTCATTTGATTGTAAGATTAAGCTTTTACCAGGGACGATGCCTCCAAGGGGCCATGTATATCCTTTGTCGGTTCAGGAAAACTCGGTTCTAGAGGAGTATATTCGGGAGAATTTAGAAAAAGGATTCATTAGGAGGTCTTCTTCTTCGAGTTATTTGATCGCCTTAAGGGCTCCAAGATCTTCACCAAGTTAGATCTTAGAGGGGCATACAATTCGGTGAGAATCCAGCATGGTCACGAGTGGATGACGGCATTCAATACCCGCAATGGCCACTACGAATACACGGTTATGCCATTTGGACTTTGCAATGCTCCTGCAGTATTTCAAGATTTGATTAATGAGGTACTTAGGGAGTTTCAACATGATTGTGTTATTGTTTACCTGGACGACATACTAATACACTCTAAGGAGATTGAGACTCACCATAAACAGGTCAGAAAGGTATTACACAAACTTCTGCAACATGGTCTATACTGCAAATTGGAGAAATGCAGTTTTGATCAGTCTCAGACAGACTTTCTTGGGTACGTGATTTCTGGGGAAGGTTTTAAAATGACCCTGGAAAACTCCAATCCATTTTAGACTGGCCTTTGCCCAAAGGACTCAAGGCTATCCAGAGGTTTATTGGTTTTTCCAACTACTATAGGCGCTTCATTAAGGGATACTCCACTATCATTGCGCCTATTACCAATATGACCAAACAAGGGGCTGATACTAAGGTCTGGTCTAAGGAGGCTCTTGTTGCTTTCAAGACTCTCAAGGAACTTTTTGCCTCGGCTCCCATTCTAGTTCATCCTGATACGACTCTGCCTTTCTTGCTCGAGGTCGATGCCTCTGAGACAGGAGTTGGGGCTGTTCTATCTCAAAGGTTAGGGGTGGATAAACCGTTACACCCTTGTGGTTTCTTCTCTAAGAAATTATCTGGGCCTGAGAGCAGATATGACATCGGGGAGAGGGAACTGTTAGCGGTCATTAAGGCTTTAAAGGAGTGGAGACATTTACTGGAAGGGACATTACACCCTGTTACTATATTAACGGATCATAAGAACTTGTCTTATATTGGGGAGGCTAAGCGCTTATCCGCCAGACAGGCTCGCTGGTCCTTGTTCCTCACTCACTTTAATTATGTACTTACTTATAGACCTGGTTCTAAGAACTCTAAAGCCGATGCTTTGTCTCGTCAATATGAACCATCCACTATAACTGAACCAGTCCTGTCCTCCATAGTTCCTAAGGGAAATATCATCGCGAACACGAATCTTAGGATTCACTCTCCATTGCTTTCCGAGATCATGAAGTCTCAGCATTTGGCACCCAAACAGACTCCTGGCGATCGACGCTTCGTTCCTGCCACTCTCCAACTGGAGGTGCTACGCTGTCTCCATAACAGCAAAGTGGCGGGGCATCCGGGCATCCGCAAAACATATGCTCTGGTCTCTAAAGATTTTTGGTGGCCTGACTTACGTAAGGATATTAAAGAATTCATAGGGGCATGTGAGGTTTGTACCAAGACTAAGCAACCTCATTCGCTTCCATGCGGATTTCTGCATCCTTTAGAGGTCCCTGAAAAGCCATGGTCCTGTTTGGCTATGGACTTCATTGTTGATTTGCCTATCTCTAAAAAGCAGACTGTTATCCTCACTGTGGTGGACAGATTTACTAAGATGGCTCACTTCATTCCCTTACCTAAACTCCCATCTTCGCCTGAATTAGCGGAGATATTCGCTAGGGAGATTTTTCGTTTGCATGGGATACCTTCCCAAATTGTCTCTGACAGAGGCTCCCAATTTGTTTCCCGTTTTTGGAAATCTTTCTGCTCTCAACTAGGCATCAAATTGAATTTCTCCTCTGCCTATCATCCTCAGTCCAATGGAGCTGCTGAACGTACTAACCAAAAAGTTGAACAATATTTACGTTGTTTCGTTTCTGAACACCAGGACGATTGGGTCGGTTTGATTCCTTGGGCGGAGTTTGCACATAACAATCTCATTTGGGATTCTACGCAGTCTAGCCCTTTTTTCTTGAATTATGGCTTCCATCCTTCCATCCTTCCTTCGGAGTCTTCTTCTCAAGGGGTACCGTCGGTGGATATTCATGTTGCCAATTTAAGGAAGTTGTGGGATCAGACTCGACAAATCCTTCTGCACAATTCCATGCTGGTTAAAAAACACGCTGACAAACGTAGAAGGGCAGCACCGGTGTTTGTTCCAGGCGATAGAGCAGGGGTAGGCAACCTTTTAGCAGCACTGTGCCGATATAGGATTGTGATGTCCCGTAGCGTGCCGGTCCTATTTTTTTTTTTTAAATTGAGGTGTGTCTGCTGCCGTATTCTGCTTGTGTGATTTTTACTGTAATTGCTTTGTATCATTGTATATGTGCGTATATGCAGGGCCATCTTTAATATTGACTGGACCCTGGGCAAAGCATTTGCTTGGGGCCCCCTGGACCCTGTCCCCCCTCCCCAGGCGTGCAATCACGTCCTCCACCCCGATGCTGATACACACAGACATGCTGACACACACACATACTGACACACACACACAGATATACTGACACAGACACACACACACAGACAGACATGCTGACACACACACAAAATTTACACTTTAAAACCCACCCTCCAGTTTTCTACCTTTCCTGCTGGTGGCTGAAGGTGTTGGGAGTTGGGGTCTGGCTCTCTCGGGCAACCCCCCTCCACTCTGCCTACTCTTCTTTCCCGCGCGCTCCTCTCTTTGTGGGAGGAAGTGATGCGCGGCCATCCGTTCCTCCCAGCCTGCTGCCGAAAAGCAAGGGGCCCGCTCGCGCTGTTAAAGCGCATCAGCGCGCGACCAGACCCCTGCTGACAGAAGCCCACCGGGTGGCCCTTTGTGCATGGGCCAGCCAGTGGGCCTCCTTAGTGTGCGGATTACCGGCCGGGGGGTGAGAAATAGCTGAGGCCAGCGGGGCTCACGGTGCAGCGGGGCTCACATTTGCCCCGCGTTAAAGACAGCCGCGGTGCAGTGGGGCTCACATTTGCCCCGCGTTAAAGACAGCCCTGCGTATATGAGCTATTATATTGTATATGTTCATGAGTAGTTTATGGTATGATACATATAAATGTAAGCTGTGTATGAGGGCTGCTTGTGGAATTGTGTGTGTGGATGGATATGTCACATTGTGTGTTTGGTAGTGTGTGGGGGGCTGTTTGGGGTATTGCATGTGAGAGGCTGCATGTGGGGTTGTGTGCATGAAGGTGCATTGTTAGTGGTGTTGCGTTTGTGCGGATTGTGTGTATGTTTGTGTGTGGGCTGTCCGTATTATTCTGCATTTCTGTGTATATCTAGCAGTGTGGGTGGCTTCCCTGGGTTCCAGTGGGGACCAGGCCGGCCAGGTACGTGTCAAGGACAGGAGCTACAACAGCAACTGCGTGCTGCTCCTAATGTGTTTTACACCCCACCTCCTATAGAATGTAAGCTCGATTGAGCAGGGTCCTCTTCAACCTATTGTTCCTGTAAGTTTATTTGTAATTGTCCTATTTATAGTTAAATCCCCTCTCATAATATTGTAAAGCGCTATGGAATCTGTTGGCGCTATATAAATGGCAATAATAATAATAATAATACTGTGTGGATTCCCATTCACCAGTGCTGGGAGGAAGTGATCTCAGATCACTTCCTCTACGTGCTGCAATGCATAAACTGCGGATTGTCCTTCAACACCTTTTCGGATTAGCAGATATCTGAAGTTTCCCTGGGACTCCTGATAGGCCAGAGCCTGTTTGGCTCTAGCAGCCTTGAGTGCCGTGCAAAGGCACCTCGAGTGCCGTAGGTTGCCTACACCTGCGATAGAGTATGGTTAAGTACTAGAAACATTCGGTTAAAGGTGCCATCCATGAAGTTTGCTCCTCGATATATTGGACCTTACAGGGTACTGTCTCAAATTAACCCAGTTGCGTATCGTTTAGCGTTGCCTAATGCCTTACGCATTCCGAATTCATTTCATGTTTCCTTGCTAAAACCACTAATATGTAACAGGTTCTCCTCCACGATCGCCCCTCCTCGCTCTGTGCAAGTGGAGGGTCAGGAGGAGTATGAGGTCACTTCCATCGTTGATTCTCGAGTCTCCCGAGGGAGACTACAGTATCTGGTTGATTGGAAGGGCTATGGTCCTGAGGAGAGAAGTTGGGTACCTCAGGAGGAGGTGCATGCTCCCCGTCTCCGCAGGGCGTTCCACTCTCGCTTCCCTTCTCGCCCTGGTGTCTTCCGCCCGGTGGGCGTATCTGAGAGGGGGGGTACTGTCAGGGTACCTGTGGTCTCTACCTCCGAAAGAGGTAGAGACTTAGCAGTTCCTTCATCCGGACGGTCTGATGGCTTCCTTCCTTGCGGTCTATCCGGTCGTGCATAGCCGGCCGCGAGGGAGTGACTGCCTTTTACAGCATCACGTCCGGAAGTCGTCAGGACACTACCGGAACGACCTGTCAGTCAAGTGCTGCAGGACCAATCAGGACGCCTCAGAGGCGTGGTTACTTTTCGGAACAGGGTATTTAACGGAGCTTCTCTCGTCAGCTCATTGCCCTGTCGTGGTTCTAGCTTGTTCTAGTCACTCAGTGCTTGTGTTCTGCTTATCCCCTTTGGTTTTGACCCGGCTTGTTTATTCTTCTCTGCTTACTTCTGTATCCCTGATTCGGCTTGTCTCTCGCTCTCCTGCCTTCTGTTACCCTCGACCTTGGCTTGTCTTTGACTATTCTCTCAGTACTACTTACGTTAGTCCGGCCATTCTAAGGTCCGGTATACGTATCTGGCTACTGTTTGTACGCTGCGTGTTGGATCCCTGTCCCGATCCTGACAAGCAGACGCTCTGTCCAGACAATTCAAAACTGCTGACAAACTAGAAATCCCGACAGAATAATAGCTACTACTGTTCTATCAATTTCTTCTTCCCTCTTACAAGCTATACAGGCTAAACAGAACATGGCACCTGGAGAGAGGCCTGCTGATAAACTGTTCGTTGATATCCCCGAGAGACGGGACATATTGTCATTGTATCATGACACAAATACTGCTGGACACCCTGGTATTTCTAAAACGTTATCGGCAGTTTCTAGATATTTCTGGTGGGCTTCCTTACGCAAGGACGTCACCGATTACGTAAATGCTTGTACTACCTGTGCCAGTATGAAGTCCTCCCACAGAGTTCCTTGTGGGTTGTTGCATCCGTTGCCCATACCCGAGAGGCCTTGGTCCAATCTATCCATGGATTTTATTGTTGAATTGCCCCCTTCGAATGGTAAAACTGTCATCCTGATGATAGTGGATCGATTTTCTAAGATGGCTCATTTTGTGTCTCTTGTCAAGTTGCCCTCGTCCAAGGAACTTGCCTCTGTCTTCGCCACGGAGGTGTTTCGGTTGCATGGTATTCCCTCGTCGATCGTGTCTGATAGGGGTAGCCAGTTTATTTCCAGATTCTGGAAAGCATTTTGTTCAGAGATGGGTATCTCTCTCTCGTTTTCTTCCGCTTACCACCCCCAGTCTAATGGAGCTGCTGAACGTACCAACCAATCTCTAGAGCAGTATCTTCGTTGTTTCGTATCCCACCATCAGAACAATTGGGCTGACCTTCTTCCTTGGGCTGAGTTTGCTCGTAATAACGCTGCTCATGAATCCTCCGGTAAAAGCCCTTTTTACGTTATTTATGGCCTTCATCCCGTGGTTCTTCCAGCTGCATTCTCCTTACAGGGCATGCCAGCTCTGGATGAACATTTGGCTGGTTTACGTAATACTTGGGAGCAGGTTCAGTGTTCTTTGGTGGATTCCACTGCTTGCCAGAAGGTTCAGGCAGACAAGCATCGCAGGGCGGCTCCATCCTATGCCGTGGGGGACCGGGTTTGGCTTTCTACTCGCAATATTCGCCTTCGTGTGCCTTCTATGAAGTTGGCTCCTCGTTTTATTGGTCCTTTTAGTATCTTGCATGTGGTTAATCCTGTTTCGTATGCCTTGGATCTTCCTAGGAATCTACGCATTCCTAATGTATTTCATACCTCCTTGTTAAAACCCCTCCTGTGCAACCGTTATACCGGGCATGTTCCTCCTCCCCCTCCAGTTTCTGTGGAGGGCCATGAGGAATTTGAAGTGGCCGCTATACTCGACTCTCGTTTTCTTCGGGGTCGCCTCCAATATCTGGTACATTGGAAGGGCTATGGGCCTGAGGAACGCAGTTGGATTTCCGCTGACGCTGTTTACGCTCTTCACCTTGTGCATTCTTTCCACTCTCGCTTTCCTGCTAGGCCTGCTCCTCCCCGACCAGTGGGCGTATCTTCAGGGGGGGTACTGTAGCAGTACTTACCCTCTCCAGGGGCCGGCCGGGGTCCTCTCTTCTCGCCGCGCGCGGTCCTGCTCCGGCTCGTCCGACGTGATCAGGACGGCGGTGTCACGTCTAAACATTTGTTATGAAGGAACACAACTGCAGATTTCGTATAGTTTGAATTTTTATTATAAAAAGTAAAAGGTATTGACTTTAATTCCAATTTACAGGTACTGTAGCTTTAAGTAGTAAACGATAACTGAAGTCCACAATTATATGCACTGTAGCTTTAAGTAGTAAACGATAACTGAAGTCCACAATTATATGCACTGTAGCTTTAAGTAGTAAACGGTGACTGAATCAGAAAGAGTCCTTTAGTAGTAGTAATTAATTAGGTGATAAGAAGTTACAATAGCTGTTCCATAGACTTAAACTGAAGTAAGACTGATGCAGCTAACTGAGATAAAGTATGAGTTGAAGTTAGCTGTAACGAGGTTGTTTTAACGAAGAACTTTGGAGACAGGAAATAACAGCTTTGAGATGATACCGGAGAAACTGACGGAAGCCAAGCACAGAGAGATGGACACAGGTTTCTTCAGGAAGGAAGAGATTCTTTATTGGATCACCGATCGGGACTCAGAGGGACTAATGTCACCAAAATACAGCAAATTCTGAGCCCCGGACAATAGTGCAGGCTCCTTATATAGGCACATAACTCCTCCCATATTAAGCTCCACCCGCACATTCTCTTAACCAATCAACACAAATAAGAATTAACTTCCTGTTTGACCGCATGGCTTGTCCAGCACAATGGAGGAGGGGGAATACTACATCCTGTATTCTTGCACATGCTCCGTACACTACTGATCGTATCTTGCCTCGTGCAACCAACTGATCGATACGTCAGCATATGCACGTACACATGCCACGTGGTAATCTCGGCCTACTAAATTTATTTTTACCGAGATTCCACCACATTCCCCCCTTTGATGCCTCTTGATATTTTACAATTACTTGAGGCATCACTTAACCTTGGTTTGCTTACACCGCAAGTTACCTTGAACCAGACCAGACTTATCTTATGATGTGAATCTTCAACACTCATCTTCCTGCATTGGTTCTCCCTGATCTAGAGCCTTATACTTATAAATCGCCATTATCTGTGCAGCAGCCTTCCTCTCCGCTATATTTTCTATCAGGCTTTGCACAGACCTAACTACTAAGGGTATAAGACACGGCAGGAGTAGACACAACATTAAAATCAGTAGGACTCCACCTACCACTGCCTTAAGCCCTCCAAACCACTCATACCAGCTACCAAACCAACTACTTGGATTATACCCTTTCCATACCTGAGTAGGCACATGCGCTAGTTTAACCATATGGCTAGTAAGCTCAGCTATTGCTTGCCCTTCGTCATCTATTTGAAGACAGCAATTGCTCAGGTTAAACTTCCCACATACACCTCCCTCTACTGCCAAAAGGTAATCCAAGGCTAATCTATTTTGGTAGACTGCTGTACTCATCCTGGTATTATGCTTCGCTAGAAGATTGAGCGCTTGTGATGTTTCGTTAGTGATAATCTCAACCACCGCCTGTAATCTTATAATACGGTTGAGCATATAAATAGGGGTTCTGTAACCAAAGGTACCATCCTCTGCCCACGTGGCTGGCCCATAATAATCTATGATACGCTGGGGAGGCCATTCATTATCTTCCCAGGTGCCTATCTCTATGGGTCCCCTTTTCTTCCTATGATTCACATCATACACTTTAACACCTAAAGTCTCACCTGTTTCAATCGGTAACAAGAAGAAGGATGGTTTGAGCATACCCAACACACATGCCCCTTCCCAGTCCTGTGGCAACTCCGAATAGGCTTTCTTACCACAGATCCAGTACAAATTTGCTGGGGCTCTCCAGGTAGATGTGATGGATAAATCAAACCACACATCCTTTAAATTGGCGTATCTAGCAAACGGGTTAGATGGTTCTGAGACATTTGAAGCCGACCACCAAGTTGTATTCTTTATATTATCATAAGCTTTTTGCCCTAGACAAGTTAATTCTCCTACAGAAGTATTATACATTATTCCTTTCCTTGCTATGCAAACATAACCTATGATGGAGGTCTTTAATCTCCACTCAGATTTACCTCTAACACTCATATGATAATCGGCTTGTGTAGATATTAGTTGGTCAACTGCCTCAGAACCGGACATTACCTCCTTTGCTTCCCAAGGCCATTGGTCTCCCATGTTAGTACCTCCACACACATAGCAGTTGGTAACATTAAGACTACCGGCAATACTTTCGGCTAAATCGATGAACAGGTTTTTAGCATTATGGGGGATCTTATTATCTATACTCATCTCTTCATAAAAAGAATGGTATACTTGATGAGTCTGGGAGGATACCGTATCAGTCTCTATCCCTATAAACAATAATGTCCGAGGATCTAAACCCGTCCCGTATATCTGAAACCCAAATAAATTGCCATATTTGTCTAGGAACTTATCGGGGTTATTTATAAGTATATGGATGGGATTACATTCCATAGACTTACAATATGGGCTAGTCGGCAACTTAGTCACTATCATGTCTTTATCTACTGTCTGTCCCCAAGTCGCCCACCCCACACAAGACCAATATGGGCAAAAGTTATAGTCTTTATTTGGGCATCTAGGACTCACATATTTATTTTTACTACTGGGACAAATATATTTATCATTAGACCCATACGTCCTCTCCCATCTAAGATCCCCACATACATTCCACGGCTTTCTACCACTCGATATTGCTTTACACGCATCAAATAGCAGAACACCCGAAGAATTTACGGATTCTAACACCGTCTTATTAATTAGGGTCCCCTGAGGATCTCCATTCCTGAGAGTCAACCAAATTGTACGAGGTTGATACTCCGGACTGAAGCACTTAGGTTCTCCTACTCCTAAATGGCACACACTATAGTCTATATTTAAGTATCTACATCTCGATACATCTCCTTTACACTCGTATTGTGAATGCCAAATTAGGGTTTGGGAAATATGGTTACCTGTTCTCGTAGTCTTAATGCATACCTCACAGCTAGGAGTGTCGGTACCTCTACCTTCCTGAATATAAAAACACATATAAATAAACACTATCAAAAGCACATCTTTCGCCGTCATCCTCAGTCTTCGTCCGTGCGAAGGCACCTCAGCTTCCAGGATGTGAGGGCTGCAGGGAATGGAGTTCTGCTCGTCTTCACAGGTGTCCCTTCGAGACTTTCCTGGCTTATATACTATGTGTTGGTAAGCGGACAGGCTTTATTATGGCCTTCTCACTCACGCACCAAATCCCAAAAATAATAAAATTTGTAATCCACAATAGTTCCTCGTTACTCCGACTGAGTAGTGCGTTTTAACCGGATCTTGCAGGGATTCTCTGGATCTGCTGTAACTTGCCAAGAATCGACTGCTGCTGGTTTAACCCTGGAGTGATGTATCCACGGAGTCACTTCGGCTACTTTTATCGCTGTAGGGGTAGACAAAAGAACAACATAAGGACCTCTCCACTTGGGCCCTAACGGTACATTATTCCACTCTTTAATCCACACTTGATCTCCTGGATGATAACTATGAACAGGGGGATAAATATTCACAGGTAATCTATCTTGTACCCATTTCTGTACCTCCTCCATAGTCTTACCCAACTCTACAACCTGCTGCCGGGTAATTCCTTCTCCCAACTGACTCAAATCCCCCCTTAAGTTACCAAGTACGGGAGGTGGTCGCCCATACATGATTTCAAAAGGAGAGAGGCCCATCCTTCTGGTAGGGGTACTGCGGATTCGCAATAGAGCTATGGGTAAGAGAACGTTCCACTTAAGTTGGGTTTCCTGACACATTTTAGCCAACTGATTCTTAATAGTTCTATTCATTCTCTCTACCTTACCAGAGCTCTGGGGTCTATATGCCGTATGAAGCCTCCACTTTATACCAAGCATATGAGTCAGTTGTTGTAGGCACTGATGAACAAAAGCTGGACCATTGTCCGATCCTATAGAACAGGGTAGTCCATATCGGGGTATTATTTCTCGTAGCAGGAATCTCACAACTTCTCCTGCTTTCTCTGTACGAGTAGGACATGCTTCTACCCAGCCTGAATAAGTGCACACAATTACCAGCAGGTAACGATGTCCACCCGATTTAGGCATCACTGTAAAGTCTATTTGTAGATCGGACATGGGGAGTCCCCCCATAAACTGGACTCCTGGTGGCTTTACTGGTCCTTGTCTTGCATTATTTTTAGCACACGTTACACATCTTCGTACAATGGCCTGAGTCAAGTTTGACAATCTTGGTATGTAGAAATGTTTTCTGAGAGATTCTTCAGTACTGTCTCTCCCAGAATGTGTCCCGTTATGATAATTTTGGACAATTTCTACCGCTAGTGATGCTGGTATGACTATTCTTCCATCTTCTAGCTGATACCACTTGTTCTCCAAATACTTTCCCGGTTCAGTCTTTAACCACTCCTCTTCTTGAGCTGTATAAACTGGAGTCCATTGGGACAGTGGAGTTGGTATAAGAGCAGCTATATGCCCCACATACTCCTGTCTTCCTGATTCAGCAGCACGCTTAGCTGCACTATCTGCCATCCGATTTCCCTTGGTTACATCACCATCTCCTCTCAGATGCGCTCGACAATGTATGATACCGACTTCTTTCGGCTCCCACACTGCTTCCAATAGTTGTAGGATTTCAGCTGCGTACTTGATTTCTTTGCCTTCTGAATTCAGTAGTCCTCTTTCTTTATACAAAGCTCCGTGGGCATGAGTGGTTAAAAACGCATACTTAGAGTCCGTATAGATATTCACTCTTAAACCTTCAGCCAATTGTAACGCTCGTGTCAGTGCTATCAGTTCTGCCTTTTGTGCTGATGTTCCTTTCGCCAGTGGCCGAGCTTCTATCACCTTGTCTATTGTTGTTACTGCATATCCTGCATAGCGGATCCCTTCTTTCACATAACTACTGCCGTCGGTATAATATTGAACATCGGGGTTCTGGATGGGAAAATCACGAAGATCTGGTCTACTTGAGAATACTTCATCCATTACTTCCAAACAATCATGTTGACTTTCAGTAGGTTGTGGCAAAAGGGTAGCTGGATTTAAGGTGTTTACAGTCTCTAAATGCACTCTTGGGTTTTCACACAACATTGCTTGATACTTGGTCATACGGCTGTTACTAAACCAATGATTTCCTTTGTAATCCAACAACGTCTGTACTGCATGTGGGACTCGTACATAAAGTTCTTGACCCAGAGTGAGTTTATCGGCTTCAGCTACTAGCAGGGCGGCTGCAGCTACGGCTCTTAGACAAGGTGGAAGTCCGCTGGCCACTGCATCCAATTGCTTAGACATGTAGGCAACAGGTCTTTGCCATGATCCCAAGTACTGTGTCAATACTCCCACAGCCATTCTTCTTTGCTCGTGTACATATAAGTAGAATGGTCGTGTGTGATCAGTTAGACCTAATGCTGGGGCACTCATCAAAGCCTTCTTCACATCTTCAAATGCCGTTTGCTGTTCTTGGGTCCATAAGAAGGGGTCGTGCTCTGTACCTTTGATACAGAGGTTTTGCCAGTATCGCGTAGCTGGGAATCCATATCCTACAGAAGCCTGCTGCCCCCAAGAATTCTCGCACTTGTCTTCTATTCTTGGGTATTGGTATTTGGCAGACAGCTTCTTTTCTCTCTGGCCCCATAATTCTTTGACCTTCAGAGATATGGAATCCCAGATATTTGACAGTTGGCAAACACAACTGAGCCTTCTTTCTAGACACCTTGTATCCTGCCTTCCAGAGAATGTGTAGTAGATCGTGCGTTGCTTGCTGACAGATTTCTTTTGTAACTGCTGCTATCAACAAGTCATCTACATATTGTAACAATACACACTCTCCTGGGATGGACTCGAAATCCAGTAGATCTTGACTTAGGGCTGAACCAAATAGGGTAGGTGAATTTTTAAACCCTTGGGGCAGTCTTGTCCAAGTCATCTGGCGTTTTGAGCCCGTTACAGCGTTCTCCCATTGGAAAGCGAAAATACATTGACTTTCTGCGGCAATTCGGAGGCAAAAGAAGGCATCTTTGAGGTCTAAGACTGTAAAGTAAGTAGACCCGCCCGGAATTAAAGCAAGCAGGTTATATGGATTGGGTACAACTGGATGTATACTAACAACCGCATCATTGACTGCTCTCAAGTCCTGCACAGGTCGATACTCATCTGTACCGGGCTTTTGAACAGGCAGCAATGGGGTGTTCCAGGGGGAAGTACAGAATTTTAGGATACCATACCGTATGAACTTATCCAGATAGGATTGGATGTTCTTCTTAGCCTTCTGCGGGATGTGGTATTGTCTTAGGCTCACTGGATAAACCCCAAGTTTTAGTTCAATTTTTATAGGTGGAATATTGCGGGCCAGTCCTGGTGGGTTGTTCTCTGCCCAAACTCCTGGTATGTTAAATAATGTCTCATCACTCCTAGGGTTTTGGCTAGTCAACACTGTATAAAGTCGCCACTCTTCTTCCTTTGGTACGGATAATGTCATGATACCTGAAGGTCCATTAAACTTTAAGGATGTTGTTCCATTTGGTAGGAACGTAATCTGCGCTTGTAATTTGGATAGCATATCACGTCCCAGCAATTGGACTGGACATTCAGGCATATAAAGGAATTTATGTTTTACTACGTGGCCTCCCAGTGTACAGAGTCGACTTTTAAGAACCGGTTTCTCAGCACTTCTTCCAGTTGCTCCTATCACAGTAATAGTCCTTCCAGATGGAGGAGCAACTAGATTAGTCACCACTGAATGTTCAGCACCAGTGTCGATCATGAACGCACTCCTTTTCCCCCCTATTGATACATCGACCATAGGCTCCGCTCGACCAAGGGGGATGGAGCCCGGTCGGTATCAATAGTCCTCCATGACCATGTCAGCCAATCCTACAAAGTCCCTGCCTTCTCTATCGCGGGACCTTTGCGCTGCTGGAATATACCTGTCTTCCCTAACACTTCCTCTGTTCCCATTACTCCCTCTATTACCATTACTCCCTCCGGGGCCTCCTCTACCTCTCGCTCTGCCTCTAAAGTTTCCGTAGCCTGCCCTGGGTAGGTCTCTCTCGTACTGCTCTCTTTGCGGACATTCGTTCCTCCAATGCCCTTCTTCCTTGCAATACGCGCACTGATCCCTACTCAAAGGCTCCCTACTCCATCTACTATTGCCTCTATCTGGGCCCCGTCTATCTACGCCTGCGATCGCTACCGCTAGCATATCAGCCTTTTTACGCATCTTGCGCTCCTCCTCTTTCTTACTTTCTGTTTCCCTATTCATATAAACCTTATTCGCTACCTCCATTAGTTGGGTGATTGACATACCTGCAAACCCTTCTAACTTTTGTAGCTTGCGCTTAATATCTCCGTAAGCTTGGCTGACAAAGGCGGAGTTCACCATTCGGGAATTGTCTGCGTCTTCCGGATTAAAGGGGGTATACAAGCGGTATGCCTCCAATAATCGGTCATAAAAGACACTGTGCGCTTCATCGCTTTTCTGAATCACCTCAACTGTCTTCGACATGTTAATAGCTTTCTTTCCTCCGGCTTTCATGCCAGCAATTATAGCGTCTCTATAGGCTCTGAGTTGAACCATGTCAGCACCATTTACATTCCAATCGGGATCGGTGTTGGGATAATGTGTTGCGGCCCATGCTGATGGATTGGCTTGGTTTAAAGTACGGGCTTTATCCTCTAATGCTTTAATGGCTGCTTGATTTATTCTTGTCCTTTCCTCATTGTTAAACAAAGTCATTAATAACTGATGGCAATCAGCCCATGTCGGGTTATGTGTCTGTACTATTGAGGTGAACAGATCAGTCATAGCTTGTGGTTTCTCAGTATACGAGGAATTGTGGGTCTTCCAATTTAAAAGATCGGTTGTCGTGAATGGGACATATACAAAGACTGGGTCAGCATGTGCCATTTGGCCTGCGGCATCGATATAGGCTGACCCAGGATTCAGACGAAGAGGCATCTGATAGTGTTTTAATTGTTGGGCACCGGTCAACTGTCGGGTCTGTATGGGGCTACGTGGAGGGGCGTCAGTCATAGGTTCCAGTCGGGGAGAAATAGGGTATGGGGATATGGGAGCTTGGTTTTGGGAAAAGGTTGTAAATAAAACACTTCGAGCCGAGCTAGATGAAGCTTGACCGGAAGTCTGAAGTGGCGCCAAATCAGGATATTCGTTTTTAATGGGGGTTGGTTCTGATTCCGGAAGGGGAGATTTAGTACGAGGGGGGGTGGATCCTGTACTGGAGGAGGAAGCGGAAGTGGATGAGGGTAATGAGGGGAGGGTTGCAGGACTTCCTGCATTTGCGTCACTTCCTCTTAACGGAAAGTAAGGGGGCGGCAAAGGGATCTCGGACTCAGGGGGCGTGTCCAAAATGGGCCTAACACCAGTCCTAGTGGACGAACAAGTCCTAGCTACCATGAGGCGACATTGCTCCTCGTGGCATGTCTGAAGCCATTTTGGCGAGTCATTTACGGCCTGTCTCCAACAATCAATATAAGGAAACTGGCCGTAAAGTTCAGGCCTACCTGATACAGCCACGTGTAAGCGCTGTACCAGAGTTGGATCCAAACTGCCACGTGGCGGCCATGCCGCAACCAAAGTAGGCCACTCCCTAGTACACAAAGTGACCAAACGTACAGGAGACATTTTAACCCCAAAATCACAAGTTTTGAATCCCTTTTTAAAATTCTTCACCATACAACCTAAGGGATCCGGAATCGTTGACTGCGACGCACCCATACTTAACAATGGAACGTCGTCGACAACGAATACTATACACGCGTACTATTCAACAGTCACACCCGTTTCCTCTGGCAACAGCACCACGTGGTACGGTTACCAAGTGAAACGTACACAATAACAATAAACACTCAGGGAATTCCCGTACACACACAGCTGTTACACCAGTCACTATATAATCAATATTATGCCCTTTGGCGTAACTATACAGTCACCCACGCTATAATTCTCTATATATGAATTACCCGTCTATAACACACCCCAGTAACATCGTCTTTTACAAATAGCGGTTACAGTACGGTTAGCATAGGTCAAAGCACAAGTTAAGGTCACAATACAATTATTAGTGGTTATGGTGTTAAACATGCAATGGACGACAATGATTAGTACTTATATACAGTGTCAGTAAATATACAGGGTTATGGTACCGTGCACTATGATACAGCAACACACTATTAACACTCTCGCTAGACGGCTGAGCTCGCGCTATCTAACAAGATATACACTTTACTAAGCAATCTTTAACACATTTACAATCCCAACTAAACTATTGGCCAGTACCTTGAATGGACTACCTAAAACTATATACACCCGTTTTGGTTAGCCACACTGCCCAATCACCACATATATAGCGAGCTAGAGAACCGAATTTACACAGGCGCCTCTTAGTCGCACTATCAAAAGTCTAGTGGGTTCCAAATTTACACGCCTTCCCACTTAGCCCAGATAGGTTGAGAGCTAGCGAACCGAATTTACACAGGCGCCGCTTAGTCTCCCGGTCCCTCCGACCTAGCGAACGTAATATACACCCTAGAACGCTAGTCTAGACAAGACACCGGTGTCCGGCTAGGGCTATTTACACCAGGACCCCGCCTGACTAACCAAATCAAACGGTCTGACTAAAGAGCGTTCGATCGAGCGGTGCGCCTTCGCTCCTTCCCTCCGACAGAGGGGGCAGATACACAGATTCAAAACCCCTTTGGGCCTACCGCACAATCGGTATACCCCTAGTGGGTCCTGCCGTCTAAAACAGCAGTTGTCTTACCTCCTCGTTCCTGAACCTGAGTTCACACTCATCGACGGGGACACCCCAGCACTTCTCACGTAGAGGCCGATGATCTCCTGGACAACAGACCAGTGGCGCCGAGACGAAGGGAGGTCCACGCAGAAGTTCAGGGGTGCAGCCGTAGAGAACGTGGGCAAAGATAGACCGTCTCAAGCCTCTGCCTCTCAGCTACCGTTGAACGATGAGCTTCCCGGCCAATGAACCAAATGATACCGGAGAAACTGACGGAAGCCAAGCACAGAGAGATGGACACAGGTTTCTTCAGGAAGGAAGAGATTCTTTATTGGATCACCGATCGGGACTCAGAGGGACTAATGTCACCAAAATACAGCAAATTCTGAGCCCCGGACAATAGTGCAGGCTCCTTATATAGGCACATAACTCCTCCCATATTAAGCTCCACCCGCACATTCTCTTAACCAATCAACACAAATAAGAACTAACTTCCTGTTTGACCGCATGGCTTGTCCAGCACAATGGAGGAGGGGGAATACTACATCCTGTATTCTTGCACATGCTCCGTACACTACTGATCGTATCTTGCCTCGTGCAACCAACTGATCGATACGTCAGCATATGCACGTACACATGCCACGTGGTAATCTCGGCCTACTAAATTTATTTTTACCGAGATTCCACCACAGAGATGCAACGCTTATCACAGAGGTTTTACTTAGCTTCCGGCACATAGAACACTGGTTCCCGAGATCTCCTCAGAGGCGGTTTATCCTGAATGGTGAGAGTTCAGCTTTAGTCGTGGATGAGGAAAGGCGAAGGGAACTTGAAGTCTTCCAGTCCGGTCCGGTAACAGAGGGCTTTCACAACGATGTTGCAGCCGGTTCGTGAGTACGGAACGTAGTTCAATAATCCAGCGTCGATCAGCTGGTGCGGTCAGATTAAATAGGCAGACCGTGTCATAAAGAGGTGTGGCTAAGCTCCGTGGAACCAGGAAGTAAGAGGATATCATAATTAAGGCATGACAGGCGGGCAGTGTCCGCGAGAAGCGGTCACGTGTCCCGCCTGACACTAAGAGCGCGCCGCGTGTCTCGCCGCGTGTCTCGCCGCGTGTCTCGGGCGCGCTCTTAAAGGGACAGTGTGAGACAAAATTAGAATCAGTCTCCCATTGGCCCCTGTCATGCCACGTTCCCCATACACTCACGTTTTGGGGGCGTGGATATGACAGGGGCCAATCAAAGTGAACACTAGGGTATTTATACTCACCTGTTTCCTTTGTACCTTGCCCTATCGTGGTTTCTGTTCAGTTCCCTTTAGTGCTTGTATCGTTCAGTTGTTTTTTTGGTGCTTGATCTTGGCTTTGTTCCTGACTCAGTTCTCTCTTTATCCTTGCTTGTCTATCCACCGGTTTGCTCTCCTGTGTACCAATCCCTGGCTTGTTCTACTTTACGCTGTCTCTCCGTTCCCTTGACCTCGGCTTGTTCTGGACTCTGTCTTTTCTTGAACTCATCTAAGTCCGGCCATTCTAAGGTCCGGTAAGACGAATCCTGTTTTCTTGTCTCTTGACTATCTGAACTATTCCTGCATGTTGAGGTATATTACCGTGACACTCGCTTCTTAAAGGTTTAGATACTTTTCCTTATAAACTGGTTAAATTATGGGAAAATGAACTTAATTTAGTGATTTCCCCAAACGACTGGTTTTCTTTAATTTTGGTAAACAAATTTGTCCATGGCTTAAACCTGACTGAGTGCCACTTTAAGCTACTTTACAGATGGTATTATACTCCGTCAAGATTGGCTAAAATGTATACTTCTCAAGACTCTACTTGCTGGAGATGTGGCACCTATTCAGGTACATTTATTCATATATGGTGGTTTTGTCCAGCACTTAAGCCATTATGGGCCTGGACTTTTAATATATTTTCCAAAATATCTCTGAATGAGGCATCATTTAACGATATAAATAAAAATCCAGCCTAGGCCCTCCTTCATCTGAACTGGCCTTTTAAATCAAGTAAATATAGTTGTTTAGCTATTCATTGCTTTATTGCAGCTAAAATCATCATTGCGAGACAGTGGAAATCTTCTGAGCCTTTTCAGAAGATTTCCCTAATTAATCAAGTTAAATTTCAACTAACAATGGAAAATTATATTCTCAATAGCCGGTCAGTGGTCTCTAAAAAAAGAGACTGGTATTCAATTTGACTAAAAAACTGTTCCCTACTTTAAGGTAACTCATACATTTTCTAGGTGATGGGGGTCTGGATGATGCAATTCCAATTAGTCAGTAGAATTTACCACATGGACAACAGGTATCTAAATCTGTGCCTATTTTCAGGGATATACTTCCCACTTTATCTCCACAGACTTTTGTTGATTCCATATTCATGACTTCCTATTTTTTTTTGTATAGTTGATGGATTGTTACATCCCAACGAATGTATTCTCTTTACATAGTATGATGTATTTATATTAACTGGATGTAATATGTTTGACTGTATGTATGTATTTTTTTAATTGTTTTGTAATATAAAAACAAAATTTCTGAATAAAGAAGTATTAAAAAAGAATAAATAAATAAACACAGGTTACTGGCTATGGGGGGGATAATGTATAATAAACACAGGTTACTGGCTATGGGAGGGATAATGTAGTGGGTGGTGGGAGACGGGGAGGGAAATGAGGGGTAAGCCAGACTGTATGACCGAGATCGCCAGGTGAGCGCCTGCCAGGCTTAATGAGACACCTGGCGTGGCTATAGCCGATTCCATTTATCAGCCTGTTAATCATTTGGAGGTTGGCCAGGATAGTGACTAGGGTCTCCTGATTGGAATCTGAGGTGTAAGCTGACGGCCCTTGTGAACTAGAACCAGGCCTGGGAACATTGGGCTGAGCTGTTGTGAGCCAGTGTAGTTTTGCATTACTGGCAGTGGCTGGGGAGAGGATACCCCTGTGTCAGAGCTCTGCTGATACTTTTTTAGAATGTACCAGAATCCCAGGTAACTGAGGGTAGAAGGGGTGAGGGATTCCTATGGAGACCCTGGCCAGACTGGCGTGCTGGGTATTTCGTACAACAGCAGACCGATTATTGGGGTGGATACTTGTGACATTCTGAAAAAGAAATAATGATTTGGATAAGTAATGTGTCTTAGAGGTATGGATGAGACCTTCGGAGAACTGGCCTGCTAGCTTGTGCCGAAGCGAAGAATTTACCTAGTACCAAGTGACAGGTGAGGCCCTGCTAGTGCCAAGTGGTGGAGAGAGGCTCTACCTATGATTTGGGCCGAGGGGATTTTGTGGCCACTTGAACGTGGTGGCAGGATGTCGGCCCCTTGGTGACCGCAAGAGATTCAAAACGTGTGGCTGTGACATGGGAAGCCCTAACTGTAGCCCTAAAGAAGGGCAAGCGAGGTGGCTAACTATGATTTGGTCGTGGGGCTGAACCTCCGTGTTGAGGTGGGGTGTAGAACTTGCGGGACCGTAGTATTACTTAGGATAGCTAAAGCCAGCGCCTAACCCTCAATGCCAGTTCTCTAGCCTAATGGGGCTTGTCTCTTAGAATTGTGTGATATAACGTATGTAGATACTTAACCTTGAGTGTTTGTCCTCTTTATTTGGGCAATGTGCCAGAAGATTACAATATATTCTTGCTTCTGCAGGGAACGGGCTGGAAAACCTTAGTGGGAAAATTATGCTAGTGGGCCTGAGGCGTGCCACTAATATAATGAGTGTAAAAATGTAGAACGTATGAGAAGGTGTGGATCAGAGATACTGTAACGTACGAACGTGGGTAAGCTGAGGGACCTGAACGTTGGTCCGTAAATTAGAGACAAGCCCCTGGGTTCCCATAAATGTGAATTTTTGAATGATACGAAGGCAAAGTGAGGCCTTAAGGAGAAACGGAATTGTAGTGAGTAAGATTACCAATACCTGATACTGCAATGCAGGGAACCAGGTAGACCGTAGGATGATGATGGAGTAGGACTTGGTGTCGTAGTAATGATATGTAGAAATAAATGACAAAACATTTACCGATAAATATAGTAGTAGTAATATATTGTTGTTGACATTTTGTGAGAAATCTTAGCAGAGCACACTTTGGGAGGTGGGGGGTTGTATGAGGCCGTGGAGGCTGAATGAGGCCTCAAGGGAAAACGTAAAATGGTAAACCTTCTTACCTGTTACCGGAATGCAGGATACTGGGTGCATCTTCTTGGAGCTCTGTTTGAAGAAAAGTATAAGTAATAGCAAGGTTGAGGAATCTCAGAACTGGCCTGTTGGAAGTTTAGAACCCACTTTGGGAGGTGGGGAGGCTGAATGAGGCCGTGGAGGCTAAATGACGCCTCAAGGGAAAAAGAGAACTGGTAAACCTACTTACCTGATACAGTAATACAGGGTACTGGGATACCGCTTCTTGAAGACTGATAAATGCAATAATGTCTGAGAAGTCTGTAGTACACCGAATGACCGGTAGGGGTCAGTGTCTAGGTGAAAATGCAGTGGTTCATTGGTTTGTACATGAAATGCAATAATGTCTGAGAAGCCTGTAGTACACTGAATGACCGGTAGGGGTCAGTGTAGGTGAAAATGCAGTGGTTTATTGGTTTGTACATGAAATGCAAAAATGTCTAAGAAGCCTGTAGTACATCGAATGACCGATAGGGGTCAGTGTGTAGGTAAAAAATGCAGTGGTTCGTTGGTTTGTACATGAAATGCAATAATGTCTGAGAAGCCTGTAGTACACCGAATAACCGGTTGGGGTCAGTGTGTAGGCGCAAATGCAGTGGTTCGTTGGTTTGTACATGAAATGCAATAATGTCTGAGAAGCCTGTAGTACACCAAAAGACCGGTAGGGGTCAATGTGTAAGCGAAAAATTGCATTTCGTTTGTAGCTTTAACCGAACAGATTTTTAACCAAAACAGCTTTTAAACAACAGATTTTACATGAACAGCTAGGTGAGTATAAGGTAACGAAATAACCGTGCAAAACGAAAGGAAACTGTAAAGTGAGGACCTGTGATGTGCTGAACGCCGTGGGAACTAATCCTGGCGCAACAGGTGGGTCAACTTACGGTTTAAGAGTCCCTGAGACACCAAATGCGATGCTGACCGGAGAGAAGGCCACTGGATTAACAGAAAGCCCTGCTGCAGGATTTCTGGACACAGCTTGGAGTAGGAGACCTCATGGAGGAAAGGTGAAACCAAAATGGTGTATTGTATGACCTGGAAGTGGATCTCATGCAAATGCTGACCTTGAACAGTCTATTCGTCTGACCAACAAACAGCTTGCACAACAAAGGTAAGTAGAGGGGCATAGGGTTTATTTAGGATCATAACTCCTCCCACAAATTTAGGCCAAATGACCTTCCAACATATATATATATATATATATATATATATATATATATATATATATATATATATGTTGTGACAGAGTGTTGGGGATGGTGGTCAGGGGTGTATATCTGGCACCCAGACTTTTGCACAGCCACTATCCTGACATGTGGGTAAGCACATGCAGCCCCAGGGAAAGTTAAGTTTAAATGTAGGTTTTTTTCTCTGTTGTGATTTGGGTCCCTGGGGTTGAGTATTCGGAAGAGCAGGGTGGGCCGATTCTCCACCCACTGTCAGAGTGGCTGTGCATGAGTCCAGCCCAGGTTTTCTAAGAAGTTCTGGCTCACTGCCTAACGAGGCCATTAGCCTTGTAGGGCTGTGAGCAGCTATATAACTGCAGTTAAAGCAGGGTGGAGTGAGGGAAGTGTTTTGAGGAGAAAGAAAGTGTTTTGTGGAGAGAGAAGGTTTGCTGTTTATTGTATCCTGTTACTTCTTAACAACAGAAAATAAACAGGCCAGAGGCCTTTTTGAAACTGGACTTTGTCTTGACCTGGTTTTCTTACCCTGGAGGCCTGTGCAGTTGCCAAAAGATCCTGGACAAACACACACAGGAAAGTAAGTTTGTCACATATGGTGGAGAATGTGGGCACTGCACTGAAGAAGCCTGTGGGTATCAACTGGAAGCCAAACAAGTATGGAGGAAGTTGTGAAAGCTTTGTTGCAAACTACAGCGGCACAGCAAAAGGCTACAGGCGTACAGCAGGAGGCCACAGCCGCACAACAGGAGAATATTACAGCTCTACAACAACTGGTAATTACGCAAAAGGCCAACACAGATGCTATGATCCAGCAGGTTCAGGATGGAGCAACATCAGGCCACCAGTATGATATGGAAGGAGATACAGGCTTTGACCAAGGGACTGACCAGAGTCTCGGATGGGACGCAGTCCAAGGTTAAAATGATCAGAGCCAGCCGTTACCTGCAGAAGATGACACCTACAGATGATGTGGAAACATACCTGCTAGCTTTTGAGAGGACAGCTGAGAGAGAAGAGTGGCCGGTTAGTGAGTGGGCACGCATACTGGCACCTTTTCGTATTGGAGAACCCCAAATGGCTTTCTATGACCTAGAACCAGCACAGGCAGGGGTCTTGTAGAATATTGCATATTCTATGTTTCTATTGATTATATATATATGGATGTGTGGATTGACATAAGTAACAGATGGTGTTACATTACTATTACATTGTTACTGTTTCATCGCTGCTACTACTGACATTTTGCTGGAAAACTACAAAACACACGAAAGGATTTATACCGAAGTTCGGCAAACGAACAACGGACTCCCCAGTTCTCGGCGTGTGCCGCCACTTAACCCCGGTCACCTCTGGAAGTACCGAACGGCCGACCACCCAGCTGGAGACGTGTGCCGCCACTTGATCACCCAGGGAGTTGCGGTTTGCGGTTAACCACAAGCTAATTGAGATGGAATGTTGTGGTTAACCTCAGGCTAAGTACCCCTCCCGGGCGGTCGCCGATTCGTACCCAGAACGGTAATAACTTCCAGGCAGAGAACGGGGGTTCGTATATCAGTCTGGCCGTGGAGAGTTCCATAAGATCACGCTGAGGTACCGCTGCCTATTGTCATCGCTTAAAACATGGCCGCCACCTCGTGTTCGGGACTAAAAACATACGAAAGACTCTGTATGCCAGAGACTGGACGTGCCATTCGTGAGGTCTGAGCGCTATTCACATGGATGATGCGCTCTGAACCGAGCTACCTAATGATGGGTGGAATGTGAGGGATTCCTAGTGAAATATTATAATTGTACATTTTATACTGTTTTCTCTTATAGCTATTCCGCGTGGGATTTTGGGCCCTTGGGGATAATCGAGGCATTCCAGCCGTTGGATTCATTTTCCCCAAGAAGGGCGGGGACTTATTTCAAAGGATACAGTATATTGTCATTGGCTGATTGTATGTTTTGTCCCGACATGCCACTCGGTCCAGAGGGGGTTGTCCCTGGACCGAGAATGTTTGCATAAATAACGCTGTACTGTGTCAGTAAAGCCAGTTCTTATTTTGACCCTCAAATCGCAGCCTCAACTCGTTTTGTGGGGAAAGTGTATCCTAGCTGAGCTATAGCTAGTGGGAGATTCTACACTTACAGGTCTCTACCGATTGCAGCTCCGTTCGACTCTTTGTGTTCGGGAACCAGGACATCCAAACGATCCAACCTCCTGCTAGCCCGGAGGCAATCGTAACAGATGGTATCAATAAGTCACAAGGCTTTCTTTGTCCGAGAGTTCTGGAATGTGGATTTGGGGGTCTTGTCCTTATATGGCAAGAGTTATGCTCTGACGTCAGTATGGGCACTTCTATATAGTAACAGAGGGACACAAGGTCTCTCTCTCTTGGCTCTTGGCTCTCTCGGCTCTTGTCTCTCTCTCTCGGCTTTCTCTGACTCTATCTGGATGTAAATATGTAAGGATGTAAAGAAGTCCAGCAATTACCATCTGCTGTTGAATGTCCATTATCCTGTAACATAATTTGTTGTTTTATTATGTATCAGTAACTAAGAATAAACCTGAAGAAACTGTAAGTCAGATTGTGTATTAGTACTTTTCAATAATATAGACATATATTATTGTGGCGAGCATTTGGCCCAAGACTATATATACCAAAAGACGTATATATATCAGACAACTGAAGAAAATAAGAAATTAAGAAGATTTAACTGTGACGATTCAAACCAGTTTTTACAGGTCTACTCCAAACTGAAGGCTGAGATCCTTGCACGACTTGGTGTGACTATGGCAGTTCGTGCCCAAAAGATTTCATGCCTGGACTTTCAACCAAGAGAAACCTATCCGCTCCCAGATGTTTGATCTGATACATCTTGCTAGAAAGTGGTTACAACCAGAAATAAATCCGGCAAGTCAAATCATGGAACTTCTTGTGATGGACAGATTCCTGCGGAGCTTGCCTGCTTCACTGCGTCGATGGGTCAGTCAGAGTGATCCACAATCAGCCGATGAGTTAATTGGTTTGGTGGAAAGATATGTTGCTGCGGATGACAGACAGTGGCTTAGCAACACAAAGTCTATGCAGAGAGTTAAGACTCCAGCTGCTGAAAGACCTGGTAAGATTTTTCAAGGTTTCAGAGACACAGAGGAACAAGAGACATATTCTCAGAGACCCCATATGCCTTTGCCTAGAAATGTTAATCCTGGAAAAGGGTCTAGGTGGGGAACAGTTGATAATATTAAATGTTTCCGGTGTAATGAACCTGGACATAAAGCTAGAGACTGTCCCTTGATTAATAAACCTATGCAGTGCAATATGATTAATCAGGATGTACAATTGTCTTGTTTGCTGAATTATATGGAATCTGCTGTTGCCAACTGTAGTCACAATCCGCAGATATGTTCCATAAGGGTGAATGGCAAAGAGGTTGGAGCTCTATTAGACTCCGGAAGTATGGCGACCTTGATAACAAACTGCCTTGTACCTGAACGCGATATTGATGCATGTCAGAAAATTGGTATAATTTGTGTTCATGGTGACAAATGTGAATATCCTACAGTTTTGCTAAAATGTTAAAGCCTTTTTGGTACTGTTAATCATAGAGTGGGGGTGGTGGATAAATTGGCTTATGATGTGGTGTTGGGAAGGGATTTCCCCCAATTTTTAGACTTGAGGTCTCCAGGAAAAATAGCTCATGATTGTATAGCTAATGATGATGATGATTCTGGAAATGTGTTCCCTTTCTCTGGCATAGAATGGGAAGGACTAGGCATAAGACCAGAGAAGGCTGAAGCCTCAAGTCACAGGCCAGCTTTAGTAGGAGATGACCCGGGCCACGCTAGTCAGCAGTCCAATAACGATCAGGATCAAGGCATTAACTTCCCTGAATTAGAAGTCAGTCCTGTTAACTTCAGGAAAGCACAATGGGAAGACCACACTCTTGCAGAGGCCCGTACAAATATCCAGGTTTCTACTGATGATCCAGTACAACTAGATAGAGCCCCTTCTTTTTCTTACTTTGAGGTACAGAATGATTTGATATATAGAGTAGAGAAAAAAGGGATGGATGTTGTAAAGCAACTACTTGTTACTAAGCCCTTCAGACATACAGTCCTAAATCTTGCACACAGCCATATACTGGGGGGACATTTAGGCATAGAAAAGACAAAAGAAAGAGTCTTACAGAGGTTTTATTGGCCTGGGGTATTTGCTTCAGTTGCAAATTATTGTTCTTCTTGTCCTGAATGCCAACATACCGCCCCTTTTAAGGCATACCGCAGTCCTCTGGTACCATTGCCTATAATATAAATACCTTTTGAGAGGATTGCAATGGACTTGGTAGGTCCTCTGGTAAAGTCTACAAGGGGGCATCAGTATATATTGGTGATTTTGGATTATGCTACCAAGTACCCGGAAGCCGTACCCCTACGTAACATGTCTGCAAAGACAATAGCTAGAGAACTCATGCTCATGTTTAGCCGGGTGGGCATACCAAAAGAAATTTTGACAGATCAGGGTACACCATTTATGTCTAAATTTAAAAAGGAGTTATGTAAACTACTTCAAATTAAACATCTTAGGACCTCTGTTTATCATCCCCAGACAGACGGACTGGTAGAACGGTTTCACAAGACCTTAAAAAGTATGTTAAAGAAAGTAATTGACAAGGATGGTAAGAATTGGGATTGCTTACAACCCTATCTAATGTTCTCCATAAGGGAGATGCCACAAGCTTCTACGGGCTTCTCTCCTTTTGAGCTTCTATATGCCCATCATCCCAGAGGTCTGCTAGATATAGCAAAAGAAACCTGGGAACAGGAGTCCAATCCGTACCGTAGTGTAATTGAGCACATAGCTCAAATGCAAGATAGGATGGCGGCTGTCATGCCAATAGTTAAAGAACATATGCAGAAAGCCCAAGTGGCCCAGAAAAACAGTTATAATAAAAATGCCAGACTGAGCGTTTTTCACCCAGGAGACAGGGTACTTGTTTTGGTCCCTACAGTAGAAAATACATTTCTAGCATCTTGGCATGGCCCGTATGAGGTTATTGAACAGGTTGGGGAAGTTAATTATAAAGTGAGACAACCCAATAGGAGAAAGCCTGAGCAAATCTATCATATAAATTTACTAAAACCCTGGAAGAATAGAGAGGTCTTAACTACTTCAGTTGTCACTAATAGGACTGGTAGTGAACTTGAAGTAAACATACCAGACACACTATCCCCCCACTAGAAACAGGAAGTAAGGGGCTTTATTGGTAGAAACAAGGATGTATTTTTTGTAGTTCCAGGCAGGACTAATGTTATCAAGCATGATATTGTTACAGAACCAGGGGTGACGATAAGTCTTAAACCATACAGAATTCCAGAAGCACAGAAAGAGGCTGTATCTGCTGAAATTAAGAAAATGTTAGATCTTGATATTATTGAGGAATCACAAAGCGAGTGGAACAGCCCTATAGTATTGGTGCCAAAACCTGATGGCTCGTTAAGATTTTGAATTGATTTTCATAAATTAAATAGTGTGTCCAAGTTTGATGCTTATTCAATGCCTAGGGTTGATGAACTAATAGAGAGACTGGGTAAGGCTCAGTACCTGACTACTTTTAGACCTGACAAAGGGTTATTGGCAAGTACCTCTTACAGACAGAGCAAAAGAAAAATGCTTTTTCGACATCAAGGGGCTTATACCAATACAAGGTGCTACCATTTGGGTAACATGGGGTCCCTGCCACTTTTCAAAGACTGATTGATAAGATTTTGAAGCCTCACAGCCATTATGCGGCCGCATACTTAGATGACATAGTCATTCACAGTTCTGACTGGGCTTCACATCTTCCCAAAGTGCAGGCAGTACTGGACTCTATCCGCCTAGCTGGTTTAACTGCTAACCCATCTAAGTGTACCATAGGTTTGGAAGAGGCAAAATATCTGGGTTATTCGATTGGGAGAGGGCTAGTTAAGCCCCAAACAGCAAAAGTGAAGGCCATACAACATTGGCCACGCCCCCTCAATAAAAAGCAAGTCAGGACTTTCTTAGGACTTATTGGGTATTACAGGCGATTTATTCCTGATTTTGCTTCATTAGCAGCTCCTTTAATGGATCTCACAAAAGGAAAAGCTCCACTAGTAGTGAAGTGGTCATTAGAGGCAGAAAAATTGTTTGTAAATTTGAAAGAGGCTTTGTGCACCCAACCAGTTCTGGTAACCCCGGATTTCACTAAAGAGTTTAGTGTCCAAACCGATGCATCAGAGATTGGATTAGGGGCAGTTCTGTCTCAGGAAATTCAGGGTGAAGAACACCCAGTGTTTTATTTAAGTAGGAAGCTGACTCCCGCTGAGAAATTATTCAATAGTGGAAAAAGAATGCCTTGCCATAAAATGGGCCTTAGACTCATTAAAATATTGTCTGATGGGTAGAAAATTTAGGTTGGTCACAGACCCCTTAACCTGGATGAGTCAAAACAAAGATGATAATGCCAGGGTGACAAGGTGGTTCCTCAGTTCACAACCATTTCATTTAACAGTTGCACATAGGCCGGGTTCTAAACATGGAAATGCTGACAGTTTGTCACGTGAAAATGTGTTTTCCATGGTCGCTCACCCCATTAGGTCTGAGCTGGGGGGGGGGGGGGGGGGGGAAGATATGTGACAGAGAGTTGGGGATGGGGGTCAGGGGTGTATATCTGGCACCCAGACTTTTGCACAGCCACTATCCTGACATGTGGGTAAGCACATGCAGCCCCAGGGAAAGTTAAGTTTAACCCCTTCAGGACGGAGTTAATAGTACACGTTCTGATCAAAACAAAACGTAAACAAAAACTGGAATTTGCGCTATATGTCTGTTCAACCGTAGTTCCCCTCTTTCATATTAAATGCACCCACACTTATTATATATCATTTTGTTCAGGAGAAACAGGGCTTTCATTTCATATAAAATATTTATATATGAAACATAATTTATTATGAATAAAATTAAAAAAACTGTGAGATTTTTTTTCTTTTTTTATTTGTAGTTCCGCTTCACATTTTAGCTGTAAATGTCATAATACTGTTAGATTTTACTGCAAAAAAATGCACATATTTGTAATCAGCGATGTCTCACGAGTAGAACAGTACCACCTATTAAAAGGTTTTATGGTGTTTTGGAAAGTTACAGGGTCAAATATAGAACGTTCCATTTTCAAATTGAAATTTGCCAGATTAGTAATGTTACCTTTGAGACGGTGTGGCAGCCCAGGAATGAGAATTACCCCCATAATGGCATACCATTTGAAAAAGTAGACAACCCAAGGTATTGAACGTGGGGTATGTTTAGTCTTTTTTAGTAGCCACTTAGTCACAAACACTGGCCAAAGTTAGCTTTCAGATTTGTTTTTGTGTGAAAAAAGCAAAAAACTAATATTTGGCCAGTGTTTGTGACTAAGTGGCTACTAAAAATTACTGGACATACCCCATTTGCAATACCTTGGGTTGTCTACTTTTGCAAATGGTATGCCATCATGGGGGTAATTCTTATTCCAGGGCTACCATACGGTCTCAAAGGCAACATAACTAATCTGGCAAATTTCAATGTCAAAAAAATGAAATGCAAGCCTTATATGTGACTCTCTAACTTTCCAAAACACCAAAAAACCTGTACATGGGGGTACTGTTATTCTTGGGAGATTTCACTAAACACAAATATTAGTGTTGTAAAACATATTACAACAATAATATAGTCCATAAAAGTGCCGTTTGTTTGTAAAAAAAATGCAAAAATCTTCACTTTTACTTAAAATATCATCATTGTAATACAATTTACCAGTTTTAAACACTAATATTTGAGTTCAGCGAAGTCCCCCGAGTAAAGCAGTACCCCCTATGTACAGGTTTTAGGGTGTCTTGGAGAGTTACAGGGTCAAATATAGTGCTTGTGAATTAAATTCTCTGCACTTTCTCCCTGTGTTGTCAGGCATGTCAATCAAATTTTAATTAATCAAATGAGATAATTATGTTAAAAAGTTAATTAAATATACACGTAGAATTTTAATATATATGCATTTATAGGTATTTAAATTCTACGTGTATACTAATGTAATCTTTTATGTAATTATATGTATTTATCTCTCTCTCTCTCTCTATATATATATATATATATTTGCGGTTATTTGTATTTTATATATAGATAGCTATATATAGAATGTCATTCTAAGTGTATTCTGTTTCCAATATATATATATTAATAACAAAATACAGTTAGAATGAAATTACATATGAATATATAATTTATTTTACATTTTGTTTCAATATTTTATTTATTTATTTCATTATTTTATTTATTTAGTATTGTAATTATACGTATATATATATATAATATATATATGTAGATCTATTATATATATATACATATTATATATATGTAACGTCATTCTAAGTGTATTTTAATATTAATATATATACTTATATTAATATTAAAATGCATTACGTATGACGTTACATATATATAATATGTATATATATTATATATATACATATATTATATATATATATATAAATGCATTTAATTTATTTTATAACATGCTAATCATTTTTTTTTTACACTACCTACCAGCAGGGGGACTGTCTAATATTTTAGACAGTCCCCCTGCTGGCAGATCCATAGCCAGCTATAGGGGGCCATGTGATCGCTCTTTGAGAGCGATCACATGGCCCCTGGGGGCCTCATTTGCCGGAGGGGGGCTGCCTGGGCTCTCAGGCAGCCCCCCAGAAGAGGATCGCGGCGGAGGTGAGTACACCGGACCTCCAGGGGCTGCAAGCCGTTACGGCGTTCTATGCCGCCGCAACGGCTTTAAAGCCCTTTAAAGCCGCGACGGCATAGAACGCCGTAACGGCGTTAAGGGGTTAAATGTAGGTTTTTTTTATCTGTTGTTATTTGGGTCCCTGGGGTGGAGTATTTGGAAGAGCAGGGTGGGCCGATTCTCCACCCACTGTCAGAGTGGCTGTGCAGGAGTCCAGCCCAGGTTTTCTAAGGAGTTCTGGCTCACTGCCTAACGAGGTCATTAGCCTCACCTGTAGGGATGTGAGCAGCTATATAACTGCAGTTAACCCCTTAAGGACACAACTTCTGGAATAAAAGGGAATCATGACGGAATATTTCCGTCATGTGTGCTTAAGGGGTTAAAGCAGGGTGGAGTGAGGGAAGTGTTTTGTGGAGAGAGAAGGTTTTGCTGTTTATTGTATCCTGTTACTTCTTAACCCCTTCAGGATGGAGTCAATAGTACACGTTCTGATCAAAACAAAACGTAAACAAATACTGGAATTTGCGCTATATGTCTGTTCACCCGTAGTTCCCCTCTTTCATATTATATGCACCCACACTTATTATATATCATTTTGTTCAGGAGAAACAGGGCTTTCATTTTATATAAAATATTTATATATGAAACATAATTTATTATGAATAAAATTTAAAAAACTGTGAGAAATTTAATTTTTTTTTTTAATTTGTAGTTCCGCCTCACATTTTAGCTGTACATGTCATCATACTGTTAGGTTTTACTGCAACAAAAAGCACATATTTGTAATCAGCGATGTCTCACGAGTACAACAGTACCACCTATTAAAAGGTTTTATGGTGTTTTGGAAAGTTACAGGGTCAAATATAGAACGTTCCATTTTCAAATTGAAATTTGACAGATTAGTAATGTTACATTTGAGACAGTGTGGTAGCCCAGGAATGAGAATTACCCCCATAATGGCATACCATTTGAAAAAGTAGACAACCCAAGGTATTGAACGTGGGGTATGTTTAGTCTTTTTTTAGTAGCCACTTAGTCACAAACACTGGCCAAAGTTAGCGTTCAGATTTGTTTTTGTGTGAAAAAAGCAAAAAACTAATATTTGGCCAGTGTTTGTGACTAAGTGGCTACTAAAAATGACTGGGCATACCCCATTTGCAATACCTTGGGTTGTCTACTTTTGCAAATGGTATGCCATCATGGGGGTAATTCTTATTCCTGGGCTACCATACGATCTCAAAGGCAACATAACTAATCTGGCAAATTTCAATGTCAAAAAAATGAAATGCAAGCCTTATATGTGACTCTCTAACTTTCCAAAACACCAGAAAACCTGTACATGAGGGGTACTGTTATTCTCGGGAGACTTCACTAAACACAAATATTAGTGTTTTAAAACAGTAAAAGATATTACAACAATAATATAGTCCATAAAAGTGCAGTTTGTTTGAAAAAAATGCAAAAAGATTAACTTTTACTTAAAATATCATTGTTTTAATAAAATTTACCAGTTTTAAACACTAATATTTGAGTTCAGCAAAGTCTCCCGAGTAAAACAGTACCCCCTATGTACAGGTTTTATGGTGTCTTGGAGAGTTAGAGAGTCAAATATTTATTATTTTATTTATTTATTATTGTAATTAGACGTATTTATATATAATATATGTGTATATATCTATTATATATATAATATATATATACATATTATATATATGTAACGTCATTCTAAGTGTATTTTAATACTAATATATATACTAATATTAATATTAAAATACACTTTGTATGACGTTACATATATATAATATGTATATATATTATATATATAATATATATACATATTATATATATATATATATATATATATATATATATATATATAAATACTTTTAATTTAATTTTACACATGTTTAATTTATTTTTTTTACTCTTCCTACCAGCAGGGGGACTGTCTAATATTTTATATATTATATTATAATATTTTGGCAGATCCATAGCAAGCTATAGGGGGCCATGTGATCGCAATTTGAGAGCGATCACATGGCCCCCGGGGGCCTCATTTGCCATGGGGGGGCTGCCTGGGCTGTCTGGCAGCCCCCCAGAAGAGGATCGCGGCGGAGGTAAGTAGCTGCGATCTTCTGGGGGCTTAAGCCGTTACGGCGTTCTATGCCGATGGAACGGCTTTAAAGCCCTTTAAAGCCGCGACGGCATAGAACGCCGTAACGGCGTTAAGGGGTTAACAACAGAAAATAAACAGGCCAGAGACCTTTTTGAAACTGGACTTTGTCTTGACCTGGTTTTCTTACCCTAGAGGGCTGTGCAGTTGCCAAAAGATCCTGGACAAACACACACAGGAAAGTAAGTTTGTCACAATGTATACACATAGAATTTAAATACATATATATGTATATATATTAAAATTATACGTGTATATATAAATAATCTTTTAACATAATTATGTGATTTGTTAAAATGACGTGCCTGACAACCCAGTCAGAAAGTGCAGAGAATTTAATTTGCAAGCACCATATTTAACCCTGTAACTTTCCAAGACACCATAAAACCTGTAAATGGGGGATAATGTTTTATTTGGGAGACTTTGCTGAACACAAATATTAGTGTTTCAAAATAATAAATCGTATTACAATTATGATGTTTTCAGTAAAAGTTAAGTATTTCGCATTTTTTCACACACAAATGGCACTTTTACTGATGATATTATTGGTGTAATCTGTTTTACTGTTTTGAAACACTTATGTTTGTGTTCAGTGAAGTGCCCCCAAGTATAACAGTACCCCCATGTACAGGTTTTATGGTGTTTTGGAAAGTTAGAGAGTCAAATATAAGGCTTTCATTTAATTCTTTTCACATTGAAATTTGCCAGTTTGGTAATGTTGCCTTTGAGACCGTATTTTAGCCCAGGAATGTGAATTACCCCCGTGATTGCATACCATTTGCAAAAGTAGACAACCCAAGGTATTGCAAATGGCATATGTCCAGTTATTTTTAATAGCCACTTAGTCATAAACACTGGCCAAATACAAATTTTTTGCTTTTTTCACACAAAAACAAATATGAACACTAACTTTGGCTAGTGTTTGTGACTAAGTGGCTACGAAAATAGACTGGACATACCCCACTTGCAATACCTTGGATTGTGTACTTTTGCAAATGGTATGCACGTTTTTATGTGAAAAAAAAAGAAAAATGGGATGTGCTATATTTGACCCTGTAACTTTCCAAAACACCGTAAAATCTGTTAATGCTGGGGGTACTGCTGTACTCGTGAGACTTTGCTGAATACAAATATGTGCATTTTTGTGGAGTTTAAGCGAACAGTATTATGACATTTACAGCTAAAATGTCAGGCGTATTCATAATAAGTTATGGTTCATATATGTATATTTCATGAGAAATTAAAGCCATGTTTCTCCTGAACAAAATGATATATAATAAGTTGTAATAGATGTGTGTATTCAAGGCGCTTACAATTAAAGATGAAAATAACAAATAGTAGCAGCTACCACTAACAATAGGAACTCTCTATCCTATATAGTGATGTACCGAACTGTTCGCCGGCGAATAGTTCCTGGCGAACATAGCGTGTTCGCGTTCGCCACCGCGGGCGAACACATGGGCGGTTCGATCCGCCCCCTATTCGTCATCATTGAGCAAACTTTGACCCTGTGCCTCATGGTCAGCAGACACATTCCAGCAAATTAGCAGCAGACCCTCCCCTCCACACCCTTCCACCTCCCTCCCAGCATCCATTTTAGATTCATTCTGAAGCTGCATGCTTAGTGAGAGGAGGGAAAGTGTAGCTGCTGCTGATTAGATAGGGAAATTGATAGCTAGGCTAGGGTATTCAGTGTCCACTACAGTCCTGAAGGACTCATCTGATCTCTGCACCCCAAAAAGCCCTTTTTAGGGCTAGAACATCAGTCTGCTTTTTTTTTTTTTTCTTTGTAATGTAATTGCAGTTGCCTGTCTGCCAGCTTCTGTGTCAGGCTCAGTGGATACTGTGCCCATATGCCCAGTCAGTGCCACCACTCATATCTGGTGTCTCTGTAGCGTGCTTTTACAAAGAAAAAAAGTTTTCCAGTGTAAGCTAATAGCAGTCAGTGTCCTTAAAGCGGGTGTTTCAGGCCTTCAGCGTGTGCCCTGCAGACCCCTGCCAGTGGACTTTGACAGTTGCAACTCATATCTGGTGTCTCTGTAGCGTGCTTTTACAAAGAATAAAAGTTTTCCAGTGTAAGCTAATAGCAGTCAGTGTCCTTAAAGCGGGTGTTTCAGGCCTTCAGCGTGTGCCCTGCAGACCCCTGCCAGTGGACTTTGACAGTTGCCACTCATATCTGGTGTCTCTGTAGCGTGCTTTTACAAAGAATACAAGTTTTACAGTGTAAGCTAATAGCAGTTAGTTGTCTTCAAGCGGGTGTGTCAGGCCTACAGCGTGTACTCTGCAGACCTCTGTCACTGCACAGTGCCACTCATATCTGGTCTATGTCTCAGGCAGGCAGCATTACACACATGGACGTACGGTGTGATGATGATGATGTTGTACCCGCTGCTGCTTCCTTTGCTGAGTTGTCAGATACAAGTGAAGCGGTTGATGATGACGATGTGTCCATGGATGTCACGTGGGTGCCCGCTAGAAGAGAAGAAGAACAGGGGGAAAGTTCAGATGGGGAGACAGAGAGGAGGAGGAGACGAGTTGGAAGCAGGGGGAGGTCGTCGCAAGGAGCTAGTGGCATAGTCAGACAGCATGCATCGGCACCCGGCGTCAGCCCGACAGCACGCCAATCAACGCATGCTGTGTCCACCACCAGAATGCCGTCATTGCAGAGCTCAGCAGTGTGGCATTTTTTTTGTGTGTCTGCCTGTGACAACAGCGATGCCATTTGCAACCTGTGCCAAAAGAAACTGAGTCGTGGGAAGTCCAACACCCACCTAGGTACAACTGCTTTGCGTAGGCACATGATCGCACATCACAAACACCTATGGGAGTACAAGCAGCACACAAACTTAAAGCCGCCATCCTCCTCATGGTCCATCATCTTCAGCCACGTCAACCACTGCTGTCCTCCTTGCCCCCTCTCAACCATCCGCCACTCCGTCTCTCGCCTTGAGCAGTTCCCGCTCATCTGCCCACAGTCAGGTGTCTGTCAAGGACATGTTTGACCATAAGAAGCCAATGTCACAAAGTCACCCCCTTGCCCAGCGTTTGACAGTTGGCTTGTCCGAACTATTAGCCCGCCAGCATTTTTCGTTGATATGCATTTCTATTTCTTCTTATATAACAAACAAATTCTGAGACGACGTTGGTAGGGCTATTCACTTGTGTGATCTGTCATGAATTGTCATTTGAATGTTAATTTGAACTGTGGGGCACAAGAACTTGAATCGAAAACATCTTTAACCCCTTAAGGACACATGACATGTGTGACATGTCATGATTCCCTTTTATTCCAGAAGGTTGGTCCTTAAGGGGTTAAGCCAACTATGTTTTCACTAAGCTTAGTGAATAACTAACATTAACGAGTCGGATTAAACGTACTCTGCACTCGAGGTATGATCTGTTTAAATGACCCCACTCAGGCCCTAAATGGTAAAACGTTTCACATGGGCATACGAAAGGTACACATGGCAATTAAAATCAGAAAATATGTAAAACATTTGTAGATATACTGGAAATTAGTACACCAATACGATTAAGCACTGTACTTTCTGTACTTTCCGGATTCATGTTTGCACGTTTTTTGTTTTTTTTTCAATTTGACAATTTTTATTTTATCAGTGAACTTGTTTGGGATACAGAAAGGAAAAAAAGGGAGGGTAAGCGGTTAAGGTACATCGATCTTATTCACATCTTATACATTCAAGAGCAAACTGGTTATTCATTCTCATGGGAGTTTTTCCGCTGCCCTTGTGCCTTCGGTCTAGTAAAAAAAACTTTTACAAACTAATAAAATCTGTCAACATTGAAGTTGCTGTTTAGCAGATAGGAGAGTGCGCTGGATCTTGTGTATTGTTTATTGTATAATATGGCCCCCAGCAGCACCCCATTTAAGCATGTTTAGGTGAATGCAACCATCCCCCCATGTTTCCTATATATATTTGGGAGTCTAGCTAACTCCTTGGTTTTGCACCCCTCCCTGTTACAGGTGCCTCATCTCAGGTCCCTATTTAGCCTTGTACTGCAGAGAGCCTCAGATGGATTTTTTTTCCAAGTAAGTGGTTAATCTCATAAGAGCAGACATTAGACTGTGAGAGTAGGACCTGCCAAAGATGGGGTACATTGACGTTGTGGCAGGCTTATGCAATGTATGATCATATAATGTAACTAAATCCCCATTTTTTTGCCTAGATTAGGTGTTTTTAAAAAAAAAACTTTTACAAACTAATAAAATCTGTCAACATTGAAGTTGCTGTTTAGCAGATAGGAGAGTGCGCTGGATCTTTTGTATTGTTTATTGTATAATATGGCCCCCAGCAGCACCCCATTTAAGCATCTTTAGGTGAGTGCAACCATCCCCCCATGTTTCCTATATATATTTGGGAGTCTAGCTAACTCCTTGGTTTTGCACCCCTCCCTGTTACAGGTGCCTCATCTCAGGTCCCTATTTAGCCTTGTACTGCAGAGAGCCTCAGATGGAATTTTTTCCCAAGTAAGTGGTTAATCTCATAAGAGCAGACATTAGACTGTGAGAGTAGGACCTGCCAAAGATGGGGTACATTGACGTTGTGGCAGGCTTATGCAATGTATGATCATATAATGTAACTAAATCCCCATTTTTTTGCCTAGATTAGGTGTTTTTTAAAAAAAAACTTTTACAAACTAATAAAATCTGTCAACATTGAAGTTGCTGTTTAGCAGATAGGAGAGTGCGCTGGATCTTGTGTATTGTTTATTATATATATATATATATGTGATATGTTATTGTTCTAACACGACCCCCTCCTCCTCCTTCCTCAGATACGCCTCCCATATGTTCCTGGCTTCCACTATGTGGTTTGGGGGGTGTAGCCGCTGGCAGGTTTTTGTTTCATATGCTAGGTTTAGGGAGATCTGTTGGAGAAGGCTAGATCTCTCCGGTGGCTGTTGTTGTTTCCACCCTCTAGCTATTAATAAGTTGGCAGCAATCAAAATATGATATGTTAGGTCGGCATGTGCTTTTGGGAATGGGTCAATCGAGATGGAGTAGGGCATTTTCTGGTCTCAGGTTGGTTCTCGTGACCAGTGCCCCTTGTATCACCCCCTCAACTGCTTTCCAGTATCCTCTGATGGCCGAGCAGGCCCACCAGATGTGGAGCATTGTGCCCTCCTCTATTAAACATCTCCAGCAAAGTCTCGAGGTGTTGGGATATATGGTCGCTAGTCTAGTCGGTACCAAGTACCACCTATATTGTATCTTGCGCATTAGCTCTAGGTGGGATGCGCATCTGGATCTACCTTTATGGGCTATGAAGGCTTGGTTCCATTGTTCTTCTGAGAAGACTGTACTCAAATCCTTATGCCATGCCTCTCTGAATTTGTCTAGCTGCGGTGGTGGCTGTTGGGTAGGATTATTTAGAATTGCATACATGAGTGAAAGCGGTTTCTTGGGCATTGTTCTAGATTCGCATGCTTTCTCTATACAACGCCTGTGGGTCGGGGCTGTCAGGATAGTGGAGTTTGTCAGTGCTCCCTTTAGTTGTAGGTAGGAGAATATCGCTCTTTGTGGCAAATCGTAACTCTGTTGCAGGTCGGGGAATTGTCTCAGCTGTCCTTGATTATAGAGGTGTCTAACCAACGTGCATCCTCGCTCGGTCCATAGTCGATGGTCAAATGTGGGATTCGTCATGTGTATGCAGTATAGTGTTGTGGCCAGCGCCCATTTATCTGTATAACCTAATTGTGGTTTAATCGTATCCCATGTTTTCAGGAGGATTGCGGTAGTGGCAGGTGTGTCTGGTAGTTTAGGGCGATGTCTATGTGGGACCCAGAATAAGTACCTAAGGCCCTTGGGGCTAGCCCACGTTGATTCCATCTCCACCCATTGTGGTGTGTTGTTGGCTGTGTGTGCTTGCAGGGCGGTGGTCATCAGCGCTGCCCTATAGTAGGTTCTCACCTCTGGTAGTCCTAGCCCTCCCTGCTCTAGGGGTTTGGTGAGTATGCTAGTGGCTACCCTCGTTTTTTTGTGTGCCCACACAAAGCTAGTGAGAGTCCTTTGTAGACATTGCAAGTACGCATTGGGTAATGGGATCTGTAGCGTTCTAGTTAGGTATTGGAATTTCGGCAGCAGCAGTTTGCACGTTTTTTTTAAGAATTTGCCAGGAATCTATTTTTGAAGTTGTTCCCCTCCTCTTGACACGATCAATAACCTGAGAGTCTCCGTAAGCAGGGTTGACCTGTTAGTCCCGTTTTCCATTCAAGTTGCACATGATGTCCCGGCTAGGTTTCCAGGGACAAATGTTGGAGCCTCAGCGTTGCCCCAATATGGAGGGAGCGTGGAGTTTGTTGGAGTCCATGAATGACAGAGTCCATGAAGTGAGTGCTGGTTATTTTGTGCTTCGCTGTCACAAATATTATCGTTGTGGTTGTTTGTGGAATTACTCTTCATTGGTCCAGCTGGTTCATCTTCTTGTTATGATCAGTCCCGGTCAGAGAGCCTCATATCGTTGCTGAAACGTACGGTTCAGTTGCGGGTCGTCGTGGTGTGAACGAGGTGACCTTGCTCGGGTCCCAGGTGTGCGTGGGCCTGGTGGCGGGTTGCGGTTGTGGTTTTAGCAGACAGTCCTGCGGCAGACCTAAATCTCGTAAGAGTGTGGCTGCGTCTTGTAGGTCATGGATTCGGTGGGTGATCTCGCCTCGTGTCACCTGTAGCAAGCGTGGCAAACGCCAGCGGTATACTATATTGCGCTGTTGGAGGAGTGAGGTAAGGGGTTTGAGTGACCTCCGCCACACCATTGTGCTGCCGGATAGGTCATTATAGAATTTTAAGGCCATGTTCTCAAAGCGGTAGTTTGCCTTACCCCTGATTGCCTTCAAGGTTGCTGCCTTGTCTGCTCCGTGCCTGAAATGAATAATCAAGTCGCTTGATGCTGTTGCAGGGGCTTTAGGTGGCTTAGGGATACGAAAAAGCCCTTCCAAGGGTGTTGCCTTTGCCTGCTTGGGTGGCAGCAAGTCCCCCATCATTCTCCTTACTAAGTGCGGCAGCTCCTCCTCAAGGACCGCGTCGGGTATCCCCCAGGCACTCCTTTTCAATGGCAGGGTATCTACTTCCCTGGGTAAAAGTTTCTGGTTTAGATAAGCCCCGGGTTGCTCGCCACCATCTGCTCCGACTTGGCTCAGTACTGCTCCCAATCCAAACATAGAAGTGTCTGTATGGACGAGAAAGCGTTTAGTTGGATCAGGAGCAGAAAGTACAGGTGATTTAATGAGCGCCGTCTTGAGCTGTTGGAAGGTCTGTTCACACTCTGGGGCCCATACTACTATCTTGGGGAGGTTTTTATGTGTTATATCCGTGAGAGGTTTAGCTAGGGTGCTGTAATTAGCTAAGAATTTCCTGCAGTACCCTGCGGTACCCAGGAATGCGAGGACCTGGGTTTTAGTGCGGGGGGTTGGACACTTGGCGACTTGGCTCTGGTTTCTGTAGCAGGCTCCCGACTCTGTGCCCTAAGTATTGAACTTCTGACATTCCTATATGGCACTTACTGGGCTTTAGGGTCAGTCCGGCCTCCCTAATCCGGTCTAGTCCGGCTCTTATGTGGGTCAGGTGTTCGGCCCAGCAGCAGCTAAAAATGGGTATATCATCCAAGTAGGCACAGGCATACTCCTAAAACCCACCCAGTAGCCGATCTACCATCCTCTGAAAGTTAGCCGGGGCATTCTTCATCCCGAATGGCATGACCTTAAACTGATACAGGCCAAAAATGGTGACAAATGCCGACTTGGGGATGGCGTCCTCGGCTAATGGAATTTGCCTGTACCCCTTGCACAGATCTATTGTGGTGAGGTACTGGCCTCTGGCCATTTTGTCTAGGATCTTGTCTATCCGGGGCATAGGGTAGGCGTCTGAGGTTGTTTTATCGTTTAGCCTCCGGTAGTCCACACAGAAACGGGTCGTGCCGTCCTGTTTCGGTACTAGTACTACCGGGGAGGCCCAGGGGCTGTCAGAGTGTCCTATCACCCCGAACTGCAGCATTTCCTCAATTTCTTTTTCCAAGCATCTTCTTCTATCTCACGGTTCCTAAAATCGCTGCCATATACACGTCCACTGATAGGGGACCCAACAGGTATTAAACATGATAAGAATAGTACTACTTAACACACCTTATAATAACGCAGAGAGAGGCAACGCAGAGAGAGGAGTCTGAAGAAGAGGAGTCAGAGGAGGAAGGAGGCTTTGAGGAGGTGGAAGACCAAACACAGCAGGCGTCCCAGGGGGCTTGTTGTCATCTTTCGGGGACCCTTGGTGTTGTATGTGGATGGGTGGAGGAAGAGACCTTCAATGACATCAGTGAGGACAAGGAACGGGACATGGCTAGCTTGGTATCCAACCTTGTGCAAATGGACTGTTTGCGGTTGTTTGCGGTACGTTAAACGGGGAGTTTGGTCTGTCACTGTGAAGCGGGCGTAACCCTTACACTACCTGATCGATACAACATCATACAGTAGGCCCCCCCCATCATTATTTTTATGGCCCCCACCCACCGCTCTTGGGTGGGGGCAGGGGGGAGGACAGTAGGTCCCCCACCTTATCCTTATTTACTGAATATTCCCCTGTATAACAATGTTTGGCATTTAGTCAATATTCCCCATTCTGCTCTGTGTCAGTGTGTATCAGGGTCTCTGAGGACAGGTGTCAATCCATATCTGCCAAGTGACCAATGTAGGGGGAACAGTCTCTATTCTGCTCTGTGTCAGTGTGTATCATGGTCTCTGAGGATAGGTGTCAATCCATATCTGCCAAGTGACCCTATGTAGGGGGAACAGTCTCTATTCTGCTCTGTGTCAGTGTGTTTTAGGGATCCTTAGGATAGGTGTCAATTCATATCTTCCAAGTGACCCTATGTAGGGGGAACAGTCCCTTTTCTGCTCTGTGTCAGTGTGTATCAGGGGCTTTGAGGGCAGGTGTCAATCCATATCTGCCAAGTGACCCTATGTAGGGGGAACAGTCTCTATTCTGCTCTTTGTCAGTGTGTAGCAGGGGCTTTGAGGACGGGGAACAGTCTATATGCTGCTCTGTGTCAGTGTGTATCATGGTCTGTGAGGACGGGGAACAGTCTCTATTCTACTCTGTGTGAGGAGGAGGAACGGGAAATGAGTAGCTCGGCATCCAACCTTGTGCAAATGTGGTCTTTCATGCTGTCGTGTCTGTTGAGGGACCCTCGTATAAAAAGGCTGAAGGAGAACGACCTGTGCTGGGTGTCCACGTTACTAGACCCCCGGTCTCTATTCTGCTCTGTGTCAGTGTGTATCATGGTCTCTGAGGAAAGGTGTCAATCCATACCTGCCAAGTGACCCTATGTAGGGGGAACAGTCTCTATTCTGCTCTGTGTGAGAAGGAGGAACGGGAAATGAGTAGCTCTGCATCCAACCTTGTGCAAATGTGGTCTTTCATGCTGTCGTGCCTGTTAGGGACTCTCGTATAAAAAGGCTGAAGGAGAACGACCTGTGCTGGGTGTCCACGCTACTAGACCCCCGGTCTCTATTCTGCTCTGTGTCAGTGTGTATCATGGTCTCTGAGGACGGGGAACAGTCTCTATTCTGCTCTGTGTCAGTGTGTATCAGGGGCTTTGAGCACAGGTGTCAATACATACCTGCCAAGTGACCCTATGTAGGGGGAACAGTCCCTATTCTGCTCTGTGTCCGTGTGTATCAGGGGCTTTGAGGACAGATGTCAATCCATATCTGCCAAGTGAACCTATGTAGGGGGAACAGTCCCTATTCTGCTCTGTGTCAGTGTGTATCAGGGTCTCTGAGGACAGGTGTCAATCCATATGTCAAGGTGTCAATCCATATGTCAAGGTGTCATTATGTCATATGTCAGGTGTCAATCCATATCCATTGTGATTTAGGAATGTTAGGTGATTTCTGCCCTTTCTGGATTAAAACCAGACTCTGCATCAACTGTGTAATTTTCCATGGGAGTTTTGCCATGGATCCCCCTCCGGCATGCCACAGTCAAGGTGTTAGTCCCCTTGAAACAACTTTTCCATCACTTTTGTGGCCAGAAACAGTCCCTGTGGGTTTTAAAAGTCGCCTGCCCATTGAAGTCAATGGCGGTTCGCGAACGTTTGCGGAAGTTCCCGTTCGCCGTTCGCGAACCGAAAATTTCGTGTTCGCAACATCACTAGTGCAAAATAGTACATTTTAGAAGTGCCCTTCATATCTGAGAGTCAAATAGAAGCATCTAATAGTGCACTTACTGCACAGTTGCAAAAATTCTAATTGTTTTTGGTGCTAAACTGCTAAATAGTAAATTTTGGGGGTGCCCTTCATATCTGAGAGTCAAATAGAAGCATCTAATAGTGCACTTACTGCACAGTTGTAAAAATTCTAATTGTTTTGGTGCTAAACTGCTAAATAGTATATTTTGGAGGTGCACTTCATATCTGAGAGTCAAATAGAAGCATCTAATAGTGCGCTTACTGCGCAGTTGTAAAAATTCTAATTGTTTTGGTGCTATTGTTTCAATAAGTTAAGGGAAGCTTTACAATATATTGACTGGCATAAACTCTTTAGTGAAAAGAACACTGAGGATAAATGGATCATCTTCCAACAAATATTACAAAGGTACATTTCTCAGTATGTACCATTGGGAAATAAATATAAAAGAAACAAATTAAAACCAATGTGGCTTACTAGAGAAGTAAAACAAGAGATTCAAAATAAGAAAAGGGCATTTAAAGCATTTAAATCGGAAAAATCAGATGCATCTTATAAAAGATATAAGGAAGCAAATAATGCGTGCAAAAAGGAAATTAGACTTGCTAAACTTCAAAATGAAAAAATTATAGCTAAAGAGAGCAAAACCAACCCCAAAGCATTTTTTAAGTACATAAATTCTAAAAAACCCAAAAATGAAAGTGTAGGTACACTAAAAACTGAAACGGGGGTGTTGGTCAATGAAGACCAGGAAAAGGTAGGAATTTTAACCCCTTAAGGACACATGACATGTGTGACATGTCATGATTCCCTTTTATTCCAGAAGTTTGGTCCTTAAGGGGTTAAATAACTATTTCTCCTCTGTATATATTAAGGAAGAACCCATGGCAATAGATGTGCAAATGATTGCTACTAAAAACTTGCAGAATAATTGTAATTGGTTAACTCAAGACAAGGTGCTGTAGCGGTATCCATCCACGTGTACTTAAGGAACTAAGTGTAGAAATAAGTGAACCTCTGTTTTTAATCTTTCAAGATTCTTTTCTTTCAGGAAGTGTTCCGGAGGATTGGAGGAAGGCAGATGTGGTTCCTATATTCAAAAGGGTTCAAAATCCTTGCCTGGAAATTATAGACCTGTGAGCTTAACTTCTGTGGCTGGTAAAATATTTGAAAGATTATTAAGGGATTATATTCAAGAATTCCTTGAGAAGAACATGGTTATCAGTAAAAATCAGCACGGTTTTATGAAGCACAGGTCGTGTCAAACTAACTTGATTGCATTCTAAGAAGAAGTAAGTAGAAGTATAGATCAGGGTGTTGCAGTGGATGTGATCTATTTGGACTTTGCCATGGCATTTGATACAGTTCCACGCAGAAGATTAGTGTTCAAACTCAAGGAAATCGGTCTAGATGAAATTGCTTGTTCTTGGGTAGAACATTGGCTTAAAAACAGAGTACAACGAGTTGTCGTTAATGGTAAATTTTCAAGCTGGACAGAGGTGGCAAGTGGTGTCCCTCAGGGGTCTGTTCTGGGTCCCCTTCTATTTAACATGTTTATAAATGATCTTGAAGACAGCATTGAAAGTCATATTTCAGTGTTTGCAGATGGCACAAAACTTTGTAAAATAATAAAATGTGAGCAAGATATTACTTTGCTGCAGAGCACTCAAATGGCAGATGAAATTTAGTGTTGAAAAATGCAAAGTTATGCACTTCGGCGTAAAGAATACACAAGCAACGTATACCCTTAATGGAAGCGAATTCGGGATAACAACACACGAAAAGGACTTGGGAATTGTTATAAACAACAAACTATGCAACAATGTGCAATGTCAATCCGCAGTGGCCAAGGCCAGTAGGGTATTGTCATGCATGAAAAAGGGCATTCATTCTCGGGACGAGAATATAATTTTGCCTCTTTATAAATCACTGGTAAGACCACACATTGAATATGCTGTGCAATTTTGGGCACCTGCTCTAAAGAAGGATATTATGGCACTAGAAAAAGTGCAGAGGCGGGCTACAAAATTAATAAAAGGAATGGAACATATCAGCTATGAAGAAAGGTTAACAAATTTAAACCTATTTATTTTATTAAAACGTCGCCTGAGAGGGGATATGATAACATTACACAAATATATTCGAGGCCAATACAAACCATTGTGTGGAAATCTATTCACAAACCGGACTTTACATAGGACACAAGGTCATGTGTTTAGACTAGAAGAAAGAAGATTTTGTCTAAGGCAAAGGAAAGGTTTTTTTTTACTGTAAGAACAATAGGGATGTGGAATTCTCTGCCTGAAGAAGTGGTTTTATCAGAGTCCATACAGATGTTCAAACAGCTACTAGATGCATACTTGCAAAAACAGAATATTCAAGGATATAATTGTAGCGGAACGCAGTAAGCCTGTCCTGCAAAATGCCTGTGTGACTATATTCGTTATAATTTTGCCTGTGTTGAATTGCTATTCGTCTATTTAAAATGTGAATTGTATGTTATTCGGTAGTTTCCATCCGTACTATATGCTTATGGAAACTACCGAATGGAGGGACCACCCCGGAGAGAAGTGTGCCAGCAATTAAGGTTCACATTCTTTCCAAACCGCAAGTTAACCGGCTCATTAACATCGTATCTGGGTGGCCGCCATTCGGCATGCGTACACGTGGCGGCGGCCATCTTACGCATGAAAATCTCAGCGGTGTTTGATCGTCGAGTGTCTGGAACTCAAATCGGACACTCAAACAACCGAACACCGCTGAGACCTCCAGAGCTCCGTAACTGCCGAACGGAGAGACCTAACGAATCCCCATTCGGTAGTAACAAAGTACCGAATGAGGGAATCACTATCTAGGTGAATTAAAGTATGGATGACAATTATAAATGTCTGTTTTAACTTCCGAACGGAGACCGACCGCAGGGCCCATTCTCATGGAACCCTTTTCGGATACCAACTCGTGTGCGGTCGGTCAAACTTCACCTTCCTGTAACTACCGAACCACTGGTCCGATCTGGGTGAATTTTGGATATTATATTCACCCAGATCAGGGCTACCTAGCGGTACCCTAATATTAAGGATATGTGATGGTTTAGGGGTACATCCAAGTTTGGGGTAAAGTACTGTACAAGTTAAGGGGATTATGACTCACTCTGAGGGGAGGAGATGTGTGGGAGGTAACAAGCACTGTATTGGTTACTGTCATAATTACTGTAGTTCCCTCCCTTGCATGGGAGCAGGCTTTATAAGAAACCTTGGAATAAACGATTGTCAGTTCTACTCCTGAAACTGTGTGTTGTCCAGTTATTGGGAGTGTTGTGGGGATATTGCTGTACCTTTTTACCTGCTGGAAACTCTGCTGTGGATTTACTAATGACTTGTTCCTGAGCCTTCCTTGGATCTAAAGTGGAGAATAGCTGTGAGAAATCAGCTCTCCGCTACAATAATCTTTCAATGTAAAGTAATAACTGCTTGAGCCAAGGATAAATCTGACTGCCATTCTGGGGTCAAGAAGGATTTTTTTTCCTAGCTTGTTGCAAAATTGGAAGTGCTTCAAACTGGGTTTTTTGCCTTCTTTTGGATCAACAGCAAAAAACATATGTGAGGAAGGCTGAACTTGATGGACGCAAGTCTCTTTTCAGCTATGTAACTATGTAACTATGTAAACTGCTAAATAGTACATTTGCGGCCTGCACTTCATATCTGAGAGTCAAATAGAAGCGTCAAATAGTGCGCTTACTGCGCAGTCGTAAAAATTCTAGTTGTTTTGGTGCTAAACTGCTAAATAGTACATTTTGGGGGTGCATTTAATATCTGAGAGTCAAATAGAAGCGTCAAATAGTGCGCTTACTGCACAGTTGTAAAAATTCTAATTGTTTTGGTGCTAAACTGCTAAATGTTACATTTTGGGGGTGCACTTCATATCTGAGAGTCAAATAGAAGCGTCAAATAGTGCGCTTACTGCGCAGTTGTAAAAATTGTTTAGGTGCTAAACATTTATTGTGTATGATGGGGATGTAAAGGCTATTTACATCAAAAGTAAGAAGCGCATTTTTTGAGTACTTGATAGAAGAGAACGTATTCCTGCCACAATAGGTCTTCTGGGTGGATTGACCAAACATCTGTAAATATTTGGCAATGTGCACAGGACTGGGACTATGGGAAATGAAACTGAAAATAATCTAAACAAATCATTGTCAATTTTTTTCAACGAGTGCTTCTTTCAAAACCCCATCTACTTTGCGTTTCAAATTTATAGTAGGATTACCCTGAACCTTGTAATAAGTATTGCTCATTGTCTACATGCAGTGCTTTTTACACTCATATGTGGTCTCAAATTGCATAATGCACACCCCAATACAGCATTAGCAAATGATAAAGGGATGTTATAATTTGCCAACTCATAAGACTGGATACTTTTAGCAGGCTAAGAGTTTTTCCTGCTTACTGAATATGGATTTTCTTATACACATCAATGGGGAATTCTATTCTGTGAGAATAGTGTATGCAAGATCTATCTTGTTAAAGTACATTTTTATAAAGCCACAATGCCGCTGAAGACACTTAGATATACCTCTCCTCCTCGGACCTCTCCCCTACCGTCCTGCAACATGTTACTGCTTGCCTATTTTCCACCTCTGACTGGATTTCCTCCCCCTTTTTTGAAACTCAATCTCTCTAAAACTGAACTGTTGTCTTTCATCCTCCTGAGTGTTCTTTTTTTTTTTTTATAAATTCTTTATTTTAGGATTTTTGTTTTGTGGGGGGGGGGGGGGGGAGGTTACAGAAAGGAAGAGGTTAAGGGTGAGAAATGCAGCCTCAAGTACAACGCATATCATACAGTAGTCTGTTCGGTGAGTACGTATAAGTGCTAGCAATAAGTCACATTTTGTTATACAGTGGTAACAAATTTAGGGATTTTTGCATTTATCAAGGATTAACAGTGGGGTGAGCGTATTGGGGTACTCACTACACCTGCTGCGTGGTGCGTTTTAAGGGTGAAGGGTCGTTGGTGGGGCCTGGGGGGGGAGGTTTCGTAGTGTTAATCTTTGGTTTATGGCTTTTCGTTGTTCGTTGATGTGGACCGAGGGGGGTGCAGAAAAGAGAGTGGGGGGGTGATATTTGGTTGGGGGTGTACGGTGCTCTATGCTGTTGTGACCGAGATCCCCGTGCGTTGTGACTTTGCGCATACTGTTCCTTACTTATGTGCTGTTGGTGGCCCTTCATCATGTATCTCTGTTATTCAAGGGTGGGAGCGTGTGTGGGTTCTGCCTGTGCTTCACGGTGTTAGGTGTCCATATCGTGCTCTCGGGGCGTGTGGTGGAAGGATAGGTTGTGGGGTTATGGGGTGTAGGGTTCTGTTCTCTGGGGTGGAGTTGGGGGTTGTTCATTGTCGGCTTGCCTTTTTCAGTGTTTGGATTTCTGGGTTGCGTGGGGAGGTGAGGGGTAGTCCCCCGTAGCCCTCGCCGTTGGGGATACCTGGGTGTGCTGTAGGGCGTGCTGTGGGTGTTCCATTCTCTTTTCAGAAAGTATAGGCCTGTTCCTTTAGCTTGTGTGTGGTGGGTTTTCCCTTTCGTTTGTGTGGTTATCTTGTGCCTCTTTTGGTCGTTTAGCCATGGGGCTTGCTTTTGGGTGTCCCTTTCCTGGCTCAATGGGTTGGATATTGCTGGGAGCTTGGCTTGTGTGCCTGGTCATAGTGTTCTCTCTCCTCCTCTTTGCCTCAGGTCTTGGTGGGTTTTCTTGGTTTTGGATGGGTTGTGGTTCTGGGTGTTTCAGTTCCCCATGACGTCCCGTTGAGCCCCCGCATCCCAGTCGGCCAGGCCCACTCTCAGGATCAGTAGGGGTAAGGCAGGAAAAAAAAAAAAGGGGTTGGGATGTTGAGCGGGGGTAACTGACTTTGAGGGTAGGTGGTAGGGGAGGGTGTGGGGGGGATGGTTGCGGTTTGGGATGTGTTTTGGTTGCGACTGATCAGTATTCTTCCTGGGTGCTGTCCTTTTCGCGTGTGTTATGTTAGGGCTGGGGATCAGGTGTGTTTTCTATTGTGTGCGTGGTGGTTTTGAGCATTGGTGTGTTGTTCCCTTGGCTGTGTTCACTGCGTTAGTGTATGTTAAGAGTTTCTCCATTCATGGAGTGTTTATGTTTATGTTTAGGCTTGGGTAGTTGGTGTCCCAGAGGTCCCAAGTCCTGTGGAAGGCTTTGTATGCATCGTGTATCTGTGCTGTCAGTTCATCTAGATCTCGAGTCTCTTTGATTTTGCGTATGATTGTGGAGATTGTGGGGATGTGTTTGTCATCCAATAGTTCTGCTATTGCTCTTTTTGCTGCTAAGGTTATGCGGCCCGCTAGTTTGTTTTCGCTCCGTGTTAGGGATTCGACAGGTTTGTTCAGGAGCATGGTCCAGGGTTGAGCTTCGATTGGTTTGTCTATAATTAGTTCCAGAGTGGTTTGAGTTTGGGGCATTGCCACAATAGTGGAGGTATGTCCCGGGCTCTCCGCATAGTTTCCAGCACTGTTCGTTGGGCAGTTTCCCCATTTTGTGGAGTTTTCGCGGTGTCATGTACCAGCGTAATAGGGTCTTATAAGCCTGCTCTTTATGTGTGACACATACCGTCAGTGTGTTTGTTGCGTCCCAAATGTCTGCCCAGTCTCCTGGGTCCTCCGGTGGTCCGAGGTCGCGTTCCCATGCTGTTATATAGGTGAGGTTAACCTGCGAGGTGTGGGTCGTTAGGGTGATGTAGATGTCTGAGATTTGTACTGGGCGTGTCGGTGCATCGGAGCACTGCTTCTCAAATGGTGTCAGTGTTGATATACCCGCTTGTTTGATCATGGGTTGTTGTGCTAGGTCTCTCAGTTGCAGATATCGGAAGTAGTCCGGATAGCTGTCACGAGGTTGTGGGGGAGTGGGGCTGAACTGGGCTCATCAACCTTGCCAGTTACAAGTTGGGCGGGTGTCTCGCGTGTCCTGTGGGAAATCGGTGTTGCGAGAACAAGGTGTTTATGGGTCTGAGTGTTCAAGTCGTGGCAGCATGTGCCTGTGACCTGCCTGTGGGTGCTCTGTACTGTCTGAGCCTTGGGAGTAGGGGGGAAGGGGTTGTTGTGGGTTCCGTTTGGTAGGGAGTTGATTCATATTTCCTTAAGGATATGCCTCAGCCTTATGGGTGTTGCGCTTAGTTGGCACTTGCTTGTTACAAACAGTGGCATAAACCAATATGTGATAAACATTACACAGTTAGCATAACAGTTACATATTGAAACCATTAAACTTTGCGACATTTGACTGGTCCCTAAGTTTAATTTCTACTCCCATAGTCTTGCCCTGGTGGTCTGCATTGTCCGTGCCCTTGTATGCCACGGCGGCCGTCGTGTGTCGCCCGTCTGTTGGCCCTCTGGTCTGGTGGTGGTGGGCCGTCGAGGGGGGGAGGGGTCCCGTGTCCCAGCCCCCAGGTCCGATCTTCGGTGTGCCGCCCTGAATCTTTAGTCTGGTCCGTCGCTGTCCCCAGTTAAGCCTAGTCAGGGGCCACCCCCGCGTTCCCTCAGTGCTTTGTTGTCGGGCAATTGTGGCTCCCACTCCGTCTCTCCCGTGTATCTCCTGTATCCCCCCACCTATTGGGGGATCCCGGTGACGGGCCACCACCACCAGACCAGAGGGCCAACAAGGGGATCCCGGTGACGTTATGTTGTCCCACCCTCCCCATGAAGCACAGTGTTGTCTGTCATTCCGTGGGGGGAGGGGTTGGCGCCCGGGGTGGCGCCGTGTTGTGTCTGTGTCATCAGTGGGTGTCGCTTTGCCACCCACCGCTCTCCCCCCCAGCCCCAATGCATCTCTGGTGGATGCTCTGTGTTACTCGCCTCCAAGCACAGAGGCGGGGAGAAGGGCGGGGGCGAACGATGCTGTCCAATTTCTGTTCGCTCTCAGTGGCTGGGTTCGGCATTTCCCCCTTCCCCCCGGTAACAGTCGGGTGTCTTGTCACTAAAGTGTCCTGTACAGTGTCAACAGTGCATGAAATCCCCCTGCGCTTAATAAGATGTCCTGAGGTGATGCCGGTTGGCCCTGGGTCATTGCCTGGGGTTGTGTGATCTGTCCCAGTGTCCGCTGGTCCCTGTGGGTTTGGGGTGAGGAGGGTATCAGTACAGTACCTTATGGGTTGGGTGGTGGTCCGGCGGCCGCACGGGCATGAGTGGAGAAGGCAGTGGGCATCACTTGGCTCGGGCAATTCATGTAGCATTGACTCATGTGGATTTGCCCGGGTCCTGGTGCCGCTGCTGGAGTTGCTGTATGGTTGGTGGTTGTATGCCGGTGGCAGCGTGCTGTGGGCTCTCGGTGGTCAGGCTCTTGCAGGGTCATTCTGGGAGATCGTTAGATGTTGCTTCTAGCCTTGTGTCTGGGGCATGTTAATGCTGTCTTGTTCATAAGGTCAGGGGTCCAGTCAGTGCGCCTGTGTTCGCTGGCCTTTAGTTTCTAGGCGCTTGCCTCTGGCTAGTGGATACCTGTGAGGGTGGCCCGTCGGACTCTCGCAATCGTGTTAGGAGTTGCGGAAGGCCCAGGTCTGGTCAGTGTGTAGAACCTGTTGTCTTTCCAAATTATGATTTTAAAAGGGTGGCCCCAGGCGTACCGGAGACCGTGTTGTTGGAGGTGTTGCGTTAGTGGGTGTAGATCTTTCCTCCTCTTAAGTGTGGTTGGAGCCAGGTCCTGGTAGAGCTGTATCTGTACTCACTCCACTTCTACAGGTGAGTCCCGGGCTGCGCGCATGATTCATTCTTTTATATGATAGAAGTGTAGCCTTACTATTATATCTCTTGGAGTGGCGGCATTGCTGCTGGGTGCCCTTAATGCGCGGTGTGCGCGATCCATTAGTAGGTCTGCTGCTGTGGCCTCTGGTAATAGGTTGAGGAAGACCTTAGTAAGTGTGTCCGCTATCATTTCGGTGGACACCGTTTCAGGCAGACCTCGCACCCGGATATTGTTCCGGGGCGTTCTGTTATTTAAGTCTTCATTCGAGTCCTCCAGGATCCGCAGCTGTTCTCGCAGGTCCTGCAGTTCATCTTCGTGCATGGTGACAGTTTCTTGCAGCGCCTCCATTTTGGACTCTGTGGCCTGTGCTCGGGCCGTGAGGTCAGCCATCCCTTCAAGGATTGGAGTTAGTCTTTTGTCCAGACTTTTGAAAGTCTGCCAGGAAGCCCTTCATATCCTGCCTGGTGAGTGGGGCTTCTGAGGCCGTTTGACTGCTCATCTCCGTGTCAGACTCGGGTGGGGAGAGCCCCCAAGATGGCGTCTGGGCCTTCTCTGTGCATTGTTTGAAGATCGGGGCTACTGCTGTGTTGCGGGGTTTTCTCCCTCCGCCCATGGGGGGTGAGTAAGGGTGTTCAGGAGTATGTTTTCAGGGTTCAGGGGGGGCTCAGGTGCTTATGATCGCTTTCGATTAGGCGAGGTCTTGGCAGAGCTCGCGTTTTAGGCGGCCATTCACTCATGTGGTCAGGCTCATAAATTCTAAAAAAAAAATTAAAGTGTAAAAACTGAAACGGGGGTGTTGGTTAATGAAGACCAAGAAAAGACAGGAATTTTAAATAACTATTTCTCCTCCGTATATATTAAGGAAGAACCCATGACAATAGATGTGCAAATGATTGCTACTAAAAACTTGCAGAATAATTGTAATTGGTTAACTCTGGACAAGCTGCTGTAGCAACTAAAGAAAGTTAATATAAACAAAGCTCCAGGGCCTGACGGTATCCATCCATGAGTACTTAAGGAACGAAGTCTAGAAATAAGTGAACCTCTGTTTTTAATCTTTCAAGATTCTTTTCTTTCAGGAAGTGTTCCGGAGGTTTGGAGGAAGGCAGATGTGGTTCCTATATTCAAAAAGGGTTCAAAATCCTTGCCTGGAAATTATAGACCTGTGAGCTTAACTTCTGTGGCTGGGAAAATATTTGAAAGGTTATTAAGGGATAATATTCAGGAATTCCTTGAGAAGAACATGGTTATTAGCAAAAATCAGCACGGTTTTATGAAGCACAGGTCATGTCAAACTAACTTGATTGCGTTCTATGAAGAAGTAAGTAGAAGTATAGATCAGGGTGTTGCAGTGGATGTGTATGTGTGTGTAATGTAATCCTGAGATCTCCCCTGCCGGTCTCAATACATAGGCATGCCGCGGGGATTAGGGTGTGCCCAGGCACACCCAGCACACCCCGTGCACACGCCTATGGGTAGAACATTGGCTTAAAAACAGAGTACAAAGAGTTGTCATTAATGGTAAATTTTCAAGCTGGACAGAGGTGGCAGGTGGTGTCCCTCAGGGTTCTCTTCTTGTACCCCTTCTATTTAACATTTTTATAAATGATCTTGTAGACAGCATTGAAAGTCATGTTTCAGTGTTTGCAGATGACACAGAACTCTGTAAAATAATACAATGTGAGCAAAATATTACTTTGCTGCAGAGGGATTTAGATAGACTGGGGGACTGGGCACTCAAATGGCAGATGAAATTTAATGTTGAAAAATGCAAAGTTATGCACTTCGATGTAAAGAATACACAAGCAACGTATACCCTTAATGGAAGCGAATTAGGGATAACAACACACGAAAAGGACTTGGGAATTGTTATAGACAACAAACTATGCAACAATGTGCAATGTCAATCCGCAGTGGCCAAGGCCAGTAAGGTATTGTCACGCATGAAAAAGGGCATTCATTCTCGGGACGAGAATATAATTTTGCCTCTTTATAAATCACTGTTTTGTGAATATGTTGTGCAATTTTGGGCACCTGTTCTAAAGAAGGATATTATGGCACTAGAAAAAGTGCAGAGGCGGGCTACAAAGTTAATAAAAGGAAGGGAACATATCAGCTATGAAGAAAGGTTAACAAATTTAAACCTATTTAGTTTATAAAAACGTCGCCTGAGAGGGGATATGATAACATTATACAAATATATTCGGAGCCAATACAAACCATCGTGTGGAAATCTATTCACAAACCAGACTTTACATAGGACATGAGGTCATGCGTTTATACTGGAAGAAAGAAGATTTTGTCTAAGGCAAAGGAAATGCTTTTTTTACTGTAAGAACAATAAGGATGTGGAATTATCTGCCTGCCCGCTACAGTCTGTAATGAATGCTGCAGCTAGACTGATTTTCCTCTCCTGTCGCTCCTCTCACACCTCTCCCCTCTGTCAGTCCTTACATTGGCCTTCTGTATCCTATAGGAGTCAATTCAAGGTACTAATCCACACCTGTAAAGCACTGACCAATTCTAACCCCTCCTATACTCTCTCCTGAAGGGCAGAACTCGATTCTCTCCTTACGCTCTGCTTCACTCCACATTGTTCCACTCCTGTCCTGTTGTGTTTTATGCCCCACCTCCTATAGACTGTAAGCTCATTTGAGCAGGGCCCTCTTCAAGCTATTGTTCCTGTCAGTTTTTGTAATTGTCTCATTTATTGTTAAATCTCCCCTTTGATAATATTGTAAAGCGCTATGGAATATGCTGGTGCTATATAAATACCAGTAATAATAATAATAATAATAAGACTACAAGCAGGTTACATAGATCAACCACTATATCAGTATTTGATTTAGAAACATCCACGAACCCCAGTAATATAACTATTCCAAAAAAAATCATAACAACTTGAAGAATCCACCAAGATGATCAATAGTGTCTGCTATAAGATGGCTCGTTGAACCTATAGCAAAGTGGCTGGACTTTTTATTTAAACATACAGTAGATAGTTTGCATACATGCATTAAGGATACCCTCACTCTCCTATCCAACCGGTCCTCATTATAATGGACGTCGGTAGCCTCTAAACTATAGAGCACAACTGAAAGCATTGCTGACTTATACTATGTCCAGTTCTAATATTTTGACCTTAAATTTGAAAATGCACGTTTAATTCATTTTGAATTCTCACATTAGTGAATAATCATTCCAGTGTTGTTACAATTGTTTTTCATTTGAGTCAGTATTTATTAAGCATATCTATTTTTATATTTTAGTATTTATTTTTACTTATGGTTTTATTATAACCAGTCAACCGAGTGAAGGTTAGTAGGATGTTTCAGTTGACCCTTCTATCGCAGTCGGAGGCATTCATTTGAAAATGTATTCACAACTTATTTATTTCATAACACAATACACTAATGCATTCCTTATTATCAGGATTCATGTTAGTTGTAGTTTTGTTTTGTTTTTTTCATGCTTTATGTCCAAGGAACATGTTGGTGTTTAGACTTTTGTTCTGATCCTTAACCCCTTAAGGACACATGACATGTGTGACATGTCATGATTCCCTTTTATTCCAGAAGTTTGGTCCTTAAGGGGTTAAAGGGACACTATAGGCACTATTTCCACTTTGAACGTCAATGGTACATGCAGGTGTCCGGTACACCGATGAGGGCAGCCATGGCACCCATGTATGCCAATGCATATATGTATATATTTGAAATGGAATACATATTGGCACAATTTCAACATCACATTTTAAGCTACTATAGATACATCGATGATGCGTTAATCTTTTAGATAGGTAAGTAAGTCTGAAGCATATGCAATTGTGGAATATGTCAATCACCTCCAAAAACAAGTGAGAATGATGGCACAGATTAGCACGGAAAAAGTCAAATTTCTCAATCTGGAGATAGCCGTCTCAGACCGTAAAATTATATACAGCTTATTTACGAAACCTACAAATTGTAATACCATATTACAATTTTGATAGTGCAAATCCTACAACACTAAAAATGAATTACTTTGTGCCCAATATCTCAGGGTTGTAAGAAATAACTCGAATAAGATGGAAGCACAATTGAAGGACATTACAGACAAATTCCTGAAACGTGGCTACCATATGCATACTCTAACAAAAGCGTTGGATAAAGCAAAGTCTGCACACAAACCAAGAGTAGCAAATACAGCCGCAAGGATGGTCTTTCCCATGACCTACAATCGGTCAGCCCCAAAGGTTTCGACTATAGTGAGAAAGAATTGGAGAATGCTATCCTGTGACAAACCCCCCCCCCCCCCCAAAGTGTTCAAGGAAGCACCTATGATCTGTTTTCGATTAAACAAAAATTTGAGAGATTTGTTAGCAAGCACTGATCCAGTGAAACGCTATGACCAAGAACAAAGGACACAAAAACAATGTAACGTAAGGTGCCTTGGGTGTGTCACCTGTGGACACATGGTTCCATTACGCACCTTAAACCATCCACATAGGAACAAAATGTAGCGGAGAGCCGATATTTCACAGCTATACTCCACTAGAGATCCCAGTGAGGCTCAGGAACAAGGTGATGATAAATCCACAGGCAAGGTTTCCAGCAGGCAAAGTAATACAGCAATATCCCAACAGCAATCCCAATAACTGGACGACACACAGTTTCAGGAGCAGAACTGACAAGCTTTATTCCACAGTGCCTTATAAAGCATGCTCCCATGCAAGGGAGGAGGTTCTAACAATCAGTACAGTGTCCAATCGGTGATTAATAACCTCCCACACATCTCCTCCCCTCCTCTCGCATCATAATCCCCTTATACTGTACACGAATTTCCACCAGCGGTGTTTGCCTAGTCAAGTGTCCGATTTCAGTTCCAGACACTCGACGGCAAAACACCGCTGTTCGGTAGTCTAAGATGGCCGCCGCCACGTGTTCGTATCCCGAATGGCGGCCACCAAGAGAACAAAGACCCCACTGCACGGATGGCTAATTACCCGTTTGCAACATTGTTGCAAACGTTAATTGAAGGCACACTTCACACAAGGCGGTCTGGTTGTTCGGTAGTTTCATTCCCTTGCTTTATTCGAATGATTCTACCGAACAACCAGAGGAATACATTATTTTACACACATAAAACTGGCAATATACATGAATACAGTTATTCCCCTGAAGTTCGTAGGACAGCCCAGTACCAATCCGCTACACAAAAGATATCATATTTGACACACTATTACATGCAAGACGTCCTATGTTATATTTAAGTTATCCTGTCTTTGTGGATTAGCCTATATTGGATAAACTGAGACCCCACTATGTGATCGTATCAGTGGTCACAGGTCAAGCAAAAGGACAGCTTACAGGTATGGACATACCAACAAACCTGTTGCCAAGCAGTTTCTGGAACATACATATCCACTTTCAGCACTAACGTTTGTTGGCATAGATCATATACCACAACCTAGACGAGGGGGTGACCAAGGAAATATGTTATTAAAAAGAGAGACATTTTGGATATTCAAACTTGACACTGTGTCACCCAGAGGCCTGAATGAAATGATATCATATTACCCTTTCATATAAATCTGCATCATCATTTGTTTTTATACTTATTTTTTTTCTGTTTTTAGCATATTTATGATATATCTATTAGTTACCAGTATCAACGTTTATAGCACGTTTACATAACACCACACTTATTTATATGTTATTTCTATGACATACAATCACTTGAAAAAGGAACAAAGGAAAGAGATCCTGAGACAAAATGCCCAAGATACACAGGATATATCAGAGTGGACTGTTACTGATAAAAAACATAAGTTTATTAACCCCTTCAGGACGGAGTCAATAGTGCACGTTCTGATCAAAACAAAACGTAAACAAAAACTAGAATTTGCGCTACATGTCTGTTCAAC